>NW_017537045.1:2436333-2474167 GCF_001853355.1 Bactrocera latifrons | reverse complement strand
AATATTTCGTGTAAGAATTGTTATTATCATCTTTGATCGATAAATATTTAAAGATTGTGCCCTGGTCACATTTTGGCAAATTTTCAATTTATTTTCTAATATTTACCAATATCTACCAATATCTACCGTTTATTGGTGCTTGCTTTAGCTGTAGATTAGATCAGTATGATTCTCAAAATGGATGGGAGCGCACTTAGACTGCTTCTTCAATCAATTGTGGAGCCAGAAAACGATCTCCCCAATTACATTTTAGTTCAAATCGCCTCAAAGCATTTACAAATCTGTTAAGAGTTTAATTTAAATTCCCACCAGCTGTATAGAGCTATTTCGTCTTCATCATCTTATAAGCAGTTTCGATTAGAACCGTTCGAAGCTTCGTTGGCAACCGGTAATATTTTATTATGACATGGATATCAATAGGGTAATAACCAGTTAGAACTGCTGCAATTAGGGAAAATCTAAGGTTGCGGAGAGTGAAAAGCTCGTTGGTTCTCTTGCGATTTATGTAAGGTCCGAAATATCTGGCGATCACATAAGTTAAGTTTAAGAAACTGTAAGTTGAATTCAACTTATTTTGCCCTAATATGATGAACATTCAAACAGTGCAAAAGACTCCAGACACAGCAAAAGGTAACTTTTATTCCAGGTTAAAGAAAATATTTTCCCGCCGTAAACTCCGTGCTTTTAAATAATGTTTACTGCTAAAAACCAATATGAGTAATGGTTTATTGGAATTAATTGGAGTTAGTCCGTAAGCGAGTCTTTCAAGCATTATAAGAAGTATGAAACGTATCGACAAGTCTTGAAATTATTTGTCTACTCCGCACTGTAAGTATTATTATAGAAATTTGAGGAACATTAAGGCCTTTCTCCAATCTTTTCAGTATAAATTATCTCAACTTAAAGCATAGAGATTTGCCTGCTGCTCCACATGGGCAATGTCAATGACAGCTACAACAACAACAGGAGCAAAAACTGGCAATAAAAATTTGCAACAATAACTGTCAGAAACAATGCCAAGCATCCAGTCAGTCAGTACTCAACGTTAGAATGACAGTAGCTGACAGGAAAACAAATATACACAATACAAGTACAAGTAGGTGTGCGCAGGTGTGTTTGGAATGCATAATTCCGCCAAGCAGGTTCACTGCATTGTTAGAGTAAACGAAAAGTCAGCAAAGATATGCAGACAACTTGGCAACAACGCTATCAGCCGAGCCAACACAAGGTCTCTATTGCTGTCTAGGAACAACGGGGCATTATGAGCATGTGAATGAATTGTTGTTGCATCATTAGCAGCATGGACTTGAGCATACTCCATGAAATAGCTGGTGTGGGGTGCACATTGTAATCAAAAATCAACGAGACTGAAGTTGGAGCGCAGGGAATGCACAGGTGACATGTATACATTCATATTTAAGCTCATATGAGCATGCAGGTGTCACCAGGCGGTGAGATGCTTGAAATTGCTGGGTGTTAAAGTGGAAATGCTGCCAGTGCCTCATTATTCCTCAGCCTCAAACCAACTCTTTTCTACCCTGAGAGCTCATTGCTTTTGTTTTGCACACCCTTTTGCTTGAGCTGATGAAGTGTTTTGCATTAGAGTGGGAGAGAGAAAAGTGCTTATTTGGGGCTTTATGAAACGTTAGCATAAAAATTAATTTGCTTATGTGTTAGAGGTAAGCTCAAGTTAAGTTAAGGTTTCTTTTTAAGCAGACTAATCGAAGATACATTTAAGAAAAAGATATGGAAGTGTATATAGCATATTAATATGGGTATCAAACCCGACAGGGTTTCAAACAGTTTCTAATGGATGAACAATTTATAAGGAGGGTTGTCACCTCCATTAAAAAATATTTAATAAAAGGGTGCGGGATTACAATATCGTCATTGAATTATAGCAAATTAAGAATCTTCAAAAATTAAAATAAATTTTAAAAGGGTTGCCAACTATATAATATTTTAATTAATAAAATAAGTCATAGTTTATTTTTTAAATATTAATGTTCAACTTAAAAAAATTTTAAATTCAGATATATGGTATTAAAATGAAGGGTTGCCACCTCTTAAAAAACAATAAGCACTGATATGGAAGTATTATGATATGGATATCAAACGAAACAGGCATTCAAACGGTTTCTAAGAGACGCAAAAATTTATAAGTAGAGTTGCCAGCTCCATAGAAAAAATTTAATAAAAAGATGAGGGATTAAAATACCGTCATTAGATTATAGTAAATTAAGAATGTTAAGAATTTAAATATTTTTGAAAAAGGTTGCCAACTATAGAAATTTTTACTACATTTAATAAAATTAGTGAAATATTATAACCTAGACGTTATATTATGAAATTTAAGAATTTAAAATACTTTTGCAAAATGTTGGCAACTCTGATATTTTTTTAATAAATTTGGTAGAATAACTGAACTATTATCGTCTGGATACCAAAATAAGAATGTTAAGAATTTTAAATACTTTTGAAGAGGGTTGCCATTTTACAGTTTTCTAAATTAATTTGCTAAAATAAGTAAATCACCAGCTGGATGCCAAATTAGGAATGTTAAGAATTTTAACTTTTTTTACAGAGGGTCGCCAACTCTGTTAATATTGTTAAACTAAGTTGATAAAATAAATGAGATATTATCTAGGTCAAGGTTAGACGTTAAATTAAGAAGGTTAAACATTTAAAACATGTTTGCTAAAGTTTGGCAACTCTAGATTTTTTTTATTAATTTGATACAAGTAATTAAATATTATGGCCTAGACATTAAATTAAGAATGTTAAGCATTTCAAATATTCTTGAATATTGTTTAGAGTTGGCAACCCTATTTTTTTAATAAATTAATTTGATAAATTGAATGAAATATATTAGACTAGCTGTTAAAATAAACAGCATTTTGAACGTTTTTTAATGTATATACATATATGTATGTGAGTAGTTACAAATACTTATAAGAAGCGCTGCCACATAGTTAAAAATTATTACAGCAAATTTGCAAAATTAATGAAAAATTACGATTTGGGTATACAATTGAAGAAAATCAAAACAGCTAAAAACTTAACATGTTTTTTTAAAGGGATTGCCAACTGTTAAATTTTTTTTTTTTTTTCAAAAGATTTTATAAAGTGCATATTTAAAAAACATATGTACATGATACATATTGGATTAGTGATATCAAATGAAAATTTGCTTGAGCAAATATATGGTTTGAGATACTTTTTTAAAAGTGGTTACCACCTGTTTTGATAACTAATATTTGATAACTTAATTCATTCATATTAATAAATCTATTGTTTTTTTTTAATAANATTCATTTGTTGATTTGCTATTTGCACTTCATTTCCGCTTAGTTGCTATTTTTTTCATTCACTATCCTAGACGTGGTTACCACCTGTTTTGATAACTAATATTTGATAACTTAATTCATTCATATTAATAAATCTATTGTTTTTTTTTAATAAAAATATTTTTCATGCTAACAAAAATAGTTCTATATTTATACTATTTTTATTCGGGCTAAAAATAAAATCGGATTTAAAATCAAACAATTTCATATCAACCCGAATGACACCCAGCTTCATAAAAACCATCAATTGGGGTATTAAAAATTAAATTGTTTTAAAATTACAATCGTCTTAAAGAGCTACTAAAACTAAGAGGGCGCACGAAGATCAAAATATGTGTGCTTTTGTTTTCATATATATTTATAAACAAATTGCTTTGAAAAGCCTATAGAACTAACAGTGAATCATCAATAAATTAAGATGCATAAAGCGCCGGATAAAAATGTGTCCACACAACACATAAAATGGGGACCACCGCCAATGGACTATAAAACAAATTAAAGTACACAGTAAAGCAGGTAAGCGCATATATGGGATTAGTGAGTAAAACCAACAGAACCAGCTGTGCAGTGTGGCGTTAAGAACCATAAAATATGGCAAAGAAACAAAAATAAAACTAAAACCTGGAATAACTAAGCAATAGGAAGCGGGGAGAGCGAGAAGCGCCAATAAAATGAACAAATAAATATCGAAAATTAAAAAAAAAAAAGGAATGAAAAACTACAAATCAATAAAATGATTACAGAAGAGAAAGAAAAAACACTTGGCAGTCTACAAGAGCTGACTAATACTGATGTCAATAATCTAACAACAAAGCCGAGACTTGTCATCTGTCGCATGTTATACACGAACTAACCTTTTAAAGAAAAAGTACTTTTAAGCATCTGCGATGACACTAAGAAACACTTTAACTTGAAGTGGTCATTGACAACAATAATTTATAGCATTAAGCGTTGTAAATATTGCAAAAAGCGTAGAAGATGAGTGGGCAATAGCTGGCGCCAGCGTTTTTAAATGTGTTTTCTGCTAAACGCTGCTCAAGCGCAGCTGAAAGAACAAAAAAACTTTTAGAAAACAACACAAAGCAAGCGGTGGCAGCGAAACACCAAGGTCCATTGTCTACGTAAAACTCAAAAACAGCTAACGATGTCTATGAAAACACAGATTTCAACTGCAGCAGCAACATAAATGTCAACCCGTCAGTCGAATTAGTGCTGCAGAAGCTGCAGGTAAGCAACTTTTGGCGAAAAATTCTAATAATTATGGTTTTGTTTAAAAACATAAGGGTGATACTTAAATGTAGGTGCACAATTTTAATGGAAAATTAAAAAAATTAAATATTTGGGTCTACTTAAGAGTAAAGGACAAATTTGGTAGTTTAAATAAATATATAAAAATTAGGGTGGTTCTTAACTTTAAATGATAAATCCCACACAAACTGCTAGTAAATCTAGTCTAATTTGACTGATATAATAACAATTGGCGAAAAATGCAAATGATTGAGATTTCGCATAAAATATTAGGGTGGTACTTATATGCAGGTAGACAATGATAATGGAAAAGGAAAAAAATTTAGGACCATCCCTAAGGGTAAGGGACAAATTGAGGAGTCTAAATAAATATTAAACAAAGAATATCCTAATAAAGAATATCTAGTCTAGCCTATACAAAATAAGTTGGTTCTAAAATTTAAGTTGATAGCTTTACCAGAAAATCATAGTAAAGCAGTTTTGCAAATAAACTTTTTCAATTTCAAAAAACAGTTAATTTAATAAGAAAACATTAAAAAGCAGTTACCTTAATGAATTTCGCCTAGAGAGTGTATTCATATAAATACATATCAACAAATGGGCTCCTGGTTTCTGATTCCTATTCGTTTGTGGTAGTTTATTATATTTATACCAGTTGTTTTGTTCGATTCGCTACTCTCGAAAGCTTGTTAAAACGAAGTCAATTGCAGTTGAATTAAATGCAAGGAAGTATAAAAGTATATACGTGTATACCTCATTATCTTTCTCTGTTTTACACCATTTTTATGTAAATTTATTCGATTTATACTATTAAAAGTATAAAATAATATGCTATGGACTTTTTGAGCCACCTTAATGTATATTTTTTATACATATGCATTTAGATCCCAGTTCCGTCACAACAACTCAACTTATTGACGCAGCTGCTGCAACTCACCGCTACACTTTAGCCAGTAGTTTGTCTTTTTCATTTGACTTATTTATTTTTTTTCATTTTTCGTTGCACATTTCACCCCGTAACGTGTTAACGACATCTGTAATTTGACACACATGTGAATATATGGAAAAACGCACCCTACCGGCGCACATATGCTTGCAATCCGCTGCTTCCAGAAATATACACATGTATGCAACAACAAACAAACGTCAACACTCCCAGCTTGTCAAATTTCCTAGCTATGCAGTTGTCAAAATAAACACATGCGCAGCAAATGTTGCTGCAATTCGTTGTTTTGTCACATTACACATGCCTCGCTGTGCTCTCTTCATGCTTAACTGCCTTAATGTGCTGTTAACAGCCTCTGCTGTCAGTGGCGTGTTCTCTGGCCTTTGCTCACCTGCAAATTTAGTTATTATGCACTTACTAGTGTATAGTGTGGCGTATCAGCAATGCTCTCAGTGCATCACTCCCTATAAATACTATATATGTATGTACTATATATGTATATATATTTTCGGTTTTGTTGTCACTCTCACAACCGGCAAAATTCATTACAGCTGGCACGTGTCAAATTGACGTTACGAGAATTCTTGGCAAATAAGTTATGCATGTCTCTATTTGGTTTTGACATTTACTCTTCCATCTTTGTTTTAACTGTCACTATTTGTCTCTCTATAAACATTTCATCATCTGGTCTAATATTGGAGGGTGTGTTTCCCATATCCATTGGGTACTTCCTCATACATATTGTTTTTTTTAATTGTGTTTACTTAAGGTATTTTCCATATGTACATACATGAGTTCTAAGGGAACTTCCGGTTGGATATTAAAATATCACTTGCTTGAAATACATAGATATCGATGTAGACATAGATGATATTTAGATTATAACTAATACCTCATATCAAAGATACGATTGGATAGGAATAGACCCTTTAGTCGCATCACAAATATCCAACAATCTTGACTTCACTGAATCCAAAAAGATTATATATTCCGTTTTTTTCTGAATATCGCACAAACTGAAGATCTTTACTCAAATCTAACTTATGTGGATTGTAATAGATTAAAAAGATTGTTAATAAAAACTTAAAAGAGTATCTAGAGTGTAGCTTAATTATAGCGTGAAACTTTCACCATAGTGCTCAGTAGCAGAATATAATTAAGACATTTAAAGAACATAGAGCATTCTATAAATTAGACTCACTCACTCAGTGTTGTATTCACCACAGAGAATATCTATGAATAGCTGGAGAAACTTTTGGAAAACATTGTTTTATTTAAGAGGACATTAGTCTAGCACCTCACCAAAGGCGACATTATCAACTTCACTAAGATTGGGAGATTTCGGATGCAAACAACAAATTTCAAGTGCTAGAAATCTAGACAAATAACACTGCCTTAAATGAAGAAAGTACAAGAGTAAAATAAAACAGTATAAAAGTACTAAAGCTACTAACTGAGAATGAGTCCCAAATAGACTTGAGAGCTATTTCGATTAACCTGGACTGGATGACCTGTGAACAAAGTTCTTCAAATCATTTGATCAGTAATATGAATATAAAATTATATTCTTCAGATTTTTGTTTCAAAATATTAGCATTTAATTAAGAAAAATATTTAAATTAGTAGTCTCGACTATAAGGTGGCTGAGTCAAAATATTTTTCAAACGTCTCTTGGTTTCAATACTATGGCCGCCTTTAAATGTTATGAAATGTCTGCATGAGTGACTTCCAAAGATTTTATAAGCTCTTCTTGTGTTTGACATGTGACCTTGTTTCTTGAAGTTTTTTGGCCACCCAGAAAGTTGTTTGCTTTCTGAGCCACTTTTGTGGAAACCACTTTCGGCTGGAGGATATAAACCATAATATTCTTCCAAAATGCGTTGAGTTTCGGTTGAAATTTTTTTCATATTACACACAATGTTCGACTAAAAAAATAGTTCAAATGAAAGATTTTTATATGTACGCTGGAAGGGACAACATCAATAGCTTTCCACCGCATGTTCGGAATATTATTGAAACAATAGAATAATGTTCAAGGTAAGGCAAAACAAATAATGATATAGACCCAATATTTTAAGAAGACATCACAGCTTTATACACATTTATTGATAGTTATACTGTAGATAGACCGTAAGGGTTTATCCGTGAAAATTAAATTATTGTATCTTTAAAATCCTTATTAAACTTTCAAAACTGAAAACTTATTCCCAATATATTTAGGGTTCTTTGTAAATTTCAAAATCCACCGCTAATTTGTTGCAGTTGCAAACGTTCACATACTTTGTTGTAGTCCAAATAGCTTACTCCATTAGATTATATGTTAATTCTAATTATCTTATGTGAAGATATCATACCATAAAACCCCATATACGCCATAAAAATAAATTTCAATCTCCATCTAACCAATTAAAAGTGTTGAAAATCGTACTTAACAACCACTTAGCGGCAAACAATTGTAAATTTACGATTATTATTATTGTCATTTCAACTTTTAACTACTTTGTCGGGCAGCATTCTCGGCACATGTTAGACACACATATGGAGAACCGGTATGGTGGAAGTATGTATGAACTACTTATATCTCCCAGGCACAATTGAGCTCAATTTATGGGCTACCCTATTTTCGCGGACCAAACGAGATTGGTTCGATTAGGAAGTGAAAGAGAGGAAATAGGTTCATGATAAAGTGGTATTGTCGATATACGCGTTTTGACATTTCAAGCCAGTAAGCAGCAATCTTCTAAATTCTGGTGAAATCTTAAGAGGTTTTTGTTTTACTTATTCCTTCTGTAAAAAAAAAATTAAACGAAACAAAGGAGAGATTGCGTGAAGTCGAAAGTTTTGTCACACTTTCAGGGAGAGAAAAAATCGCCGACTCAACGCAGGAGCAAAAATTGTTGACAAGGTCCATCGAATGATCTCGGAATGAATGTTTGGAGGACAAACTCGGTTTGAAGGCTAAGTTGCCCTCTAAGCAGTTTTTGCACTGATGTTGAGCTTCTCCAAACAAGTTTTCCGCTGTTTAGAACCGATATAGTTTTCTTTACTATTTCAACACTATAGATCAGTAACCAATTGAAATTAATGTAAAGATTTAAAGAACTCTGAATGCTTTAATTGAATAGCACATTAGTCCCTTATGCAGTACTTTTAAGATAGTGCGAACTCTACAGCTTTCTCATATGACGGCTTTTTCGAAAAAACCTTACATAAGTCGGGTTCTTTCCGATATTGATTCAGCTGAAATATTTTTTCTGCTGTCACTCTAAGGACATGACTAAGCTTTAGGCTAATAAGTATCTTCTAAATTCCTTGGAAGATCTTAAGATAAGAGAGAGTGTTCTTCAGAATTATGTAGACATCTGCCACAAATTTATGTAAGGACTTCAGAAGAACTGCTTCTATGTTGCTTGTTTTGGTCCGTTAAGTTCAAGTTCCTTTAAAAGGTCAGCAGCTTTAGGAGCCGCTCTCGTATAGCAATGTTTACTTTCTTGTTAATTAAAATGTGTTGATAAAAAATTCTTCATAAATTTCAATAAGCCACAAAAAAGCCAAAGCGGCAAAGGAAGTTTACGCAGCAAATATTTTAAATAAATAAATGCAGAGTAAATACGCTGAAATCCGCGGTGGCGTGCCAAAAGCAAAAAACTACAAAAGCTAATAATAATTAAGCTTATCTCAGCGCGGCGCTGACGCCAGCCGGGCGATTCATTTGCGCTGAAGTTTGGGAGTGGATAAGTGGATAAGCTACGCTGTTGGTGTTTGAGTTATAAATAAAACTGAAACTGCTTTAAGTTTGGAAGGAGAAGGTTTAATTTTTTCTATTTTTTGCATTGGCTTATCTTTACGACGTTCTTTCTTGCTGTGTCAGCCTCAAAAGCTTAAGGTCTCGAGATTAATTTTTTACTAAAAATAAATTACGGTGATGACTTGACGTCGTTTAATGATTAACGGCTTGATTTTATTTGATTTTACGTTTTTATTATTTTTTTTTTTTAAATTGTTACTTCATTTTTTTAACTTTTTATTATATTTGATATTTTTCTATTTTTTATTTTTTCTTGATTTTTATATTTTCTGCATTTTTTAATTTAAAGTTTTTTTTTAATTATTTCGTCGCAAAATATGTTTATTAGCTCACTTGCTGTCGTTAAATGAGTAAAAGAGTGATTAAATTGCTGATACTGGGAATTCGCTTGCCACGAAACATCTAAATACTGACAAATGACAGGGTGGAATTTATGCTGGACGGTCAAAAAAATGTTTTTTTTTTATTTTTTTTTATTTCAAGAAATTAATTGCCAGTTATGTATGAGTAAACATTAATTTTACATGCCAACTGCACATTTTTGCGCTACCCATACTTAGCTACATTGTCGCACACAGTCTTCACACTCGATGACAGTTCAAAAACCTCGTAAACCCGAAATTAATGAAATGAATTTGTGCAGCAATGCGCTTGTGCCACTTTTTTCATCAAAAATTCGTAAAGTTTTCTTTACGACGCTTCTGAAGACGCGGGTGAATGATTTTCGTATGCTTTTGGCTAGAAAATTAATTTTTTTTTGCAGTTACAATATTCATACCAACATAAGAAACTGTTATGTTACGCTTGAGTGGCGTTGCCGTTGACGATTGTGCGGTACATTGGGTCAAAATATTGTAAGTGGGAATCATTGGTTTATAGAAATCAAATGTAACGTTCACTTTGCGCCATAAACTCGAGCTAAAGGCTTCGGATTTATGGTCTACTGTGTTACATCATTGATGTGTTTGATAAACTCGGTGTTAAATTCGGCACATGAACTGTCAAAAGTAAAAGTCGGTGAGGAAAAATTTTATTGCAATACAGAGTTGCTTTTCCATAAACACAAAAGAGTGGTGCTTATGGCGAGTTTAACTATTTGCTAATGTATGATAGACTCCGTTTTTAGAAATACTACTTAACATTTAACTAAACTAAGCCAATATGTCAATAAATACGAATCGAAGAAACAATTGACATAAACCAAATAGACTGAGAAAAACAAAATATATTAGCCAGAATTTTAAGAAAAAAGGGCAGAAGCAGAGGCCTCTGAAAATAATAAAAACTGAAATAAATCATAGATTGAAACTGATTAGAAAAGGAATATAAAAAAATCAACAAAAGAAAAATTGTTTACGGATGACCTGAGGTCGAGAAGAGTAAGGCGTGTTTGAATTTTTGAGGGTTAGAAACGGTTTTTTGCAATTTTCGATACAACAGCAAGTTCTAAAAAGAACAGATCATGGCAAACGCGTTCTTAGATCAGGAAGAGGAAGAAGCGGATGGGTTAAGGGGCTACATGGGTTTACGAATTTAAAAAAAATCGACTTTTTTTATTGGCTTATTAAATTCTGCAACACCTCTAGAATATTGTCCCAAATTCTCAATTTGATCCGAGTAATAGTTTCGGAGATAAAGCTTTGACAACTTTTGCGCTCGAAGCTAGCTTTTATTGTCACTCAAAATTTTCAATGCGTTTTTCTCGAAACTGTGTTTTTGAAGTCGGTTGGCCAAATTTCTCGACAACTGCTCAAACCGATCTTCATGAAATTTTACACATGCTTTGAGATAACATTAAACGATTCAAATCAGCTTTTTTTTTAACATTTTCTACTACGAAATGGCGGGTACAAGAAGTAAATCTTTTATTTATTTATTTATAAATGTGAAAAAAAAAAACAATTATTTTATTTACACGAAAAAAAGGAGCACTGGCTGCCAGGACCTTCGGCTCGCTGGTGAGAAGTAAATTTATTTTATATTGCTTTTTCTACAACGAGTTGCTATCTTATGTCATTAGCGAATCGAATGCGCTTATGTTCCGATTTTCTTAAGCTCACCTACCGCTTTTTAGCTAACATTTTCTTAGTTAGTATATGCTCTTAGGTATCTCAAATACTCAAATTGCATTATTAGTGTAAAAAACCGCACGAAGTAATGTTTAGGGACGTGCCTTTAACTAAAAAAACAATTTATCCGTGCACTTATCTGTGGTTTCAAATTAAAGTTGTTTAAGTCGACTTAAACAAAGGTATATTTTTGAATTTCACTTAATAATCTAGGCATATGCTTTATCTCTATTTTAATGTAACTTGAGTTTTTATATTCTATTTTTGAGGTAAAATACACAATCGAGTCTTGAAAAAATTGATAATAATAACTCAAAATGTCGCCACTAACTTAAGTCGACTTACGCTATTTTAAAATATTGCCACAAATATACAGCAACGTATGACAAAATATACAATAACAACTCCAAAAATAGCTCGAAAATGTACAACCAACCGAAATCACAAGGCAGCTTGCCTTCGTGCCATGAATAAGTTGCAGCAATTAAGTATGCAGTTGTGACCATTTTGAGAAAAAGGGGCAACATAATTTACAAGCATCTTCAGAAGGAATGTATATATGTAAAATCCTGTCAAAAATTCTTTCTAAAATTATTTTCAGTCAGTTACATACCACACGTATACAATGACGTATAGTATAACTATGTACTTTTGTTTTCTATCAGCCATTTCTCTGTTTACGTAGATCTCACGGAACTTTTCTTAACTTAGTACCGCTTAAAAATCAGAGAATCATAAAAAACAAGAATATTTGCTTTAAAAAAAATACAAAATAATTTTTAATTAAGTTCTTATGATCCACGAAGTGTACAAAAATCATTGAAGCTAAACTTTGCGTTAACTCACTTCCTCGGTTTTGTACAACATAAGCAATTACAAGAGTTACAAGCAAAACAAACATAAGTACATGGCAATAACACGGCATGAGTAGTATTATTACGAATTATTGCACCGTCAGACACAAACGGGCCACTTAATGAAAAGTCTATTTGGAATATAATGTAATGCAGAGGCTTCAAACCAATTATATTATTTTTGTAGTATTGTTGTTTTGAGCGAAAATTTGTTGGCATAAATCGAATCAGCTTACAAAAAGTATTTATGACCTTGTGAAACATAATACAGAACAGTCTAGAAATACTGTTTATGAACTTGTGAAACATGGATAATGAAAAGCCGTCGGAAGTTAGATCTAATATGAGACAATTTTCATGCAATTCTGAAATATCGGTTGAAAAGTCCCCAGGCTGACACAACATTAGTGCGTGTAGAAATTGGACAGTTGTCGGATCATTTTGGGTCGGTATGTAACAATAGAAGAAATATGTTTTCACCATTGCACTCCAAAGTCGAATCGGCAATCATACGAGTGTACTGCACACGTTGAACCCGCTCCTAAACGTGTCAAACAAATGCCTTTTACTATGGTAGGCCCGGACTTTTCAATTGACTTTTTATGAGTTTTTGCTAAATAGGCTTAGTAAGTCAACTGGTCACTTTATAATTAAAAAATAAGTACATATCTTCTATAGACATTATATTATTCAATTTTCGTAATAAAACTAGATAACTTTAATATTTTTTAATAATTTTTTATTTTATTTGACAGTTAGTACCGTAATTCCGAAAGATCTGTTAAACACAGCATAAATGAACTTGTGAAACACTGTGAAAGGGCTTCAGGAATGTGCGGAAGAACCCATTTAAATGTTTTCAAAACGGTTTTTATGGGCCGAGCGTTGCAATTAATCACTTTTTCTTCTCTCCCAATTTTGAGGCTGTTTTTCCCGTTTTGCTCGGCTCAATCGTCTCAATCGCATCAATTAAAGTCGATCCGCATTGATGGTTACGTTTCAGCTGCTCATAAAAAATAATCCTGATCTGGTCTCCCCTATAAAGTCTGCATAACTTTCACATTATTTTATTTTCTACCGTTCTCACGAATGTCGGGTCTACGTAACCGGAACGGACCCGAATTTTTACCATATAAAGGACTGGGCAAAATCCTTTTGCTATATCAACAACAATAACTTTCTCTTCTATGCATTGCTGTAATGAATCCACTTTCCGTTACTCGTTACGATCCGATGAAAAAAATCCTTTCTTTTATGACATAGGAGCATTTGTTCACAGTTGAAAAGACGATGCTCAACATCCTTTGTTTCCAAATCATAGCGAACCCAAGTTTCTTGTTTCTGAATCATTCCCAGCGCATGTAGTCGCTTTGAAATTGGCTTGGCGCGTGACTCCCAATGGTGAAGAAAGCTCTTCTTGCATTTCAGACAGATCTACCAATTCACCGTTCTCGAAAGTTTTTGGCCTTGAAAATGCCACTAAACATGTGCGATCGTCAAATTCTCGAATGGAAAAAACTTATCAACTTAAAAGACGGTCCAAACAGTTATAAATCATATTCGCTGCGTCTTCTCCTTGTCTAGATTTGCTTCCACGTATGAACCTCTCAGGTGTCTCTTAACATATACGATCTTTAATTCTCAAATAGCAGAAACAGAAAGTAAAACTTCTAGTAAAATACACTATACTAGATGTACTCTCACAAAAGAGCACCCTGTAAAGGAATAGACACGGGCCTTTATCATCATGCATTCACCTCAAAGGCAAAGTTTATTGCTCTACTTATGGCAAATGAACAATAAAAATCAACTGCTCGATAAATAGTCATAGTGCGCACCCACACCGCCACACATATACAAACGCAAACAGGAGAGAGAAAATCTCAGACAGATGGACAAAAGTTGGTTACAACAAAAACCATAATGAATATACAACACAAGCGAAACAATTACGCAGAGATGGTAAGTAAAAACAACAACAATAATAATTGTCATATGCAACAGCAATAACAACAACAACAATAGTGGCATCTATAGATACAATTGAAATATGTAAACAATGCAGCAATTTACAGTTGATTTCTATGCAATGTTAATATGGAACTCAGCATGCAACAACAACAAGTGGCATGGCATGGCATGGCATTAAATAGCGTGAAACTAGAATAAACAATAAATCAACAGCAACAACAAAAACCACTATAGTAATTTCAAGTCATTCTTCTTCGTGCCGTCGACAAGTGTAAATTTAATTAGCCACTTAAGCGTGTTGTTGTTTTTGTTGTTGCAACATGACAAACTCACATCTGTCAGCCGCAACGAGCAGCTCTTGAATGACAGTAATTCGCTTTGCAATGCGAATTGCGGAAGCACTCACACGCTTAGTGCCAGTAGAGACAATCAAATCATAAGTGAAAGTGGCGGGTTCTTAATCAAGTGCAACAACAAAGCGTATATACATTTAAGTTAGGTTAGGTTATGTTAAGTAACGACGAAAGCAGTGAACTTTTAAATTAGGTAGCTAAAGTTTTCTTTGTGGGTGTGACTCTTATTCTTGTTGCTTTTGAATAGATACTCTTCGAAGGGTTCTTATTTTGGTGGTTGTAATAATTCTCAAGATAAATTGACCCTACTGTCCTAAGATCGACCTCTGCAAGATTAAAAGCAGAAATACACATTTTACTTACATTTTTAGTATGCTACTTTAGTGGTCTAAAATACTACTTTAGTATATGATTCGAATATAATTCGAATCGAAACATCTCTAGGCATTTCGCTATTGAAATATATACATATAACTCAGACTCGGTTCTGGACTCGGACGGACTTAAAAACAAACTCTTCAAGCTTCGAAGGAGAAATTCGGTCTTCATATATGTTTTTGCTATGCTTCAAATAAATTTAGTCTGATGTAAGACGTTGTCTGACATATAAAAAATTCCGTATTCACAGTCAAACTGTAAACCCCAAGCGCCATCGCTCAAATCCCATCTGGTTGAG
Organism: Bactrocera latifrons; assembly: GCF_001853355.1. Classification (NCBI taxonomy): domain Eukaryota; kingdom Metazoa; phylum Arthropoda; class Insecta; order Diptera; family Tephritidae; genus Bactrocera; species Bactrocera latifrons. Next base: position 2,458,895 of record NW_017537045.1, on the reverse strand, counting down.
AACACGAATATGAATCAGCGTATAAAAACTAAATAAAACGAATGCGCTGGTTAGGTCATGTAGTACGCTTGGAGTATAACGCTTCCGCAAAAAGCTTCTTCGATCCAGTTCCTTGGGTAAATAATGGAAGAGAGGACGCCCATGCATGCAATGGAAGGACCAGTTGCAGAGAAACCGGTCTTGCGCTTGGGATGTACAATTTAAAGATTGAGGCAATTGGAAAGTTTCGTGTTCTCGGCCCGGACCAACTCACTGTTGTACCGAAGAAGAGAAAAAAGAAGAGCTATACGAAGCCATAATTAGAGGTTATATGAGCAGTTTTTTTTAAATAAACTTATCTATAAGATATCCTAGTACTATGAAATAACGAGCCTCTATAAAAAGTTTTTAAGTTTAAAAACGAAAGAACTATGCTTACTAGGTATCAAAGTTGCGTGGCGTTCTCTACAAAGTATATTTTGGGAAATTAAAATTTGGCTCGAACGGGTACAGAATACAGAAACCAGCTTCAATGCACCAACAACTAGTATCGAGCTGAACTTGATAACCATGAGCATTCCTCAAATATAAGTGAACTAGCGGAGTACTCGACATTTCTACAAAAACTTTTGACTTGACCATATATAATAGTTAAAATAAATCAGATCCGAGACTTCTTGAATATAATGGTAGATTGAAAATAAAGGATCTTTAGCGCCATGTACAGTTTTTGATATCCAAACATTTTTCCAAAATAGAAACTTTGACTCTTTTTTGGGTTTGTGGTCTTGAAGAGTCGGCACAATACAGAACACCCTGTATTTGATGAAATTGCTCTAGCTTCTTCCATTCTTTCATCCATTTTGCTGTTTTCATATTAATTTGTCTTCAATTTACTACTTAAAGTGGTGATTTATTAATTACAGACGAGTGAATGGGTGGCAACGCTGTTCACATAAGCACACTCGTACACACATCACCGGGGTGGCGTAATTGTTGCGGTATTTGTCGCAGATTAAATGCAATGAATTTGTGTGGATTCCATTTAAAGTGAGTCGCAAGCTTAGCGAGGTAGACTAAAGGACAATTGCAGATTTTATTTCCGGGTTTCGCTCTATTTAATTAGTTGATAGCTTTTGATGAACGAAAGTGCGGAAAATGGCTAGACAGAAAAACAATTGCAACTTGAACTTAGAAGTTGTTTACTGACTTTTATTTTTCGACTTTCTTCAGAAGAAACGTATGTGTACTAAATAGTTTAACTGATGGAAATGAATTAGCTACTGAGCTTGAGTTATACCTTGTACTTGACGACGCTAGTCTAATCAAGTCAAGAGAGCTGAACTAGAAGCTTTTGCAAAGAAATAATCGTTTTAATGCGCTTTCTCTTTTTCTCCCTGTCTCTCTAATTCCTCATTACAATATTTTTCGCATAAAGTTTAAAACACTTCAACTTGGAACTACCATTATATTGTTATTATAGCTAGAGGCAAATTCAAAGACACTCTCTGCGACTTAGTAAAAACCTGGCTAAAGAGTGCTTCAGTGGGGTTGAGCTGAACATAAACCTCTCGAAATCCACCATCGTCCTGTTTACGAGACGTAGGTCCCTGCCCAGCAGCATGAACCTATCCCATGTTGACAGAGAGGTAGACGTGACTAATATCGTCATCTGAGTCCCAGGTAGGATTCCAATCTGCGCTAGAAGCAGTATGTTGACCTAAGCATGGTCAATGGTTAGCAGGTAAATCCTTAGGTTGCAAACCAAAGATTGAAATATTCACCATGGTATGTACACCATGATCGTGCGATCGATAATCTCGTATGTGGCGGTGGCTTGGGCCGCCAAAGCATCGCAGACTTCGCTCCAACTACCGCAGTTGTAACGGCTGGCATGCATCTGTATGTCGGGTGCCATGCACACATGTCCGACGGCAGCTTTTGAAGTCATGCTTGATTTCTCACCTTTTCACCTACTAATTGATCAGGTAGCCAAACATACACTGCTTCAAATAATAGCAGAAGGTTTTAACAGAGGTAAGGTAATCTTAAGGAATTAAGTGGTATAATACCATTGACTCGAAAATGTCTGTCTACGAAATCAAATTGCTACTGGTGCCGGAGTGTAGAGAATGGATGAACAGTCTTTCGGAACGTAACCAAGTCTCATCTGGATTCCCGGGCACAATTGTTTAACCTAGATTGAATTGGCCGATGAGCTCGCCTACTCGCCAGCATCCCGTAACATGGTAGTACCTGAACCTTTCACCGTTTTGGGTCCTCATACTATAAAGAAGCAGCTCCGCAAGGAATAAGAAGTAGGCAGAGAGCGGTATTGGCAACAACTTTAAGGAATGCGTCATACCAAGTTGATAATGGGGAGTTATTATTTCCACAGATTTAAATAGGTATGTAACCGTCCTAGGGACAAGCTCGGGCTACTTTCTACACTGGGCACTGTTGCCAGTTCTGCGACAGGGAACCTGAAACTCCAGAATACCTGCTAATTGACTGCATAGCAGTCTGTAGATGTAGGATAAAGAAACTTGTATCCATGTTTTCAAATACGGATCACATCGTCTCACTAGCGCCTAGCAGTGTGTTGGAATTTATCAATAAGCTGGAGCTAGGTGGGACGTTGCGACTTAGGAAAGGACATAATAGACCTAAGGGCTGCAATCCTCATCTATTTATCTGTATCTATGGAATTTTTTTTATTTAACGAGATATCTTCTAAAAATTTGGCATGTATTGTTGTGTAATCTCTGTAGAAGATATTTACTTTGGGTCATTATAGCATATAGCTGCCCTTCCAGCTAAATGATCCAAATGGTGAGATTGTAAGGAAAACTTTTTTATTTGACAAGATATCTTCGCAATATTTTGAATGGATTTTTATTTAAGGTAACTGTGCAATCTCCAAAGAAATTGTATAGATCGTACCATTTTGGCATATAGTATGGTAGCTACATACATATGTATATGACCGATCAAAACCAAGTGCTTATGTAGAATTTTTTTTTTTTTTATTTGTCAAGCGTATTCGAGCTTCGAAATATCATTTTGATTGCACCATTCTTTTTACTATTATAAAAATTCTAACAGTCTACATTTTTATACTCATATTGTGCTATATTTAGTAGGTATGCAAATATATAAACATTCAGTTATGCGAATTCCACAAATAAAGCGCTGATATTTTTAAATTCCTATGCATTTCTCATTCGCTTTGCTTTAAAGCGTTGACATTGATTTATTTTATATGCTAATTAAGCATTTATTTCTAAATCATGCTCATGTATTGTGTACTTCATATAAATATGTTATATACATATGTACATATATACTTATATGGTATACTTAAATTATATTGACATATTTTCAGTTCATAAAATTCTTATTTCTCTTTGCTTCATGAAAGCGCCAACAAAAGTCAATTGAGCGCAATCAAATATTTGCGCATTTCCTAGTAAATTTGTAAGTATCGACATATACATTTACATATACATATATTTTGTATATTATATCTAGGCATATATCTACATATGTACATACTGTCAGCAATAATATAATCGTTGCGGTTTCATAATTTTTGCGGTTAACTTCCAGGTATTAATAAACAGCTGGAGTGTCAATATGAATAGGTGCAAAATAATCTTATGAAAGAAGTTAAGCTGGATATTTATGAGCGTGTGATGGGAAGCTGAAGATGTGCATAAAAGCTACAGCATCAGCATAACCACAAAGACTGAATGCGATGAATGGCGACGGGCAGGCAGATGTGCGCTATGGGAGTATAGATACAATATAGAAATTGTACATATATACTACATGTATGTAGAGTATGGGATATACTTATACATATATGTAAGAGTCTGTTTGTAAAACATTCTTCTTAAATATGTGCTATTAAGACACTCTTATAGGCTTGCAGCTACAATTTGGTATGTTTGCGTATCACAACGTTCATTTCAAACTTTTGCCAACCGTCCTTTAAAACACTTCCTCGTTTCTGCTTTCCTTTCAATTTTTTGAATATTTCTTTTCGTTTTTACGCTCTTTTGAAGTGATTTATCAAACAGTTCAGTCACTGGTAGCCTATTATGTGTATAACGCCTGAATAGAATGTTAGGAAACATACAAACATACATACCCATTCACTAGGGTGTGCCAAAAACCTAAGTTTTTACATTACTGCATGAAAATGTAGAGAAAACAAGAAAAACGTCAACTTCGGTAATACCGAAGCTAAAATACCCTGCTGATATAATTAAGTTTCCATACAATAACTTGATTTCAAAGGTACAGTGTCTATGGCAGCTTTATGCTATCCTATATCGGCACGTCGTCACAATAAATGCCAGAGAATGTGCTTTCGAATGATAATAAACATTCCTCATTAAATTTGAAGTTTCTTTAGAAAAGTAGGGAACCTCGAAATGGATCATGGTTTTCATGAAACACTTAAAGTGTTCTTCAATTATATAACAACTCAAGTTCTAGCAAAAATATTTTGAAGAAGTAGGACTCGGAACAAGAAGCATGTAATGCTTTTGGTTTCTTTTGTCAGTGCTGACTTTAATACGGTATCTGCGAAGGGTTTCGGAGGGCCGTGAGATCAATACCCTTTTAAATTACGAAGAATGAAACGTATGATGCTTGAATTGATAAGAGATGCCGAATCTGTTAGGATATTTGGTGTGTAATTGAGTCTGTGTAAGACCTGAGCAGCTACAAGCTCTCCTGTATTTATAAAAACTTGCATGTAGAAAGGTTATGCACCGCAGTAGCAAATATATCGAGTTTATGAGCACCAATTAATACGTTACATTTTCTATGGCAGCTATATGCTATCCAATATCGGCACGTCGAACAAATAAGCAGCTTCTTGCCGAAAAAGGACTAGTTCGGAAGTAAATAGATGGACTCACATAGCTAATCAACTCAGCTAGACATGCTGATCTTTTTTATATACTAGATCTATCTATTTTATAGGGTATCCGACGATACCTAACAGATGATACAAACTGTGGCGAACTAGTATAAAAAATATATCGCGGCATAAGGTAAAAAGTATAGGAATAGAATTATACAGTAAGAAAATTGAATGCTGAGTCTTAAGCATTATATACACATGTATAACTCCAATGACGAGTGTTGGAATATGACGATGGATCCCAACATGATACCAAATCACATCGAGAATCGTAACTAACTTTTTCTCTATTTTAAAAAGGCTCTAGACTGAAAAATAGACAACTCTGCAAATAAAATAGGATGACGAACATTATGATGAGTATGTAATACAATGATTATGGAAACGTTCTTCCGAATATGAGTAAGTGAAAGTGGATTATGAAATCAAGAAACTAACTGGATCTTATGGTTTTAAGACCGATCTTTCACATATGGACAAGTAAGGTTCTGATAGATATCGATAATATTTATAATTCTGATAATATCGAATAAAAAGTTTTAACATTGAACATTTATTTGCCAAATCTTTAGACCAACTACAAATAAGTCCAAGTTGCCATCCTACCTTTAACATAAAATATCAACGCCTTAATTCGGGGTTTAGTTGATCTCGGTGCTAAAAGAGCAATCACCGCTCATACATATATCAAAGGAAATCTGCCGAAAATTATTCAAATATATTTTTTGCACTATAAAGTCGCGTTTACTGAGTGAAAGCAAATTTCCTTAGATGCTTCGTAAGTGTTGTGAAGATCTTCTCGAAAATGCTTAAGTTTGATAACACATAATTTAACCTAAATTTGGAGAACGTGCTTCCGAATTAACCAATTCAACTCCTTTACTCTATATGACATTCCAGTGGCTGTCATTTCTACAAAAGCAGAACCGAGATAGATTCATATGCGAACAAGAGCTATAAACTCGACAGAAGCCGAGAACTGAACTCCACCCCGCTTTAAACTTATTAAAAACAGGAAGATTGGAGGAAAGCTGACCGATTATCTACTCTTAGAAGATTGTTACTAGAAAATTTGTGAGAAAAAAACTAATGCTAAAATTAGGGAAGGTTCTGTACCGCGTTTTCTTTAATTATTTAACAAAATAAGTTTAACAAGGTTTGTATGCATTTATTGTAGGTATATTTTTGTAGATCGACTCGTTAACAATTTTTCACAACTGTTCTACAAAATAAAACATACCGTTCTTTACAACTCAGGTTTGCATAAATTCTACACTTCTGCTTCATTTCTATACCTATTTAACGGGTCTATACGAATTTAAGCTTTATTCTGAATACGCTAGCTCATGACATATTTACCATGGATACATACAAAAAAATTGTAAACATTGCAGAAATCTGTTTCTATGCAGAAACATAGTAAAAAGTTCCTTTTATTCGGTGCTCAAGTGTGAAAGTTTTCTAAAGAAAGGCAACAAATTATTTTTCGAAGCGTTAAAGTCGTAAAAATTTATTGCCTTAGCAGCAACAGCAACAAAGTAAGACTACTTTATGGTTTTCAGTTTTCAATGGAAGCGATGAATGCTTTAGAATATCTGCTTTTGTGAAAGCTGAACCAAATTAATAAAATGCTATAATAAAATATACAATAAAGTCAGCAGTTGCTGATGTTTCGATAAATCTATAATGGCAGTAGTTTAATTAACCCGAATTTAAAATAAGTAATTTAGTAAAAAAGCGTGATTATTTTGACGAGACACCAGACTAGAAGACCTTGAAAGTCTGAAAGCTGAAATGTGCTGTCTCGAGAACTTCATGTATATTTAGCAGTTCTTCCGGTTTGGTTCGATCTTTCGTTACTCAAAACGCGACAGTTAGGGAATGCATTCCATTTTAGTTTAATAGTTTCTCGTTTCGATTTCATATTCAGCTGAACAACTTATAAGAAAAATTGGCTTGCATAAAACGGCGTTTATCTTTAAATATTGATTCTTCCGGTTTGGTTCGGTCTTTACTTTTCGGCTCTTTTCTAAATGCTATAGACACATATCATGAAATCCCTTGACTAGTTTTAAATTTATCTTTAAAAAATTTGCACAAATAGCAATTTTTGGAGACTGTGCAAGAACTGAAGCCGATCAATCTTCCCAAGCGACGTCGCTTCGTTCTATGAGCCCCAGAAAACTTCCAAGAAAATCCAAATTTTTTTTCGCGATGAGGCCGATTTCTGGCTCAATAGCTGTATAGGCAAGCCAAAACAAAATTGCCGCATTTTGGCGACCGTTATGGCGGCATAATAGTCGGCTATTTACCGGCTGAAATTGAAACTCGTGATTTCGGCGACATCTGGTTTTAACAGAAGAACATTTCGGTGAGAAGTTAATTATACGTTTTGGGCCGGTCCATTGACCACCTAGATCGTGTGTTCTCACGCCGTTAAAATCTTTTCCTGTTCGGATATGTAAAATTCCGACCTGGGAGCAAAAGATTAAGCGTATCATTTGCCAGTTACCAGTCCAAATTCTCGAACGATTCAGCGAAAATTGTACTAAACGGATGGACCGTCTGAAACGTAGCCGCGACTAACATTTGAAATAGATAATCTTCAAAAAATAAATGATAAAGAATCTAAATGATAATAACATTACTATTATTATATTATAATACTCTTTTAAATTACGAAGAATGAAACGTATGATGCTTGAGTTGATAAGAGAGGCCGAATCTGTTAGGATATTTGGTGTGTAATTGAGTCTGTGTAAGACCTAAGCAGCTACACACATTTATAAAAACTTGCAAGCAGAAGATTATGAACCCCAGAAGCAAATATGTGGAGTTTATGAGCACCAACTAATAAGTTGTGGGTTTGAAATCTACCAAACTTGAAAGGCAGTGAGCTGTCCCACCTCAGCAGGGAATATAAAAGCAGCCATGACTTCCTCACACAAAACTCCATAGCTTTTGGTCAAGGTCTTTGATATCACAACATTTGCGTTATTGATCCTACAGAATGAAATATTTAGCAAACTATGTTGAAAGAACTGTGTAACTGCAAGTAGGCAGATAAATTACCAGCTAAACTACCTGTTAGATATCATGAAGCGTGGGGTATATATGAGAATTACATCAAAGGACCGGGCTTATAACGTGTCTTATAATACTTCGTTGCAGTAAAGCTTCTTTAGGCTTTAAAGTCTCGTTCTTTTATTAATCATTCACTTTCATTTGCGCTAAACTCAACTGATGACGTCATCGTGTTTCATTAACCTTGAACCTTTATTGACTTTCCACTGCAGCTCGTGACAGATTTTCGAAATTTCCATTTTGTATTTGAAACAACAATTGATTTTAGCTTAGAGATACCGACACATGCTGCCAGCGCTACCAGAATTCGGCAATGAAAACAAGCATGCAATTTTATTTCCAAAACGTGACTTGTGTGAGTAAAAGTTTAAAATCATAAATGTTTTTTTAGTATGGAATACTAAAAATTAAGAAAAAAGATTGTGTGTAGCAAGTGTCTTACATACGCATACAGGCACGAAGCGTCCGTGAAGAACAGGTTCCGACGCCAACCACAGCCGGCCGGTAAAATATAATAGCACGTGTGGGTAGCGGTGTGCAGACTTATTATTATTATTTTTTTTTTTAACAGGAAGACGAAGGCAAAAACAACAACAAACGCACGAGCAAAGGAGCAGCGGCGCGCATGCGTCGTGAAGGCAACTTGATAGGAAAGCTGCAGCAATCTGCAACCTTCACGAGCGACTTTACTGATAAGCCGTATTCTAGTTTCTTTTTTTTTTTGTTTTTGTAAATAATTTGTTTAACACACGTGTGGGAACTCTAAACCGCACACATGCATACGTGCCTGGCTTGAAGCAAATAATAAATTTTGCGATTTTACTTGCTTCACACTAATTTGCTTGACTTCAATATTGTCATCGCTGACGTTAATGATAATGTTGTTGTTGCTTTTATTAAAATTTTTGTTGCTGTTACTGTTACTGTTATTATTAATATTGTTGTTGTTGTCACTGATATTTTTATTACGACGAGGTGAGCCAGCGCTATGAATGAAACTGCAGCGTTGCTTAGGCTCACGCCTCTGCAGGGCGGCCGACGAATGTCGTTGGCGCGGCGTCTTGAAACCCGAGAGCGCGGTAATATGAAATACATAAAGTAGGCGATTAAATGCACTACGCTCGGTCACAAGGCGTATAATGAGTGCAATGCGATATATGTATGTAGAAAACAGCGAGTTCAGGGGAAGAAGAGGGGCATACAAAGCGTCAGTTTACTCTATATCACATGGTTATGAAATGAATGTAAAAAAAATGCAAGCAAAATGAAAATAAATAGCAAAATATTACAATTGCAGTTAATGTAGCAGAAAAATGGTGCAAAAATAACAGTAACAACAATAACAAAAACTGTGCGAATAATATTCCGTCCAGGCGTATTAAGTCGACAAAAGGTGTAAATACACACAGTAGTGTGCGAAATATAAGCAATATTGCTTTGGAACATTTATTTTTCATTTTTTTAGTATAAAACAAGTACAACAGTGAAAGCAGAAATACCTGGGTATATGGTAAAATCAGTAATTGAGAAAATACATACAGTAATGTGCAAAATATGTGCAACTTACCCTTAACACAGTCATGTTTATTTCAGTTTTCAAAATTCAGAAAAAAAAATTGTGTTCTCCAAATCGCGTTGAGGCATATTAATTTGGAAAAAAATTTAAATACACACAGTAGTGTGCAAAAGAGTTGCAGCATTATTTAAGTTCATTTCAAAAATCAAAGAACAACTATGAGATGCGAAATTGCATGGAGGCATTTGAATTTGAGACAAACTGTAAAATCACACAGTGGTGTGCAAAATATATGTAACATTATTTCATTTCAAAGTTAAACAACAATTAAACAGAAAATACGTTGAAGCATATTAATTTGAGAAACATTTTAAATACACACAATCGTGTGCAAAATATATGCAACATTATTTCGATTCAAAATTAAATAACAACATTGAAAGAGAATATACGTTGAGGCATATTAATTTGAGAAAATTTTTGAATACACACAGTGGTGTGCAAAATATATGCAAAAGTGCGTTGAATTATGGAAAGAGAATATATGGAGTACCGCGCAAAATATATGCAACGAAATATTGTAACAGTTATTTCTAAGCATATTTTTAAAATATTGCAACAAATGTGCGTTCAAAATTACATTAAATCTACTCTAGTTGAAAAAATATGTAATTGCCTGGTGTGGCGTATGTTTTTGACATGAAAAGTAACTTCAATTTCTATAAACCAAGCAATTATTCCACTTTTAAGAAGTTGCATATTTTTTGCACAACACTGTACAGACATGCATATGCAGTCACAAAACGAAAACGAAATCGAATTCGCATGTGACTTCACTCTCATATGCTTATGCACAAAATTTCAATGTCAGGAGCACGATTTATGCGTCTGTGCGCATGCGCCTGGATTTCTGTGCAGGCGTCAAAAAAGGGCAATCGCATAGGCGTTGGCAGTTCATTGACTTGCCGGCTTTTGCGCAGGCGTGCCGCATGCATACAAACACAACTTCATATACTACATATATTCTCATATTGTATTATGCATTATCCGCTCACTTTTGCTCACTTCTGATTTCAGAACGCGCCATGCACACGCAGACATGGCAAGGGCTGAAGTTGATTGAGTGATTTATGGTAAAAAGGATTGATCGCATAATTGAATATTGGCTTGATCAATTTTTGGGTTGCTTTAGGTTCTTTCTTTCTTACTTTTGTTGAATAGAAACAAATAAAAGTAAAGAAGAAAAAAAAATTTTGAATGGTATAGTTCTCAGCCGTTCCCTTCTTTTTTAACATATTGAAGACTAAAAAAAAGTGTGGACATTGAAGGATAGTTGGAAAGTTTCTCTACCTACCAGTAAGTATTTTGAACTAAACGTCAAAGTCGATACTCGAACTCAACACCCATTGGTTAGTTAGCCGACAAACTTTACAGTCATTTTCGGCGGATTCCTTTACTCAGTTGAAAAAAAATCAGCTGCACCGCTATTGCACATACATCTCCAACAATACGATGAGAGTCAAATGCGTGATATTTCCGGCTTTCTTTAGAAATCATAGTAAATAATTCCTAAACTTATCCAGTCGCTGTCTTATCAGCTCCAAGACAAAAGCAACATTTCTTAAGGCAGTAGGAGTCGGAGCAGATGAAATGTTAAAATATTGTAATCGTTTAGGTTATCGATGAGCTCCTCAGAAGTGAGTCTTATTTGATGTATATCAAAAATACTTTTTCATTTTATTGTGGCTGGTAAGAACATCAATTAGTTACCCAAGAAACAATCAAATTAGATGAAGATGAGACCACGGGCTATTTTGATTTGTTCAACTACAAGTGAAAACTTTGATGTTCTTACTATTAGAAAAAAATACTGACTTTCTACCATATGTCCGTTTTGATAATCAACAACTACTATTTTCCGCTCAATAAGCATTTCTGGGGTTGAACATCACTGAAAATACCAATATCACTGGATCACTGGAAATACTGATATGGACCGAGCTTTAAGATTTAGTGAAGTTCCTTTCTTTTTTAACTAATCTGCGGTTTAAGTTTCTATGAAACAGTTTGAATTTTCGGCTATTCGGATCATGTGGCTATTGTGGGAATGAGCTCAACAAAAGTTTGTTATTCTCAAGAAAATATTAATTTTGATTGATATTTGTGGTGCACTACGAACTCCAGGAACTATGACATATGTTGCATATAGCACCTATGGATACAGCCGCAAGGTGTATGTCCGCGAAAGCTGTCCTCTTAGAGAATCTTGGTACTTAGATGACTGCGGGCCTGGGCGCTCTGGAATCCTCGCACACTTTCATGTTATAAAGGTGCAGGATCCACTCTGATAGTTGGATGGCGATACCAGCCTTGAGTTTGCTGACTGTGCGCTCAATACTTTTGAAAGAATATGCAGACTCCCTATCCCCAGAATCGAGTTGTCCAGACTCACTATCTATAGAATCGAGTTAGTGTATAATTAGAATGGTTTGGGTGCTCGGATGGATACATTGATATTACAGAAAATTATTTCTATTCTTATTTTTATTGACTAAGGAGGCAATCCTTTCAAATTCCATTTAAAAGCATCTCATTAAATGCCAATTTGCAAGTTTAGTGTTATGTAAAAGATGACTTCATTCACATGTATATAATTCTTCAAGGTCAATATTAACACTAGTTTTACATATATGCCTTTTATATACTGATACACATGGGCGCAGAGAAATTTTCATTACAACTCTGCGCATTAAAAATCGGTTCTGGAAACTACAAACGCACCACTATTCCTGACATAAGATGACTCACATGCTGTTGAAATTAAAGCTTACAAATCTTGCCACACGTCAGATACGGGCAAGAGAATTGCATAACCCTGAACAAAGATGACTCACCTAATGTCAGTTGGGGGTGTCAAAAGCAATAAAGAAGTATACACAACAATAATAAAAACCGTGAAATAAGGCGACACATACATAGAATATGAACGCGTATAGATGGCCAGATGAAGGCAATTCAAGGACACTTTGACCCAAATATATGCGAAACCGAAGGCAAAGTGGATGTGTGTGGTTGCCAGAAGCACAAAACAAAAAATAATAATTAAAGTGAAAAATAGAGTATACAGCGGGTGTGAGACATTGAAGTGTTTATACTGAAGTGCATAAAAGTTTGCCACAAATTTTATATTTTACAAAGCAATAACACAAGTGGGTAATTGGTTGCCACAAAAGATTGAATCGTATGAAATACGCCGAAAAAATCGCAATAAATTAGGCAGCTGTGTCATGAACAATCAGCAGCAAAAGTTACCCTTAAAAACTTTTAAGTAGAGACACTTATATGATTGTGAGTCAACATGCCTGCAAAAAGGGTTAATTAAAGTCAAACAACAGCATATTAAAATAAATAAATATTGTAGCACGCGCACATTTGGCCGACTGCTGTTCGCTGTGAACACACAAAATTTGAAGAATTCGGCAAAAAAGTGAAATCAAAGCGCCACAGGATAAAGTAAAGCACTTTGCCGAATGTGACCGAAATACAATAGCTTGAAGTGGCTGACAGTAGGGGTTGACGCCACTGGAAGCATGTGCTCAAAGCATGCGATGCCCYAGAGATTGTTATGATGATGATGAAGATGGTGCTACTGCTGGAGCAATGAATGAGATATGAAAGAGAAGCAGAGACAAATATAAGCAGCGATAGAAATACAGGGAGAGTTAAAGCATCAGAAAGTCAACAGGGGTAGAGCTACAGAGAGAGTTAAAATTTCACAGCTATATAGAGAGTAAATCCAACAGAATGACAGACATTTAACCCAGTACCTGAAACTATTAATGTAAAAACATATCTGTCTGTTATGTCTAGCTGTTAGCTAGTGCTGCCAGATATTTTGTTTAAGGTGCACTCAATACTATTAAAACAATTAGAAGCTTACTAAAGGGATATTTTCCCAATGTGTTGACAATGCCACGACGCCTTTCGCATACAATTCAATATTTCTAGCATATCAAGCTAAAACGAACCAATAATTATCAAAAAAAAAAAAGGATAAAAAAGAAGTTATGACATCTGCGAGACTTTTTGAAACGTACAGTAACCTAAATTATTCCTATGGTTACATTAATCGGTTAGTTATTTATGTTAATTGTAGGATAGTCAATAGTTTAGGTTGAAGTCATGATGGTGATGAGCTTTGTAGGCACCGTTATTATGCCTTATCTATGATTTCAGACCATTGGAGCCAAACCCGGCTAAATTGACAAACCACATAGAAGAGGAGATTCATGAGAAGTCAAAGAGAACTTTTCCACTCTCCAGTAGAGAAGAATGTAAAAATGGTTCTGTGGTCACAGTTCCAACGGCAAAATATACATTTGTATTCAGTAACCCGTTACTGCCAGTATGATATTATATTCGACCTTGTTGATGAACTCGGGCTAAATAGCAAAGCAACCGAGAAGGGAAGACCAGAAGGAATTAAACACGACTTTTTCATTTTCCAGTAAAGAAAAATTAACCAATAGATCAGTTTCTTCTGTTGTCGACAGCTCCAACGGCGAAATTTGTCTATTTACTGACAGATGAAAAGGTGAAATAGAAACAGCAGCGGTATCTTTTTTAGTAATCCATACGGAGAAGATAGTTTCAAACTAAATGACTACAATTAAATATTTCATGTAGAAGATAGTTTCTTAAGAGAAGGTGTCAAGTGGGCTTCTGCTCTAACCAACAAGAAAAGAAAAATCAGACATTTTAACCCACTCAGGGCAGCTTATTATGGACAATTTGAACACAGTATATGGACACATTCGGTTCATGCTGTAAAAACTGGATCACGATATTAATTATTGCTAAAGACGCCTCGGAATTATAATGAGTACAGTTTTATTATTACGACTGGCAAGCTGATGTAAACTCGGCTATAACCTTGTAAGCGGTGTTTACGCCACTAAAGAAGAAGTTTTATTAGGTTATAAGTTTAAAAAAGCTTAATAAGAATCTATTATTGAAATTCCCTTTCACCAAGGGCATTCTTCTTTATATCTTTTCTCTTATTATTTTAAATATATTTTATCCACGCTAAAACAACCAAATGCTATATATTTCATTTAAGTGGCAATGCTTTTAAGGGATAAACGGTAAATTTAACATATCGAGAGAGAGAGAGAGAGAGAGAGTCAGAGAAACACTTTTTTACGTACCACAATGATTTCTCCTAAATAAAAGTTGACAGCAAAAGTAATAAATGCAATAAAAGAAGACACAAGCAGTTATCAGGCATTCACTAAAATCACAAAATTATCCCTTTATAGTTGAATTTTACAGTTTACTTTTATAAATTATTAAATGTACTTTAAAAATTCCACTTCACTGTCTATCAACAGTATCTCTAATAAACTTACGTGGTGGTTGCGCGAACAGAATATAAAGAGCGCAACACTCTCGAAACCATTAAGCACAAAAAACTGTTGTACATTATCTCTGCCAACATCCACCGGTACTTTTGCGGCACACTTATCAAAAGTATCGATTTTTCGAACTATTCGCCGCTTTTGTGTACGAGTACAAGTTCAGCCACTGTTATGAGCCACCCCAGCGTACGAGAAAAATTTGCTATCAGCGAAAATGTGCAGCAACCCTCTAAATCTCATTTGCCGAATTTGACTTTACACACCGGTAAAGGACGGAAGGAAATGTTTGTCAATGGCTATGAAAGCGGTGGCTTAAACAATAGAAATTATTTTATATTTGTGGAAGCAGATTGCAGTTAGACGTTTTGTAAGCGCACCACGAATCATTCATACATAAAGCGAATACTTTGTGTGGTACTTCGTATTGACCTCTCAGTGGTGGGCAAATTAATGTGCATTGAACTCGTATCTAACGCGAATTTCTTGTGTGGTGGCGCTGACAAATTAGCGACTTTTGTGTACTCCGGTTTGGGAGAAACAGATGTGAGGGAGAAAAGGGGCGACATGTTTAAGAGGGTACTTTGAAGACACCTTATAACTGATAAAATTCAATTGATAAAATTTTTAATGAATCTAACTGTTAACTGTATGCGTGTATAGTACAGGCAACAGCTTTTAAGAATTTTTGGAACACACGGGTGTAGATGAAATGGATTCGTAGATATTATACAATGCCACAATTGTTATTACTACAGTATGCTGTCTTCAAAATAATAAGATTAGATAAAGTTGTCAGCGAAAACATCTCGTTTCTGTTATTAAATATTCGTGATATGTGTGGAGAGATGACAACAAACTAAGGGACTGACAGCAAATAAAGTTTTGAATGTTTAAACGACTGATAAAGAACATAACGAACATAGCGCAACAAACGAAAGTCTTCAAGTAAATATTGAACAACGTTCTGGCTTCAAAATCTGGTAAAAAGTTCTCCTAAAGAAACGACAGGATAGCTTTCATTCAGAAAGAAAACTCAAAAACATAGTTTACGAATGATTAGTTCATTAGAAGTGGGCAGTAATATATTCTGCCGCTTCTACTGCATCCAGCTTCGGGAGGCTAAACACTACTACTAAAAAAATATTAACCAGTCACTTAAAGAAACATTTGTTAGTTATGCCCAAAGGCAGTCACCGTGCAAACCTTATGAGGCTTTCTAACTACAGTAAATAATATTAAGAATTGGAAATCGGGGACTGTGAAAAACAAAACTATAAACTCTGTAGAGAATATGTTTATGCCATAAATAATTCGGATTTGATGGAAGAGACTCCGTTCTCTATAATTAATAGAAAATTGTATCTAATATAAACGAAGCTGGTTTTATCAAAGGTCAAAAATTTAGGAGCACGCTTTAGGATGATATAATTAAAAACGACAATGAATGAGCTCTGTAGTATTTGGTATATGGTAGAAACTATATTTCGGTTATGGAATCGATTCGGTTATGAGATCGAAATCTAATGCGGAATAACTCTTGCCAACACTTGCTACTTCGAACTGAGTGGGCAATTGAAAAGTAAGTAATCTCTCGGCGAGCAAAGACCAAACTCTATAAGACACTCATTATTCGCGTCCTCCTATATGCTACAGAGGCATGGACGATCACAACATCTGATGATTCGTCGTTACGGGTTTTCAAGAGAAAGATTCTGCAAAAGATTTAAGACCCTTTGCGCTTTGGCAACGGCGAATAATGCAGTCGATGGTACGATGAGTTGTACGAGATATACGACGATATTGACATAGTTCAACGAATTAAGGGACAGCGGAAGATATCCAACCCGGTGGAGAAGGATCTGGTTATATTTGGAATTTCCAATTTGTGTCAAACAGTGAAAAACAAAAACGACTGATGCGCTGTTGTCAACTTGGCTATAACCGTGTAAGCGGTGTCTACGCCTCGAAGTTGACTCGAAATTTGTCACACACCGAAGAAAATGTCGGATACCCTAAACAAATATGAATGAACAGAGTGCCGAGCTGAGTGGATTTAGCCATGTACATCTATCTGCCCATATATACACCAACTATGTTTTCAAGATATCGGTCTAAAATTTCGCTCAGCACTCGTCGTTTTATCCACAATAAGTTCTTCATTTGTCGAAACCGCTGATAGTGTATATACCACTACCATTTAATATTTATATCTTCAAGAAAATTGGCATGGTTTTGATCCAAGGCAACGGTATAAATCTTCAAACAAATTGCTAAGAATGGATCCCTTTAGCTGGATATAAACTGACTGATCAAAATCAAGTACTCTTATGGGATTTGGGATATTTGCTTCGATGCAACCGTTGTTAAGGTTTTTTTCTTTTTTTATACTCTCGCAACAAAGTTGCTAAAGAGAGTATTATAGTTTTGTTCACATAACGGTTGTTTGTAAGTCCTAAAACTGAAAGAGTCAGATATACTGTTGTATATACCAAAGTGATCAGGGTGACGAGTAGAGTTGAAATACGGATGTCTGGCTGTCTGGCTGTCCGTCCGTCCGTGCAAGCTGTAACTTGAGTAAAAATTGGGATATCATGATGAAACTTGGTACACGTATTTCCTGGCTCCATAAGAAGGTTAAATTCGAAGATGGGCAAAATTGGCCCACTGCCACGCCCACAAAATGGCGAAAACCGAAAACCTATCAAAACCTAAGTGTCATAACTAAGCCATAAATAAAGATATTAAAGTGAAATTTGGCACAAAAGATCGCATTAGGGAGGGGCATATTTGGACGTGATTTTTTGGAAAAGTGGGCGCGGCCCCGCCCCTACTATGCTTTTTGTACATATCTCGGAAACTACTGAAGCTATGTTAACCAAACTCTACAGAGTTGTTTCATTTAGGCATTTCCGTATATAGTTTAAAAATGGAAGAAATCGGATAATAAGCACGCCCACATCCCATACAAAAGGTTATGTTGAAAATCACTAAAAGTGCGTTAACCGACTAACAAGAAACGTCAGAAACACTAAATTTTACGGAAGAAATGTCAAACGTCGCCCACTTATTGACCAAAAACCATATCTCAGGAACTACTCGACCGATTTCAATGAAATTCGGTACATAATAGTTTCTTAACACCCTGATGACATGTACGAATTATGGGTGAAATCCATCTGATGCCTTCTCTGTATAATATATACATTAGGAACCAATGATGATAGCGAAATAAAACTTTACACAAATACGGTATTTGATGCGAGAGTATAAAATGTTCGATGACACCCGAACTTAGCCCTTCCTTACTTGTTTTTTATTAATTCCATGTCGAATTATGAAAGCCAAATCACTGCACGAACACATTCTGGAAATATTGGATATATAAACACGCCACAATTTACGATTTCGCGCTTATTTATAAACTTAACGCTCGTAATTGTGGAATTTAGCATAAGTATAAACTAAGGAATTTATAAAAAAATACAACAATTAAATAAAATAAACGTACCTGTTTGCAAAAGTCTGTTTGAAATTAATTTCCTGAGCAGCTGTATGGCATTTGTTAACGCTAAAATATGTTTTGGTTTACAAATTGCACTATTTCATATAATTATTTATTATGTATATTTGTTATTTTAATCTTTGTATATTAATACAAACTTGCTTACTGCCGAAAACACACTAATACTTATTGAAATTTCTTCTCACTTTTTATACTTTTAATTTTATTATATTTAATTTTAGCTTGGACAAACTGTGTTCGAATAGCATCCTCAGATTTTGGGGTTAAAATGGGTATGTACGAAAAAAGGAAGTTTTCTAGATTGGGAAAAAATGCATATAGTTGCCGTTCTTAAAGTTCAAAAATTCAACTATTGAAAGTGCGTTAACCCCGAAATCAGGGGATGCTATTCTAAACTTTTCCCTTAATTTTTTTTTTTTAATTATTTAAAAGAATTGATTATTAAAAAAATATATATATAGACATATATATATGCATATATAACACTTCATTAAACTATTGACCGATTCTGTGCACTAAGCTACTTAAATACATATCGACACATATGGTTTTCCGGAATACTTTTATCGCACCCTTGTTTACTCGTTTACCTCAATCATACAAATTTTTGCATTTATCTGCTTTAAATTCTTTTCAAATTTTACTGCCCTCACTTGTAAACAAAAATTTTATTTCCACATTTCAAGATTGCAAAGCACAAGTTGGACGCTGGAGAAGCAAAAGTATACATTTGCCAACGAAACACACAGCGGTATATATGTAACAAGAGTATATTAGCACACAAAACCGAGTCGGCAGCGGCGCGTACACACCCTTTTCTGCGCACAACAACACTACAGTGTGCGCTACATACAAAAACAAAAGTCTAAAAGTCTACCAAATACAAAAGTCTATAAAAAAAACCAAAAAATAACAATATTGATAAAAATGTGCACCGTAACGATAGTTTTACAAGGTACATATACATAAATATGCAAAATAAATTGTGTGGCGCTAATAGAATATTTGTGGCAACCAAAAAATGTGTGGTATTAAAGAATTTTTGCAGCACTAAAAGAATCCTCTTTTTTATTGCTTTTTGCCGCGAAAAAAGTTTTACTTCCGCCACACAAATTGCCGTAAATCACGCAAAAATAGCAACATTAATAT
Organism: Bactrocera latifrons; assembly: GCF_001853355.1. Taxonomy (NCBI): domain Eukaryota; kingdom Metazoa; phylum Arthropoda; class Insecta; order Diptera; family Tephritidae; genus Bactrocera; species Bactrocera latifrons. Next base: position 2,439,291 of record NW_017537045.1, on the reverse strand, counting down.
ACACTGTAAACAAAATTTTCCGCTAAAATATTTAAGACACTCTAAAAATATGTTTTTCGTATACATATGTTACACGACACAACAGATTGAGTTTTCGAAAACTCCTTGGCAGCTTTAGGCTAGTATATTACATCTCTTCCTTATTGTCACCACAACACCACACAATAGGCGTGCGCTACTCGTTTCGGCCGCAGCTGCCGCCTTGGCTGCTGCACGTCAATCAGCAAAATCCGGCGCCCCCACCCAAAAAAGGCAAAGCTCCAACCGCAACGGGGCCAGGCAGGCTAACTGACATGTGTTGGCAGGGCAGCAACAAGCAGCGCAGCGATGCAGACAGACAATCAGTCAGCGCGGTCGGCGACGTTGTATTGTGCGCCGTAAAAGTCGCGTCACAGCTGAGAACAAGATCCACTTTGTTGTTATTGTTAGTGTTGTTGCAGTTTTTCGCTATTGCAAAAATTCATTTCCTTATTTCGTACAAATAAGGTAATTTGCGGCCTCCAAGCGACTCGAAATTATGCGCTAAAGTGAGTTTTAACGAGCACTATGCGGAAAAAGCAAAAAATCCAAAACAAACACACAAAATAAAATACAGAAAGTGAAAGAAAAAAGTCAAAAAATAGAGGCAATTTCATTAGAACTGCCAATGCCTGGAAGTTTCGACCACTCGCTCAATTCTAACCCATAAAGGAGTCATCAAAATCAAAACACTACACAACACACATTTACATATATACAAATTGCAAAGCAACAACAATACCGCTTAAATGATTCGCTACCGTTGCAAATTCAAGCACTATAATAAACGCACTCACAATTCTACACTTTTTCTACTATGCGTGCACACACTTCGCGGCAAACCGTTTGTTACTAAACCGTACGAAAGCCAACCGAAAACTGTGCGCCGGTTGTGTTCGCAGGCAGCGCTCAAGCGCATGGGCTAGTATGTTTGCCGCACGCCTGCAATGTGTAGAGAGCGCACAGCTGTCGCAGCAGCTTGCAGAGAGAACGCAGCCAGTAACTGCATTGCAGTAACGGTAACAGACCTTTTGACTGCGTTGGTGTGTAGTTGTTTGGGTTTACTGCGCGGTACAGTGGGTGAGTTTGCAAATATAACAAGGCGGAATTGCAAACCCAAAGAAATACATCTGTAAGTATATGTTTACCATCTACATATACGATGTTTTTGGCATTTCAATTTAAATAATCAAGTATATATATACTACATGAATCAAAAAGTCCGCGGTCTAATAATTTGACCTAGCTGTAAACTTGATGGCCCAATGGGTTCCCGTTTTTCAAGCAGTTATGCTTTTTATTGATTATTTTACCATGTTCGAATTTCTGAGTGATAAATATTCCATCTAAATCCCAAATAATATTGCTTAAATTGTCTGTGTTTTTTTCGATGTGGAAAGCTTCACCGAACAACAACGTTACATTCGTAAAACGAAATTCTATAACAATTGTTGCTTCGTTATGTTCTCTACTGAACAAGTATTGCTTAAAGAATTATGAATTTATTACGTTTTATCAAAGGAAAATATATCAATCGAAATTCACGAAACGAAAAGATTGTCTAAACACATTGGACACACAAAAAGAGATATATCATGAATAAAATCAATGCCTATGAACTAAACTTGAAAGTAGCGCAGACGGAGAAGGATTTTTTGTGAACCTCAGGAGGCTTTAACTTAAAATAAAAAATATTTTATATTAAATATTTCAAAAAATATTATGATTACAGCGAGTTCAAAAAAAGAGAAGTGCTGAATTTTGAAGACAGTGGAAAATAGTCGATTTTATTTAAACAATCATGCCAGAAGAGATCGTGTATGAAATTTGATCTAGACAGTGGAAAATAGTCCTCTCTAACGATTTTATTTAAACAATCATGCAAGAAGAGATCGTGTCTGATATTTAATCTAGGAAATACTTGCTTCATAAGCGAAAATCTCGGCATATAACCCAATGCTCAGTAAAGAGAACGCAAATAGAACACTATTTTTAGGGGCAGCCTTAAAGACTTGATATATTTTTTTAAATATTTAGCTCCACGAGCTTTGCTTGGCAAAAATTAAACAAACTACAATTTTTACCCACTGTTACTAGGTCGCTGTCACTGCACATTTTACGAATGCACCTACAACGAGAGAGCTAGTCAGCTAAACAAATGTCGAATAAGACAAATGAGAACAAACTTTTCAAAGCAACAGCAACATTAGGAGCCTGTCAACTAAAACAATAAACATAAACAGCAGGCCGCAGGAGGTCTGACTATTTGACAACAACACCAAGAGTCAAACAGTTGAACGACTTACGCGCCCCGGTTAAAGCAACAACTAAACCACATGTTTGTTAAAACTGTTAGTGAGTGCAATGCATGCTCAGAACGACGCGTCGCGACGCGGGCATACGAAAAAGTCAACCACCGAAAATAATGCAGCACAACCCAACTAAACAATGCAATTGCCAACCAGCTGCAACTGCGATAAGCACAACAACAATAGCAAACACTATAAACACAAGATGTTGAAACAAATTAGATAAATGCCAATTGGCAAAATGATAGGCGAGCAATAAATGTGCGCACACAGTTGTTTTCGTGAGACCGGCAAACAAAATGAACAACAGAGCGGGAGCGTGCAAAGATAGTAAACTTTGAGAGCAAATGCGTGCAGTGAGAGACTGCGCTGTATACATTGTCAATAGAGAATTTATTGGTTAAATGCTGCAGAGCTATGCTGGTTGGAGCTCTGTTAAGTGACTAACAGCACATACTTATGTTATTGGAGGAGCTGTTAAATTAAAAGCAATTACAGTGGATCACACTAGCAGGGCGGTATGGAATAGTTAATGTTGCTGATATAAATGACTTTTTATGATAATTTTACTAAAACAGAAATATGCATGAAAAAAATTAATAATAAATATATTATAATAATAAAATAAATT
>NW_017537045.1:2404314-2434033 GCF_001853355.1 Bactrocera latifrons | reverse complement strand
TTTTTATTGTTTGCTTTATTTCCTTCACGTTCCATACCATCTCTAGCCTGCCAACTCACCCATAATTTTTTATACTCACATTCAGTTGAAATTCAGCAGTCATAAATATATCACAACATATATTTTACAACAAAAGAAAAATTACAAAAACAAGAAATGTGTCTGGATATGAACAGTTATTACAATGCACGTACAATGTACCATATGATATTGGTTGATACCATTTTTATAATTGGCGTGTTTGCAGTGTGTTTCTATTTCTATGTAAGCGTGATTAGAATTTCAAGGAAATTACAGAAATTATATAAAAAATAATATTTTCTACGTGAAAATTTTAAAAACCTTATATGCATGAGTGTATGTTGTACTGTGTCGAATTATTAAGTTTAGTTTAAAAAATTTCACTCAAATGTCGCATGGTAATCCTAAGCGCATTAAAATAATTGTAATTGTACATTTATTGCTTATTTGCTTCATTGGTGAGGTAAGCCAGTCAGCGCTGCTATTAGAAATAATAAAAATGGCTAGAAATATAAAAGATCTATACTTTCATCCATGCAGCAACAATTCATCGATGCGGCTGGCAAAAACACGGCGCTGTCCGAAGCGAAGCTCAAGGAGATCGCGAAAATACGTGGTGAGCTCAGTGAAGCGCTGGAAAACGAGCAGCAAAATACGCCGGCGAAGGTGAGTAGCGGCCAATTTCGCCCGCTATATATTTGGTTTTTGTAAATACCTGAATTTTTTCTTAAATAATGAATTTTTTTTATAAATACCGCTAACTGTACGTTGTTAAGCATACCGTTACATACTAAATATGTCTTTTCTGCTTGCTACCAGGGCGTAATTGTGCAGCCCACCTGGTTAGCGGAGAATGGCACAAAAACACCTACTCTAAACAAGTTCAAAGTGGAAGTTACACAGCAGCGTATCGACGAAGTCCAGGCAATACGTGATGAGATCAGTAAGAGCAAAGCGCAGCCAACGGAGAATGATCAACAAGTCCAGGAACTCATCAAAGAATTCAATACAAAAGGGGCTGGACGCACGGCGCTTGAAAAAGTCGTGGGTGACGCGCAGGCCAAACCTAGTGATGAATTAGTAGGCGTCGCCGAGTCCAGCGATGCAGCAAACTTGCCGAACGTGGTGGAGGCCAGCACACAAGAAGTAGAAGACTTCGATATGCGTAAGTTGCAGCGGCTGGAGGTTTCCAAGCGACGCGTGCGTGAAACTCTAATACTCAAGTCCATCGAAGAGGATTTCAGCTTCGATCTTGGCGACGATGTGCAACAATGGGCGCATATACTGCACGATGGCAATGAATATTTCATCGGACGTCGTGAGCATAATCTTTTTGTTGTACATAAGGAGCGTGCGACATATCAGGCGGGTAGTGTGTTAGAAGTGGGCCTGCCGATAACTTATTTGCTCACCTATTCTTTTTGGAACGATGCGCAAGGACAAACGGAAGGCATAATGCTGGTCGCGGCGCAGGATCGTGTACTGTGGTATCGTGTTAATAATGCTACGCGCAATATTGAATTGTATTGGCAGTGGGTGGTGGGCAATACCATTACTGGACTCACCCACTTTACTGTCGAAAGCAAGGACTATTTGATTGTCTCTACAAATCAGTCGTCACACACCGGCTTTTATACACTAAACATCTATCAGTTTGAGCTCAGTTCGCGTGAGTTTTGGATTGCGCAACGCATGCAGTTGGAATTTCCATGCGCCGAAACCACTTTGCTCGATACGGGACGTGATCTATTACTAGCCGTACCACAGAACCACACAGCCGCCATATACACCTTCAATTCGCGTGCAGATAATAATGATTACCTACGCTTCGTATTCAAGCAGCATATCGCATCCACAGGCATTGAGTCGGTAGCTGGTTTTCGCATGGGCGGACGTAGTTATATTGCTGTTGGCGGCCTTCAGCCGCAGATCTTACTCTATCAGCAAGGTGAACTCGTGCCCAAAACAATATTGTCTCAGAATTTCGGTGTCGTGCAGTTGTTCTTTCCCGTGCCGGTACGTACGTATCGCGACGATCTCATACTACTCGTGCAACACCGTGTGGACTTCAGTACGCATAGTCTTACCGTGCTGGAGACACTTATTTGGAATGGCGATGCATTTACGCTTAGCATACCGGTACCATGTAAGTTGGGCGCGCACACAGTCTACGGTGCCAGTTGCATGTTGGACATACAACGCGACGCTGGGCTCAAAGGCGCCGCATATTTTCGACGCGGCGCTGAAGTGTCGTTAATTGTTCCACGTCACAATGCAGAATCGGGTCTATTTCGTTTGCACACAGAGCTGTTGGCGAAAAACTCTGAGTATTTAGATTTGCAAGAGATCTACGCTTTCCTAAAGGATTGGGTGAAGGAACAAGATGATCTAATTGCGCAAGCACAAGCTTTTCTGCAAACAACGGATAATGGCGTTCTGCAGTCACAGCCAGATCTCTCTGAACTGGAGGAGTTACAAACATCGGAGTTTAGCTTAGACGCCGGCGAAGTTGGCGAAATCTATGTAAATGATTACCGCTGGACGGATGAGGATACACAAATTGATCTAGATCTGGTGATAACAGCCATAGAGCAATTGGAGGCGGAAATAAATAGTGGTCGTCACAGACGTGACGTCTTGACGGAAACGTTGATTTTTCCACGCTTGGAACTCGATAGTCTGGAAGTCGACGAACTCTTTGTTGAGCAACAAAACGGTGATAAATTCTATGTACAAGATGGTGTGCTAGAATTGGACGGTGTATTGAATGTGCAGAACTTGAAAGTTCTGGAGAATGTAAGTCTGGCCGAGCCACGTGCCGCTATCGAGGAAGATCTTGAGGACGAAGATGAGGATGATGAAGTTACTGGCATAGAAACTGATAGTTTCATCTTGGATGGCGACATCGAGTTCGAGTCGATCAATGGCATGCCTTGGCGGGATATAAAAGAAAATATGGTACTTATAAATGAACCGGTTGATTTGACCCAACTCGAAGTGGATGGGGTGAGTTTGAAATATTTTGAATACTTGAGAACATATATTTCATTAGAAATTAGTAATTAATCCATAAAAATATTAATTTGGAATACTTTTTGCACGCTCCGAACTCAGGCAGTAATAATAGAGGACAAAGTTTCGCTCACTACTCTCAACTCTTTTAACTTTCCGGAAGACTTTCTTTGGTCCAACGGCCCCACAGTTAGTGTTGTGCGAGCAGAGAAGACATTCACAAGCACGCTCAGCACAAATACTATAGACGTGGAGGGTTTACTAAATGGCGTAAATGCTTCCGATGCCATTACATTGCATGGTGATCAAACATGGCGTGGCTTACCAACTTTTTCAGAACTCAAAGTGACCGAACTGTTTCAGGTAAACTAGCTATCTACTCTACTTATTATAAATGTTAATAACTCCAACTGTTCTAAAAAAAAGCTCAATGGCACCACGCGTGGACGTGATATTGGCAAAATACCGCATAATCCCACGCTTCAGGACACCAAACAGGTGGAAGCAGCATGCAGTTTCAGAGAACTACACGTGCTCGGTAAGCTCGTACTTCAAGGCAAGTACGACGGTCAGCCCTTAGCGCCGCTGCTGCGAGATATCGTGCAACGACCAGCTGATCCTGCAACCGTTATTAATGTAAGCGCCAAAAAGCGTTTTACCGAGATTCATATGCCTGTAGACTTTGAGGTCCTGGATGGCAAAGTAAACGGCATACCGTTGACGGAGTTCGTGCCGGCGCATACGAAACAAGATTTGTTTATACACAATTTACAAGCTTACGTGTATTTCGCAAATCTTAAACTTAGCGGGCGCTACGATGGTGTAGACATTGCTGAGCTCACACAAAACGCGCTCAAGATCGACGAGCCTGAGATGGCTTTACACACCAATTTGACGTTTGAAAATGCGCTGCGAACAGATACAGTGGAGGTCATGAGCAGTTTGAATGGACTGTCCATAGCTGAAAACTACCAAACTATATTTGAGGATATGCATATACCCAAGGCGCACTTTGACCAACTAACTGTTAAGTTGGCTGAAATAGAAGGCGATATAAATGGTGACAGCAACGTGATGTTGGACGCCGATCAATTCCCATACAGTCAAGCTGCTGAGGAGCCGCAAGTCGGTGACATTTTTGTAGATGAGCTTAAGCTCGCACACGGCCTGGAGACGGACCAGATACAGGGTATAAACTCATCCTTAATATGGAGCTTTCTTGATGATATCGACGAGCTGCCGGATATGGTGTTGGACGGCAAGGTCTTCGTGGATCATGTCATTGTCACAGGTGATGTTCACGTGCATAAATTAAATCAGCAACGCTTCGATGAGGATCTGCAATTGACTATTATTTGGTTAAATCGTCCCAACTATCTCAGCAATAGTCTCACATTTGTTGCACCGCTAACCGTGCACGGTAGCCTGCAAGTTGAAGGTCTTTACAATGGCGTGGATCTACCCGACTTCATCGAAGATATGGTAATACGTGCGCCCGCCAACGGTACAACGCAAATTCTGGCGCCGAAAAGTTTTACACAAGGCGTACACGTCCATGGCGACACGTATGTGGACGCGCTGAATGGCATACAATTCACCGATATTGCGACGAAGAAGACTATTTGCAACTTCCGCGGCTCTGTACGTCTTCTGGGTAATCTCTACGTAAACGATTTGGAAATAACGGGCGCTTTAAATGCACAACCGATGTCAGTGTTTAGCAGCGCGCTACGCTTTGATCGCGCAACGCAGGCTTTCATCGTGCAGGGCATCGTAAATTTCAATACGCCACAAGTGCAACTACAGGACTTAACGGTCCTTGGCACACTCAATGATATGCCAAAACTGGCGCATTTCTTCGATGAATTGGTGTACAAGGATAAAGCTTGTATCCTGAAGGGTCGAAATACTTTCAGCGGACGTGTTAGCATAGATAAGGGCGCATACATACGCAACTTGAACGGTTACAACTTGCTGGCGCTCTTCGCCAATATCGTCTATGTGAATGAGCCGCAGCCGGTGTTGATCAGGGCGCCGTTAACTTTCAAGGGACCGGTGCGTGCGCATACTCTGTTGGTGCGCGAGGAACTCGCAGCCTCCATTTTGAATGGTCATGCATTGCAGGAGTGGTTCACAGACACTTTGCGGCTCGATCGTCCGCAGGAGATAACTAGTAAGTATGCTGTCGAAGAAGATATGAAGAATCGTTATTTCATTAAACTGCTTTCTTCTTCTTCGTTTCAAGTTAAACAATTGTAGAAATGTTCGACTGCAACGAAATTGTGTAGCGCAACGAAATACCGTCACGCTTTAAGTATACAGATAATCATTTTAGTCGTTCAATGAAAAGATATAAAAGATTATTTTTTAATAATTCGATATATAACTCAAAAGTTTTTAAAGAAAAAAGTTTAAGGTTGCCACCTATTTGCAAAAAATACGTAAAAAAAAGAAAAATAGTAATACGTCAGTGTGTATAACAAACTAGCGAAGTTTAGTGCGAGTAAAAGTTGAAAATATGTTTCGCGCAGCGTTGCCATATTTTTTTAATTTATTATAACGCATTTAGCTGTAGTAAGCAACCTATATTAGCGGCAAACTGTTGAAATATAAAGAGCCTTGCAGTTAAAAGAATTCCTTTGAAAGGGTTGCCACCTATTTCTTTTTTAAAACAATAGAATTTGTCAATAGAGGTATTCAACTCAGAATGTTTCCTTCCTGAAAGTCTGAATATATATATATTTTTTTTTAACTGAAAAGCAAGTATTGTTAGGTCTTGCGGAGGGTCTTTGCGATGAACCACGGAGTTCTAAAACTTAGTAGTTATCCTAACAGATATCGAGTAACATCTCTGCTAAATTTTCACAGCAGACAAAAGCTCCTCTATGACTGACATCGCCAACGAGTTCTCTATTTATAATCCAAATAGGATCATCCTCAGCATACATTTTTCCATTTAACGTATTCATATATCGGTTACTTAATATTCAGAAATCTTTGGCCAATTTAAGCATTGTAAATATTGGTCCCTATCGTGACTAATCTATCCTGAGTAAGATATATTTAAGGATGGAGAAGAGCTGCCCCCAAAACTTTTCAACCAGTCAGTTCATATAGTACATGACGAAGGACAAGGAATGATGCTGGAGTTCACAAACTATGAGACGGAGATCCAAAACCACAAGGCAGCTATTGACATGAGCTCCACAGCGATCAAACTAAGCGTCCCTTTAAGAACGTAAACTAGGTGCTAAAAAACTGAAGATGCTCCTATACGAACTTATATATCCCTATATAAATTGAGCGTATCTAAAAGTGGGCAAGACGAATTCCTCATTGGCCCAGGCGATTTCAAAACTTAAAAAATCTTTTATTTTAACACAACAAACACAAAATTAGGATTTTCTAAGAAAACTTAACAAGAGACCTATTTGTACCGCCTATCCAACTTTTTTGAAACCTTAACTTATTGTCACCTTTTTTTCAAATTCCAGAATACCTGACATTTGCACCGGGCAGCTTAAATGGCAATAGCTTCTATGCCAGTTATTTGAATGACATTGATCTGTCACAAGTCGTCACGCTTCATACAGCTCAGAATCTAACAGGAAACATTACATTTTCCGAACTAAATTTAAATGGACAGATTCGTGTAAAAGGCGCGATTAACGGCGTAGACTTACAGAAGGAATACGAAAATACTTTAATGGTGAGTAATTTGTGGTTTTATGAAGAAACTTATATTTAACCAAATATTACAAAACCACAATAACAGTATAGATAATAAATGAGATAGGGCTTGAACTGAAATATAAGGAATGCTTTGTATAGGTCTTTGACCTCCTCTACTCAGAAATACTGAAAGCACGCAGAAATTTAGTCGTCAATGTCAATTCCTAGTATTGACTTTGCAGATGCAAGCATATGGGCTTTGAGAGTAAAAAACTATTCCTGGAATTTTTGCTCGATTTCTTAGTACTTGACGCATATCTGTAATATCCAATATGGGTGGTAAGCATAAATCAGATGCAGAAATAGCAAGACTTCGACAGAAATAGCAAGAGAGCGACAAACCGGCTATCCCTTTTTGTGGTTATTCCACTAAAAGCGATTTGAACTCATAAGCTGAGACCGCTTTTATAACCGCATGACTATCGTTGAGTCCACCTTCACCTTACTACCAAGAATAACTCTAAAATATTTGTCAAGTTTATCCTCTTCGTAACGCCATCTCTTAGAAGAAGGGCGATTGGTACATGGTATACAGTTAGACAGTGTTAATTACACGTGCTGATTCCACCTTAAGGATGAGTCTAATGTGAAGCATAGGACAACCTCCTTAGACACCTACTTTAGACACACCTTTAGATACCACTCCTTTGAACTATGTCGCAGAGAATATTCTCAAAAATTACCTCGCGCCATTTGGACAATGACAATGGCACACCTCTGGCAACGATTCCCATTGTTAATGAGCAACTCAAGCAGCTCATCTATCTAGGCTCCATAGCAAGGGGAATAGAACTCCACCCTGTGAGCAGGCCCTCGAACATTTCGCTCCCACACAATTTTTCCGCTATTATAGTATGCAATGCAGCGTTTATCCATCTGCATACTGGAGGCGCAACATTCCTTTTCTCCACTACCTTGATGATGCTTGCGTGGGACGTATTATTAAAAGCACCTTCCGATGTCAGAAAGGGCGCATATCGCGACCTCGTCATATTCCAGTGAATTCTGTAGCTCGCCCGTGAGTTGGGACAGAGCAGTGTTAGTGTATCTGCTTGCTCTCTACTTGATACGCTATACAATTTTGCAAAAAAGAGGACATCAGAAATCCTACTAAGATTTTGACGCGTTAATTTTTTCACGAAAAATTATGAAGTTTCGTTATTTTTGTCCTATTTATTTTCAGAAACATGGCAACCAAGTAATTCATACACCGCTCACACTTCAATCGGCTTTGGTGCGAAAAAATCTCAAGACAAACGCACCGATAAACAATGATAAGAATCTCCAACAGTTGGCAACGCTTTATGGTGATCAACACTTTGAATCGCCACTATACTTTGAAAATGTCGCAGCGCAGAAATTGAAAACGAAATACCACGTCTCTGGTATAAATATGGATAAATGGTTTGAAAACGTGCTGCGTGTGCGCGACAAGCCCAAACAATTCATAACCGGCAATTGGAGCGCGCGCATCTTGACTGTGAACTCGGGACCCACACTACCTAGCTACATAACTGCTGGACGCCACAAGCCCAAATACTTCGGCGCACTACTACGCAATGCGCGTGAAGACGAGGATTATGTTGATTTATGTGAAAAGTTTAGAACTTTGTTGAAGAGCCAGCAAAAGCGCGGTTACCACTTGAAATACTTGGAGCGCGCGTTCGAATTAGACATGCACGCAATTAGCAAAGAGCAGGTGTCGGAAAACCTTACGATAAATGCAGCGTTTTCGATAGAAAAAGCGGGTGACAACTATCTGCTCATAAATACAGGCGAGCGCACGCATATAATGAAATGGAACGCACATACTTCAATGTATGAAATTGTAGTCGACTTTGTCGCAGGGCAGTTGGATCAGGCGGTAGCGGTGGACGATACAATAACAACAACAAACACCATTGACTTTGTAACCAATAATGCAGGTGTCGATAGCACGCTCAATTACTGGCGTCTAACGGGTACTCAGCTAACTTTGCTAAAGACTTTCGAAAAACCCGCAACAGATTTGTGGCTTTCAGCGCATGCACCACCAAAATTGTATGCCGTACATGATGACACAGTGTATGGTTATAACTTAGGTGAACAGGCGCCCATCAGCAGCTGGTTGCTGCCCAATTGGTTGGGCAATGCTAGCTACCGCTTTGTGCCGCACCACTCGCAGGCGCTCATGCTTAGCAATGGCGAAGTGATATTGCTCTACAATGATGACACTGATGATGATGACGACGCGTTAAATGCGCGCGGTAAGCGCACCACTTTGCCGCGTTACAGCCTGCCGCTCTACTACCAGCGCGTGCTCAGTCCGCAGCCTAACAAATTGAGCGGAACAGTGCTCAAGCCCAACGCAACTGAGTCGCACATTTACCACTTTGCCGACTTTCGGAATGTCATCTTACAAGTGCTAGATGATCTGGATTATCGCTTGCGACTGGAGGTGAACATCACACAGCTCAGCATACCGGAGACGGATCTGCATGATGAACACTTAGTGCCAGATTTCATTGCCGTTATGGAAGCGTTGCGTGAACAGCAAATCTATCCGAATGCAAGTTTTGAGCAACTCGAGTGGCATGTGCATGACTTGCCAGAAAATCCTGCGCAAATTTTAGCAGCGCGCACCGTGCAAATCTTATGGCCGAACATTGTGGATATGGCGGAAATACAAGGTTACCTTGCGACAAACGACGACGAAACGGATATGACGCTGCCGACGATAGTCGATAATTTGGGCACTACAGTACGCGATGTGCTCATATTGGCTAATAGTAAAGAGCAAGTTGATGAGCTGATCGACGATAATGCCATGGCAACGTATGCTTTGGAACTAAGTTTGGTTATCGAGCGTGTACGCGCGCTGCAGCGCTATCTGAGAAATACCGCGCGCAAGCTTAGAAAACAGTTGTTGGAGGAGGCGGCGGTAGCTACTACAACGGAAGCGCCAACAGATGACGGTTTTGAAATATTTACGAGCGATACAAGCGACAACAACGAATTAGTACAACGCGCCATTACAATGCCACCCAATTTCAGCGAGCTACTCATCGCTAATGCTACTTGGTTGAAATTCTACAGTAAAAATTTACCAGCGCTTGGCATGGGTGAAATTTTACCCATCACAGTGTTGACGCAAGAAACGCCGTTGGAATTACTCGCGGTTACTTTGCCGGCTCCGCAACTTGTGGGCGCTCATCAAGCGGATATAGTTTTGTATTTGGACGTATTGAGCGGCACGCGCTTTCAAACTATAAGCGCGCGTCAACCGCGCTCGCTCATCACAATGCCAATCGTTAGCGAAACCTTGCTGGCCTACGTGGAGGACTGTTGTACAGTGCGCGTGTTGAGCTACCGTGGCGTAGAGGGCTTCGTAGAGTTTACGCGCTTTAAAAGCGCTGAACGAGTGTTGAAAATATTTCCCGTTATGCTAGAGGGTAGCAATATTTTAGTCACGCAACCATATTTAGCCGTCGCGCTTGCCAATCGCGTTGTATTCTATCGCTTTGTAGGCGCAGGCGCGTCCTTGCGCGTGCCTAAAAACTTCATTTGCTCTTGAATACATTCTTTAACCTGTCTCTTATACACATCTAGATGTGTATAAGAGACAGTTCTTTAACTTCAATGTTTCTACTTATTATGTAAATAAAGTTAAATATTATATATATATATATTTTTTTTGTTAAAAATGGGCTATTTTATTCACTTATCGTTTACTTATATATTAAGACTCATATTAAATTGACTTAGCTTACATGCTAGAAACGCTTAAAGCTTCCAAAGCTTTATGCAGTATACATCTAAGACCATACAGCTTTTATCTTGTTAGTTGTTTTTACCAAATTTAATAATAAATTATACAAAATGTGGCCCTCTTAGTGTGGATTGAAATGAGAGGACTTTATAGGTTAGCTAGAGGTTAAAGTACTCGCTCACGGTTTTTGTAACTAGTTTGAGGAAAACATCCGAAGAGAAGCATGAAAACACAATCCAAGAACGCTGAAAAACATGTTATACACAAGATATATTTTATATTGAAGACGCTACAGTTTAGAGAACAAAATAGTTTAGAACTGAGAACTGAAGTCGTTAGCATGAAGAGCTCAAAGATCCCATACAGTTCTTCGGAGCTCTGCGCTATAGTTATTGTTCCTCGCAATTTCGAAAAATCTTCATTCTGATATCCTTTGAGTTCAGCTCAAAGTGTAAGTTTTGTTATCTTTTTTATATCTAACACTCCAATGAGGTAAACCTTTAATTAAATAATTTAATGTCGCCGATTCTGTTACTTTTTCGAATATTGCTCTAACTTTCTGAAGCATATTTTTGACTCCAAAATTTCTGACAAAATATTATTAAAACTCTCCCAATAGTGGACTACCGCTTAAATATCAATTCTTTATCAGAACGTCGAAAGCAATAAAACAAAGCTACTTCCTCAATAATCAATTTTTAAAGTTCCAGTTTTATGTGTACAGAATTGTCATCACAGCGGTTCGATCTCGACAAATAAAGTTCCGAATTTAGTTCAGTTTTATAAAAGCTTTTCAAAAAGCTCAATGAACTATTCAGATTTCTCTTCGATTCCTTAAGCCCCTTGTACTTAAAAATTGAATTTTCCTTACTAGCACTCAACGCCATCCAAATCAAGCGAACCTCTTGACAATATCTTACACATATAATTATTTATAATAAATATTTACAAAAGTTATAGTTTCTGCTTTTGCACTTAGTCTCTACAGCTTCAGGTGAAGCAGCAATTATGGTATTTTGACTGGTATGAAGAGGCGTGGATCGCCGATTTTCGGACTCAGCCGCACTATCACCTGATCATCGCCGTCGCCCACTTCCAGGAATGAGTTCCAATCGGCTAGAAAATAGAAACCGTTTTTACGTTTTGGCGGCTTCGGTTCCTCTTTATTCGTATCCGAGCCGCCGAACGACTCTTCCAAATCGGCGAGCGAACCGTTACGTGGCTCCTCCGTAGTCGTTGTGCTGCTGCTATCATTAGTCACCTTATCAGCTCTGGCACTATTAGTATTCGCAGCTGCCGCAATGTCTACTGGGTCTGACGCTATGTCTGCATCGTCGTCTGATGCACTCTGTACCGAGTCGCTGCTCGTACTTGCGCTGGGAGTTGTGCTCGTGCCGGCTTCATTCGTTGACGCGCTTACAGCGGGTGTCACACTTTGACGTCTATTCTTCGTGGTGTCATCGGCGGGTGTTTGTTGTTTCTTCAACGTTTCCAAATACTTCGCATCGGCTTGACGCAGCAACTCGGATGAAACAGTGAGATTAAGCCGCTGCAGCTCCTGTAAATTACCAATCAAGCGCTGCAGCTCATGCAAATCTTGTGTTATGTCTGCGTCGTCAGCAGCTGTGACAGTTTGCTCCATGCCAAGGGTTTCCTGTTTACTTGGAATAGCGTCGTTGACTGCGACATCCGGTGAAGCCAGCTGATAGTTCATCTCACTAAACTCGCCCATTAAATCGTCCATACTACCCGGATCCATATCAGCGTAAATATCCGTGTCACTGCGTTTCTGGAAACCGAGCGTTTTTTCAGTGGAGACGCCTATTTTGTTAGCTGCACGCTTAATAGCGGCCTCAATAATCTTAGTTGCGCTGAAAACCGGCAGATCTAAAGTACTAGGTGTGGTTGATTTGTGCTCTTTCGGTACGAGTGATTTAGGTGTGGTTAACGAAAAGAAAGCTTCCTTTTCGCTGGAGTCTTGTATATCATTCTCAGCGCTTGTAGATTCGGGAGTTACAACAGTGTAGCCAGTGTTTGTGTCTTTATGCTCGTCACTGGGTGTTTTGCTTACGTGGTTTATCAAGTCGTGCAGCGCCAAGCTGGGTTTAGAACGTTCGGCTGTGACTATATGCACCGATTGTGTTGTCACAGTCTCAAGTTGCTTCTCCGCTCTTTCATTGCTGGCATGTTTCGTCAGTTTGGTCTCTATTTGATCTGATAATTCTGTCGGTAGAGTGACGCCTAACTTCTCAAGCGCTTGCGCGTTACTCAACAACTTCTGTAACTCTTCCAAATCTGCCTTTTGCTGCACATTACCGCTCTTGGGCTTTTGCACCTCATGCGACTTATGCGCGACAACGAAACGTGGCGGCTCCTTAGTCACGGTCTTGTAGATCACAGGCGGCTGCATATTCTTGTATGAAGTGCGTTCATCATCTTCCAGCTGCTTGAAGAACTCTTGGTATTGTTCGAAATCTTTATCATACGAGGAGCCTTTAGGGTTCGCAGGCACTGACATAGCCAACTCACGCAATTCTTCGCTAGATGTCGGCTCCAATGCAGCGCTGTCTTTTTTGCCCACATGAGCTTTCGTCTCGAAGGGTTCTTTATAGTCTGCTTTAAGTATATCTTCAAATGGTTTGTACTCATGCGTTTTCACGGGGTAGACTATATGCGCGCCATTCGAGTTATGTACCGTGGGCGTGTGCACCGATGCGGACGTAACTAGATTTGAAAAGTCAGTGAAATCGCGTGTGTAGCTGCCGACAGTCGGTGCGGGCGTGGCTGGTTGCACAATGTCATGTACGCCGTGTATCTTGACGCGTTCCAACTCCTTGACTTTACTCAACAACTTCTGTAATTGCACGAACTCGTTGGGTTCCACCTCTTGGAGACTGCTGCCTGAGCCGGTGTCGTTTGTGATGTCGATGATTTGCTGTGCGAATTTCTGCGTGCGCTTGGCGGAAGGTTTTGCAGCAGTGGCTGCTGTAGAGATTTCAATGCGTCCATATGCGTCTTGCTCTGCGCTTGCAACATGCTGATAGAGCTCCTGCAAATGCGCGAAATCATTCGAGGGCGTGCGTGGTTCGTTAGCCTTGCCGGAACTTGGCGCGTTCACTTTACGCGTGGTGAAGCCCACAAACGGTATCGGCGTATCTGTTGTAGTGGCACGTATGCTCTTCTCGTTTTTGGCATTTAAACGTTCCAGCTGCTGTACGCGATTGATGAGTTCCTGCAGCTGAGCGTTGTCAGACTCCGCTTTTTTGGGCTTTTGCGCGCCAAGACTGTCGGTAATGCGCTGTGCTAAGTCTAACGAACTAACAGCTGGTACCGGTGCCGGTGCCGCGGTCGGAGTTGTAGTTGTTGTTGAGGGTGTGGTTGTCGTTGTAGGCGCAGGTGTTGTAGTGCTCGTTGTTGTTGTTGTTGTAGTTGTGGTTGTGCTAGTGCGCGTGCTTTCCAATTCGGCAAAGTATTTCTGCAGTTGCTCAAATTCGCGATAACTGGGCGCCGGCGTACGCGATGTGCTTGTAGTTGGCTTGGTGGTGGTAGTGGTAGGCGCTGCTGTGGTACTCGTACGTGCACGCGCTTGCTCAAACAGACGCTGCAGCTCCGAATCATCTAAATCACCTAATATCAAAGCGCGCTGTGTTGTTGTGGTAGTAGGCTTCGCTGTTGTGGTTGTTGTCGCCTTTCGGCCGGTCTGTCTAGCGCGCGCTTGCTCATACAAACGTTCCAGCTCTCCATCATCCGTAAGCAGTTTCTGCAGATTGAAAACATCTGTTGGTGCCAAAGCGCCGCCGAGTCCACCCAGTCCGGCAAGTAAACCGCCACCAGCACGCGCGGGCTGCGCTTTTGGTTTCTTTGTGGTGGTGCGCGCGTTCAGCAATTCAAATGCTTGCAATTGGCGTAGTACATCTTGCAACTGTGCGGCATCTGCTTGCGCCGAACTGCGTGGGGCGGGCGTGGTCTGTGGTGCGAGCTCATTAAAACGGTTCAACAAATTTGCTGTGCGTGGCGTGGGCGCCGCAAATTGCACCGGTCCAGTGCGCGCGGCATTAGTCGCAGGCGCGATAGTTTTTAACGCATTATCTGGTTTGATGCGCAACTTTTCCAATTCCTGTAGATTTTCCAGCAACTTGCTAAGTTGATCTGTGTTTGGCGCTTCTGTCTGATGGTTGCCCGTGTTGCCGAAATTGATGTCGATATTTGGGTCAATGCGTCTACGCGGCTTCTTCGGTTCTATCAGCATGGGTGCGCCGTTCGTTATTAAATTGGGTGTAGTGGGCGCCGGTGTTGTTGTCGTAGTTGTAGTTGTAGTGCTACTGGTTGTTGGACGTTTAGTTGTGGTGGGACCTAGCGCTTTGGGATTGACGTTTAAGCGCTCTAGTTCTTGTAAGTTTTCTAAAAGCTTTTCGAGTTCAGTGCTCGCCGCGGCAGCTGTACCACTTCTGGGCACCTTGGCTGTGGATATTTCGCTTTCACCAGCAGTTAACTCAGCGTTATGACCCTTCAGATTATTTCCCTTCTTCAAATCCTTCTTTTTACGACCGCCAACAATACCGAAACGTGTAAGATAACCCTCGACTTCGGGTTTGACACGTATCTCCTCGCCAATATTTAACGGTTTGAAGCTCGAATAAGCATCAGGTCTGATTTTTGGCGAGAGATTGTAGGCTTGCAATTCCTTGAGATCCGTAAGGCTTACGGTCTGCGGCACATAAGTGGATATCACCGGCTGGGGCGCACTCTCTGCCGCATAGTAATCATCGATGGGGAAGCGGTTACGTGATTGTGTTTGCCCAACAATGCCCAAGCTCTCCAAAACATCCGCTACCGGACGCACTGTGGACGTCTCGTGCTTTGCTGGCTTGCGTTGTTTGAGAAACTCAGCAGTTTTGGCATTATAATGGCTGCTATAACGCTGCACCGGTTTTGGTGTTGGATTACGTTCCACGCTCGTACGATAATCGCCATCGTATATGCTATTTGTAACTGGTTGAAAACCGCCGCTTGGCTCTTGCTGTACCGACGATGTCATCTTAAACATGACCGGCGCTGGTGGTGGTGGATGATATGTGGTCGGGTTGGGTGCAAACATTTTCTGTGTCTTCAAAGAATAGGCAGGCTTGTAGGTTGTAGCTGCGAAATCGCCGGCTGGCGCAGTTTCGGTTTTCAGTGGCGCGCTGGGATCGGGTGTGAGGAATTTGATAGGCTGATGTGGTGTATAGGCGTCGATTACTTTCGTAACTGGCGGTCGCGTATAAAGTTCCTAGGGGAGATAGCAGTTTTAAGTTACAACTCACAACGATAAAAGGTCAACTAAATTCACCTGTATATTTTCCTCGGTGTTATTGTCTGTATTATATGGCAATACCAGCATGAGTGCGCGCATGCTGTCCGCGCGTCCCATGTCCCCAGCTGCAACACTCTTCTGATACTCCTCACGCGTCACCTTCTCGTAAAGCTCCTCGATTTCGCCTCTGAAAACGAAAAGTAGAAACGTAAGTTTGTTCAATGCATTTCGCTGATATCCACGATGATGAAGCACGAAATTCTATGAGCCACAGTTAATCATTACATCTCTCTTGCTAAACTGCCTCAAATAAGGCTGAGAATACCCTCTGCCTGATGAGATTTCACCATTGCTGCTAGTACGAAATTTTTCATTCAAATTTCTCTTCTACTATTTATTTCTTCAATTTCTACGGTTGGTGCTCAAGATGCTAAACACTTTGACTTCATTTTCCCCACGAGGATTTTACATCCGTATAGTTGGAAATATATTCCGACGCCGTTAAACACATTATCACTTACCTCGTCAAGCGTGGCAAAGATGGATCCTGCGCCAAGATTCGCTGTACCTCTTCAATGGTCTCCTCCAACTCGGGTGGTTTGAAAAGTGTATGGTTTACATTGGGACTCAAATAATTGCGGGAGTCTGGAAAAGGTTGATTAATGGTAGGTAAACTGCAGTAAGGCCGGATTTGTAGCAGAATCAGACAGAGTAAAAGTATTTTGGGTCGATGATACATTATGGCTGCAACGAGAGTAATTTAAAATGTGTTTATAAACTGATATTTAGAAATAAATAAATTATGCTAAAATAAAAATATTAAATGACAATTCATATGCTAAGATTCAGTGGATAATAAATATTTTAAACTAGGAAAGATCATTTTAATTATAAGTATAAATAATATATAGGAAAAATGGAGCTTAGAATGTGGAAGTACAGGAAAATGGGGAGTATTATAGTGAACAATAGACAGATGTAGGATGTAAGACGGAAACGAGTAAACAGCAGTTAAAAATTACTATTTGCATAAATTCGTTTTCTAACACAGTGAAGTTTGCCTTTTCTAATAACATTAACAATAATGAAGCTACCATTTGATTGAACCATGAAAAATTATGAATTCAAGTTGAATATTTTAATTTCTTTACGACTCAAACTACCGGAAAATCTAAAAGATGACACCATTCATGAGAATGTTCCCTTGATTGATTACAAAATTGGGTTATTCTTAACTAAATTTAGTTTCATAATAAGAGTAAATTTTATGATAAGTCTATGGGGTGAAGGAGCGAGAAAAGGAAAGAGAGAGATAGATGCAAAAACTTTCCAGATATAAAATAAAATAAAAAGAGGGAGAGGGAGACAGAGAGCGGAGAAAACTCTTTGCCACGTTATGTATCATAATATAACTCCAATAATTTATTACAGAATTAGACGGAAGAATCAAGGTTTTGAGTTATTTTAGTTTTCCATAGACTTCCGTAAGAAGCGCTGAAGTCATTAAGACCCATAAGTAAAATTTATGTCCCTTTCAAAAAACTTAATATTTAGAGTACGTTTGCTTACCGCATTATTGATTGTTTTACCCGAACGTCTACAGTTGATGGCAGAAACGTTAGAACCGATTCAGCTTGAACGAACACAATCACAACCATTCTCTTAGAAATCAGTAAACTGTGTCAAAGAAAATGGATATATCGACCAGATCAAAACTTATTCGAGAAGATCCACACATTAAAGCCTACCGTCGATCAACTGCTTATCTTCCTCCAAGGGCTTGTATCAAACTACGCTCAACAGATACAAGCGGCTTATTCAGTTAGAAGCGGTTAATGGCCATAAAAGTATAATTTGTAGAGAAGAAAAATTTTAAGTTTTGAAGAAGTTTAAAAAAAAAAAAAGACAAAATCTACGCAAAAGCTTCCAAAGATGCAAAAAAATTTACTCTAACTGTTCAAAGTGGTCACCATCCAACTGCTGTAATGATTTGGCCGAGAGCAACTGCAAAGGCGTTACACCTTTACACTTTTGTTAAAAAAAGATTTAAAACTGGGACAAATATGTATGAAGGATTTTTTAGACGATGCGGTACAACAGCTAACCAATACGTTGTTCAATGGTGAGCTTTGGATTTCAGAGTACTACAGCACATAAGGCACAACCCACCCAGCAGTCATTTAGAAGCAATATTCCTGGTTTCAGAGCTGAAGACAATTGGCCGTCTGAAAGTCAAGACTTGAATCCACTGGACTACAGTTTTTGATCAGAGTTGAAGAACACGGCCTGCAGGATACCTCACCGAAATTTACAGAGTCTCAAAATATCGTTGGTTGGACAGATCCTATAGAAACTGCGCGTGCTGGTATTCAGCAATCGTTTGAGCGCTTCTGTTAAAGTAAAAGGAGACCCATTCGACTAAAAATTTTACATCACGCGCTTAATATATGAATTATTTAATACAGTTACCGCTTTTAAAAAATTTATTACACTTCCCATTTTATTACGGCCTAAACCTGTAACAGAACTTATGGCAGAACTGAGTATAATAGATTCAACCAAACTTCACGCATACCACAATACTCTTCAAAATTACTAGAACTTCAAATAAAACAGTATTTGATCTACCTAATTTAACCGAAATCTAAAATGATAATTGCAGGAAGTATTCGAATCATGAATGGAGCCATATGTCGAAGTCCACGCAAGTGAGGAGAGTTCCCTTAGTGCCATTCACATGGAAATGGCCAGAAAGAATTTTTTACATAAGGCTCAAGCAGCTCACGACGTCCGGTCTTAGGCCAAATAACCTCTGTATAGTCAAAGGACGTCTGTTTGAAAGCACGCTAAAGTGAGAAGACGAAACATCCGACCCCGAAAGCGAAGCAAATGGGTTCGATGGTGAAAGAGGGCAAGACGAAATACCTCCTGTCATCAAACAAACAGCCGTTGCACTCGCTACTTAGCTCCGCCGTCACTGTTGGAAATCGTAACTGCGAAACCGTAGATAATTTCGTCTTCCTTGGAACCAACATTAACACCAACAACAACGTCAGCCTCCAAACCCAACGCAGAATAACTCATACCAACATTTGCTACCTCGGATAGAGTAGGCAATTGAGAACAAACAAACCAAGACCAAACTCTACAAGTCTGCTATATAGAGCAGAGGCATGAACGATGACCACAGCTGACGAGTTGGCGTTACGAGTTATCGAGAGAAAGGCTCTGCGGAAGATTTATGGTCTTTTGAGCAACGGCAAAGACCTCCACTCCGTTGGAAAGACCAGGTAGAGAAGAACCTGTCTATATTTGGAATCTTCAGTTGGCGTTAAAAAGTAAAAAGAAGACCGACTGGCGTGCTATTGTAGACTTGGTGGTTATAACCACATAAAAGGTGTCTTTGAAAATAAAGAAGAATAAGATTCGAATCAAGTTCATCGATTCAGCAAGTTTAAAAATAAAAAATTATTAAATAATTACAAATTTTCAGAAATGTTATATTAATCCTTTTTTTATTATTTTTTTACCTCCTTTGATAATAAATACTTTGGTTTACTAATACTTTTGTGTTTTATTTTATTATTACTGTATTATTTTTTCGTTTTCGCTTTGTGATCTTCTATTTCTAATTTTTATTTCGTTTTATATATAGCTTTATATATTTTTTGCTTCTTAAACTAAATAACTCCAAATGATATTCTCTTGAGCACAACTCAATGCTTCTTACACTCTTTTAACTGTAACTCACTCACTGCTCTGCAATTTAGAGCGTAAATATGTATAAGCACACTCAATCAATGCCGCTGTTATGTAAGCGCTCAAATGGCGCTCATAATTTGAATCGCGCCTAACAACATTTAATTGCACTTCGCAAATTATAGTTTTTGGTTACGTACGTACACACATACATTCACATACATGCCCGCTTTTCTTGGCTGTGGCAATTATGCTGTAGATCTGTATAGTTATTGGACTTTATACAGCGCCATTTGGACTTGATGCGAACATTTTTTGCGGCGCCTCAGCCGCAATCTCAATCGTTTTATGCGAGACTTCTTGCTGGCTATTAAGATTCTGTAAGCTTTGAAGTTATATAATTGCTGAACAAATAATGTGGGTAATTTGTACATACATATGTGTGCATAATAATAGCACTTTGAATTGATGTTAATGCGTTTTCCGAGACAAATTCCACTAATACACGGACGAAACGAGTTTATTGCACAACAACAGCAGAGTATCGTTGAAGCTAAATGTGTGCAATTGACATTATGGACCTGTATTCAAATCTTACTATCCTTTGTAGTCTACTGCACCCTTATCGATAGCTTCCTCCAGATTCTGTTTTATCAATTTTTGTTATTTCCACATAATTTTCTTCCATACAGCTTCTGCAGATAGTGTCCGGTAAAATTCCAGCCTTACTGCATGGACGCGAAGGGACTTTCTGCACTACACGTGCTTATGAGGACCACTCGTTGAACGCTCTCAAGTTTCTTTGCAAGTGTGGTCTTTTCTAGATCCCT
Organism: Bactrocera latifrons; assembly: GCF_001853355.1. Lineage (NCBI taxonomy): Eukaryota > Metazoa > Arthropoda > Insecta > Diptera > Tephritidae > Bactrocera > Bactrocera latifrons. Next base: position 2,413,698 of record NW_017537045.1, on the reverse strand, counting down.
CCACCACATAAAGACTCCGTTGAACAAAGTTTGGCTTGAATATAGTGTCGTAGAGCCATTCGACTTCGACACACAATTTCACAGTATCCGCCGGTTGCAGACGGATATCTCCCATTTGGGGCTGCGGTGCCACCGGGATCATGTATCTGCTAGTAAATAGAACCATCTCGATTTTATTTGGGTTTATGACGAGAGCATTCACGACTGACCAATTTGTTACGACACTAAGATAGAGACTTTCCTCTGACCAAAGCGTCGTTAACGGACAGAATTCATAGAAAATTAGAGAGAACTTTATCTTGTGGAGTTCCGCTACTCACATTTCGTCGGGCACCAGCGTTTATCCATTCCGTTTCAATCACTCTGTCGCACAGAAGAGTGAATATGAGATATTTGAGGTTTGCTCCAACCCGAAGACCGTTCAGAGCAGTTACGACTGCTTCCTTTAGGACGTTTTTTAAGCATGTTGCGCTGCTGATTAATGGTCACTCGGAATGCGCCTCATTATGTACCAGTCCATCAGTCTCTCCAGAGTTTTTAGTAAGAAGGAAAAAGAGAATAGTGGGTCTGAAGTCCTTGGCCGTAACGGGGGAGCCCCTACTAGTCTTTGGAAAAACTCTGAATCGTTTCCAGATCACCGGGCTGTAACCCAGGGCTAAGTTTGAGGTAGCAAGCCAGTAACATTTTTATGTAAAAACGCAATTTTTCTAGTTTGTCCTATTAAATAATCAATAGTCAAGTTCCATAGCAACGAAAACTCTCTCTTCTCTCCCGGGTTTCTTCACTCTGACAGCATATACTGCAGATTTCCATTGAGACGCATAGCGAACTTTCTATTAAGCAAATAAAGTATCATATTTTCGCAGAGTTCGTACTTAAGAAACTGGTTTACAGATACTTTCCGTAAAATATTCTAAGTTTCACTGAACTAGGCTTGATTTATACCCTTGATTTATTCCTTAGTAGTTTACCTTAAATTCAAAGATATCCTGACAGTAACATATACTGACGTTAAGCTCAACTTATACCCGCCCACTTAAGGTAATGAGCCTCTGCGTGACCCTCTCCATCTTTTTGCCTTCAAACCTAGTCATCTAATATCGCTTTTACTCCAGACGCACCAGCTCTAAAAGAGGCCGGAACCAAAGCTGCATCATATTACTAGACAGAGTGATCAGAATATGGCACTTCCGCTTCAGAGGGGAATGGGCATCTGTTCATCGAGTAGTAGTGAGAGAAATCAGGGAAAAAATGAGGCAAGTACTTGCATTTGTTGTATCCAAAAGCGCCTCCGCTTTAGAGACAACTCAGCTTCGAAAGTAAAGTGAAATCAGTTAAGGAAGAGATGAGATAGTACTCTTTAACCAAAAAGGACTGCTTCTTGTTCGAAACGCTCTTCAGAAATTCCGAAATATCTAAGCTCTGAAAAGCTTTATAATTCACTCTAGAGAATGTTAGCCAAATAATGACAACCTGCGAAAGCAATGGAAGGCATTAGAAGGTTTCGTGGTACCACGTTTTCTCACAATAAAATCAGCTCTATAACCCCGGAAATTAACAGACTTAGTGCAGCTAATAGTTAGATAATGAGTTTAAAAAACATGGAAAGAATATACACATACAACTGCCACCCCTTTAACAAAAAGCTTCAGACACAAGTAGGTGTTAAAGACCTAAAGCCCAACGAGGCGTTGAAAGGCAGTACTGTGTGTAAGCGGCACTTGATTGCGAGCTTAAAGCGCAACACATTCCTACATACATAATTAGAAAATTAAATAGAGAGTATCAACAATTGTAAGAGAATTTAGTAAGTCAAAAAGGTAACGATCAAAACCACATACCAGCTACACAGGGGAACTCAGTAAATGAAGCACGTGCTATTACACAGCTTGTACTCGGGCATAAGTTAGTCAGCAAGTAAGTAAGTAAGTAAGTTGCACCTACTTTTAGTAACCCGCACAAAATATGCATTGTACTCGCTGTAGCCTTTAAAGAGTTAACGGCGCATTTGCGCATGCGTAACACGCTTACCATTTAAGTGCGCTGCCAAGCGTGACGATTTGTGTTGACATCGGTTGACAGCATATTTCAAGTCTACATGTATTCTAAAAACACACAAAGCGGGTATAAAGATGATGTATGTGTTTTCGAATTTTTTTCTTCTCAAAGATTGAGTGATGAGTACTTTAGCATGAACTTTCAATATTTTTCACTAATCATGCAACTTTAATCTGTAGTCTAGTAATGTCTACGCTACAAAATAAAAATGATATTAACACTAATCTGTATTAATGAGAGCGTTGTTTACTAAACTCGCTGTAATCATCGTCGAGCAGCCACAAGAGACTTTTAGTAGTCAAAGCTGCTCAGGCAGCTTTCCTTAAACAAGAAACCTACTACATATTAAAATAAATAAACTCAAAATTTTCCCATACATACAGCTTTTTGCCGAGCAAGATGTTGAATTGCATACACCTAAATTATGTAGTTGTAAATTTTTTGGTGAAACCAAGCGGCCATACTTCGAAGCTTACTTACTCATGAAGAAGCGTAATTATATGAACTATCTTATATAATTATATACAGATTCTTTACATGAAGATCGACCCAAAGCTCCAGCTATTTGAAGCTAGATACCTTTCACAAGGTAAGCGGAATGAAAAAGTAAGTGATATCGTGAAGTAAAAGTCAGATAAAATTTAAATAAAGAAATTAATTTTAGTTCACGTAGAATACCCTGTTGCTGATGTATTGAACCAGAATAAACTTAAACAATTATTTCAGTGATGCAAGCATAACCACTGGTTATTTTGCTACTGGCTTGAAGGCATCTTTGAGTGAGCAACGGATAAGCCTAAACATCTTTTTATGTCTCGCGGTGATTCGATACATAATTTATATAATAAGTATAAGCTGTAGCTGAGAGGCATCAAGTATCAACTAACTATCACAAATTTCGATAGGGTTTCTAAAAGCATTCTCGAAAACTTTGATATGAGAACAATTTAAACAATAAACGAAAAAACACATCGAAAGAAAAAAAACTTCTTTTGGCACATTTCTCATTTAACTTATAAATAGAATTCACTTATGAGTTCGGAGATCACGTTAAAATCTTTATGAGCGTAATTTTATATTCCAAAAAGAGTTTCTAAAAAATATGCCTCTGAGTCTTTCTTTAGAAGTTATTGCTGACAGTCTCATTGGCTTTTCTTTATTTTGATTTCACAAAAACTAAATTTCGTTTATTTTTTCATGTAGACAAATTAAAATCAACTCGTCTTAAGCTCTTTAACTCCTCTTTTGCTTCGTGTTCGTTTAAAATTTCGTGTGAAATACGCAAAACATTCGGCTTAAAGGCAAAATTATCGCAAAATCACTTTGTTCCTAGCAAATTTGCAACACTCTAAATTTCCTTTTCAAAATGAATCCTGTACAAATCTATTGGGCTGAGCACAAAGGCGTAACGCTCGACGAACAACAGCGCGACATATACATACGCGATATACCGCAAAAATGGCTGCCACGCATTGCCGACTTTATGGTGGAGAATTCCTATCGCACCAATCGACTGTACGCACAGCTGAAGATACACGATAATCCCGATGTGGAACAAACGTATCGTCGTTACGTAGATCACGTGCTGCAAAACGAATGCAGTATTATGGTGATCGACGAGGAGACGCACGAGATATACGGCGTAGCGCTGGTCAAATGGATGACCAAAAAGTGGCGCTCTTGGACTATTTGGCTGCAAATATTCGATTCGTTTCTACTTTTCGCCGAGTTCATGCTACTCGGTCGTATGCTAGTGCTCAAGTACGAAGAAGAGCATCCGGAGCATGAGCCTGATAGCCTACACCTTTTCGAGTATTACTTGCATCCCGAGCTTAAGGAAGATCCGGTCTTCATGCAGAAATTCTTCTACAGCATTTTGGAAGTGGCGCGTCATATGTTGATGCCACATGTCTCCTTTGTAGCCGCAACTCTGGAGCAGCAACAACAGGCTGAAGCATTCGGTTTTCAAGCGCTCTCACATCTCATCTACTCGCTGGTGGAAGACAGCGGTGTGCGCACCTTTCAGTCGTTGCGCGACATTGAAGAAATGTATATGGTGTTGTATGAGTTTCCGGTTGGACCGATAATACCCTTTTATACCATGCCGCCACCGCATCCGTACGATGAGGAGGATCGTTTGAAGCACGAGCCGCATGCAAAGCATGAAGGTGAGGATGCCGCTGCATTCGATGAAGATTCAAATCGACGCTCCTTTTCTAAGCTGGCTATAAAGTAACGGTTTTTTACCCTTAATGGTACAAAGGAGTGTTAGACTTTTAAAATGTAGCCAATGCTCTGATGTTTAAAGTTTTTAAATTGTAATTCATAAAGATTTTAAAACTCCCTGGATAATATAAATTTTTTTACTTTAAGCAAAAGCTTTTTGTACTGACATCCGGCGGGTTTTTAGTTCCGATGACAAAAATTTATTTCTGAAAATGTTTCATCTTCTGAGAGAACTCCAAGAGGGTATTCAACATAATATTTGCTTTCGAGCGAAAAATGCAAAGACGGCTTTATTTTCTAAAATATTGACTGCTCTTTCGTTTAGAAGGTAGAGATAGAAAATGACTCTGGTAATTTTGGATCATAGTAAGCTCTCTAAATAACTTTAAAACCAAGAGAATTTGAAGTATTTGTATTAATCTGTAGTTCCTGAACTTCTTCTATGTTTATAGCATTTTATATTTAGGGATTATGTAACAAAAACAATTTTTAGTCATCAAAAATCGCAGAAAATTAGTCTTTCAGATTAGGATCTATGTACATACTTTTGCATACGTTTGAACCAATTTTCAAAGCAATTTTGCCACTTTGATCGAGGTATGTCCAAAATATGCGTTCTGAACGTATCAACACTCTCTTCAAGTGTCGAAAACGAAGGCATTCGGTCCCAAGTCAGGACTGTACGGTGGATGACTCATCAAACTGATGTTTTGAGTACTCAAATATACAATTGTTTCAGTCGATATGTGAGAGTTTGCATTGTCGTGGTGAAGACTGATCAAAAAACTGAATTATGTTCATCAATGCATGTTGTTCATTCTATTTTTTGGCCAAGAAGCATATTTCAAGTTACTGTAAGCAACACAAATATTGTTCAAAGTTATGAGTTGCCAGATTGCAAAATCCAAAGTTTGATGAATATGATATTTGTCAACTGAATATGAGTCTTTCATGCTTGTTTTCGATTTAAAGACATGTATGAACGTGCTTTAACAACTTTACTATAAAATTATATTTTATGAGGTTGACGGCAATGCCCCTCAAAGTAGTGATGACAATACCATTAACAGTATTATCTAAGTGGTAGGCAATCCGTTCCAGAGCTCCTACAAAGCCTCTGTGGAGGACTCTCTTCGTTAAATGGAACACAACTCTCTGTCTATGTCGACACTAAGTTCTTTGTGGTAGTCTTGGACAACAAACTTCTGGGGATACTTAATGCGGATGAAAGAGTTGGGAGGGCCATCACAACCTAAAGGCTTTCTCCCTCTCTGATGACTTGGTGCTACACAGCGATTGTAAGACCAATTCTGCACTTGAGTAGGGCAGTAGTCTAGTGGCCATGTTTACGGAACTTTACCTACCAAAAACCAATGGAAAGGATACAGAAGCTCGCTGAGCTGTGCGGAGCCTCTCGAATTAATGCTTAAACAGCCACCTATTGACCTTTTCACTGAAAACTTCTCTATTTACATATATTTAGAAACTCGCACATTACATACTGCCGGAGCATTGCAATATATATTAAGCAGAGGTCTTTAAGACGGTACGTGTTTAGCCAAGCAATAGATTGTTGATCACGTATTCGGGTGGCAGCCGTACACCACTGCTGACAATTTCGTCCACATCTAATTGCCCTAGACGCCTTTTTGGCCTGGCATCTAGTAGAGTTGAAGTCGCTTGCTTCTGGCGACACTCTCCATTGCTGCCCTGCTCTGCAAGACACTCATAGCCAATATTAGAAACTACGTTGAAGCCCGATCAATATTCGATACTTGAAAGCATGGCAAGGAAAATCAAAACGCGATTGGACGATTTATCTGGGTGGAAGATGGCAAAAATCATGTGTAAAATGGTAGATCGAAAATATACACAGTTTTTAATGGCACTCGGGAGATGGAAATGTAGAAATATGATTGGTGGCAGACGTTTGCAAAATGGTCTTTACAAAAGCTGAGAAGACTGCAGAAAATGTCAAGAGCAAGGCACTAGGAAACAATGGAGCATATCTTGTGCGCTTTTCCCGAATTGGCAAGGCTATGCTTTAAGTATTTGTGGAGACCACGTTATGGAACACTGGCAGAGGTATCGATAATGAGACCATAGTGTCTATTGAAACACGGGTCAAGCGCAGGCGTTCTAAAGGATAATTCCTAGTGGAACTCAAAGTGGTACGTTAATGACCAAAACAGGCCCATGCGCGTCTCATTAGCCTACTAGACTAACCTAAGCTAACTTTTCAAATTAATATCTTTATACTGACTTGATTAATATTTAATTTTTTTTTTTTTTTAATGTTAAATTTCTTATAATTACAGATTCAATTATAAATATAATTTTGTTTTTCTTTTCCTTTTTTTTTTTTTAAAAAAAAAAATTTTTTTAAATATTTTTGCTTATTGTAAAAGTTGATAATTCGGAATACTAGTTATTTAATTTGTAATACATTTTTTTATTGAAATGTTGCATCAACATCGCCTAGCTACTGACTGTTGCTTGCAAAGTGATTGAATATTCATGAAATAATTTTAATTAGCATAAAGAGAGCTGAAAGCGAATACGTCAATATGCAGATACCAATGTTAATGTACACATATGCTCATAAATATGTACAATGTATGTATGTATTTTATAGATAAAAAAAACCATTTTGGCACTTAGATTGTTGTCAATCAACTAATGTTGCTTTTTTTTGTGTGTTGTTATGGTTATATTTTTTGTTCATTTTGTTATTGGAATTTTGACCTCTAACAATAGCTAAATCAAACCAAAATGCGTTGAAACAGATGTTTGTGAAAACAATTCAGAAAAGCCTGTTAACAGATGTGAATGCATTCAATGTCAGCGCGCACAATTCAACAAACAACCAACCGATTTTGCTTTAAACAAATGTGTGAGAAACCACACTCAGGTGGTGAGCAAGTGAGCGGCGAGACTAATTTGACAATTGGTGGTTTATGAAGTATGCTTATGTCGGCACTCTATACTTTATGCCATATTTTTATTTAGAATTTAATTAATTTTTTATCTTGCTTGATTTCAATTGAAGCTCAAGTGGTGGTATGTTCTTTAATCTTAAAGAAATTTAGTATGTCAAGAACAGCAAGTTTTGAAAGTTATTTGATCAATGTGCATTTGTATGATGAAGCTTTAAGCATTTATATGAGAGCACTCAGTGATGCGTTCTTACGAGCTAGTAAATTTAATTATTGGTTAATTATCGTACGAGAAATCGAAATATCTCAAACAGAAAATTTGCTTAAATTAAAAAAAAATTAATTGAAATCATGAGAGCTCAATCCCTAAATTCCATTGAGATGCTAAATAATATGCCGAAAATATTTTCGGGATCACGAATTTATTAAATTGCTTAAAAATATTATTCATTATACAATAATTATTTTGAAATTATTGTTTATTTCAGTTTCTAAAAATTAAATCCCGAAAGTATTTTCGGCATTCCGAACTTATCGAAGTAGTTTAAAATATTAATTATTACGTTAAAATTATTTTGAAATTATTTTTGATTTAATTTTTTTGTTAAAAAATAAATCCCGAAAACATTTTCGGGATCCCGAAATCATTACATAACTTTAAAATATAATTTATATTATTATATTATTTATGATTTGTGTTTTTAAGCTTTAAAAATTAAAACCCGAAAACATCTTCTGAATAACAAAATTATTACAATAGTTTAAAGTATTATTCATTATGTGAAAATTATTTTTGATTTCAGTTTCTGCTTAAAAAAAATAAATCAAGAAAAAATTTTCGGTATCATTAAATTACTTTAAAATATTATTCATTGTGCGATACTTATTTGGAAATTATTTTTGATTTCAGTTTCTTGCTTAAAAAAAATAAATCCCGAAAAAATTTTCGGGAGTTTTGCATAACTGTTGACAAACCTTTCATTATACGTTTTAGCTTTAATTTTTAAGTCACCCTTCCACAACCCACTCACAAAAATAATAAAAAGTATTATGCATAACTCAATTAGATAAACGATTCAATTGCATGTAATAGGCCAAGATGCAGCTCCCTTTAATCATATGTGTTTTCATAATATTTAAAATGTCACCCGAAATTACAACACTTGCTTATTGTCAACATATTTACGCGCATCTTTATGAAATTGTTATACTTATTTAGTTGTGATTACGAAAGACACAAGAAAGCATAAATTCGAATAATAACTTTTATGGAGACATGTGCACAATAACTGGCTAATTAGCTGTAGATACTTAAAGACGGGCTTACATATATACATATGTGCATGTACATGTATACATTGTATTATATAAATAACAAAATATTATTTATACACATATACACAGCTATACACATACACAAACATTTGCACTTAGATAACAATTTAATTTGCGCAAGTTTGTCGCTTAAGTCTTTAGTTCGCGCATGGCCTAGACCCCGCTACTAATAATTGTTGTTTGACTTTTGCACACATTTTTTGCTACGAAGATGCAGATCTACACATATGTATGTATCTATGTGTATACTTGGTGCGATTATATGTAATCTCCATTATAAAAATAACTGGGTACATATATGTTTATATTTTTTATTTTTTTTCTGGTATATATAATATATATTTTTTAATTGAATGTAAATTATTTTTCATACTTTTTTATTTTTTCAAGGGGTTACATGGGTTTCCTTGGTTATTCAACAGCCTTTTTCAGCAAATTTTTTTCTCATACAAAAAATGAAATATTTTATTAGAAAAAAATACGTGCTTTAGTCAAAACCATAACTTAGAACTTGGAATAAAATGAAAATTGTATTTTTGGTAGACCTTTTTACAAAAAGTAAGAATTGTATCTCAAAGACCTGTGTAAAATTTCATGAAGATCGGTTCAGTAGTTCTCGAGAAACCTTGCCAAGCGACTTCAAAAACACAGTCTCAAGTAAAAGGCGGTTAAAGACATAGCCTAGCTAGCCTCGAGCGCACAAGCTCTCAAGAATTTAATAAGACAATAGTAAGAAATAGATCTTTTGAAACCCGTGAACCCATTTAGTACCTTAATTTTCACATTTATATTTCTTTTTTAATTATTCGAATTTTATATTATATATATA
>NW_017537045.1:2402738-2404019 GCF_001853355.1 Bactrocera latifrons | reverse complement strand
GTTTTCAACAGCTAAAATTTTTAGAATTAATTTGAGTTATAATTATTTTTTTTTTTCCAAAATTATACACTCCGAGTATAATAGTTTTGGCAATCGGATCACTGACACGCCCACAAAACGCCATTAATAGTAAACTTATAAAGTTCCATAACTAAGCACTAAACTAAAATAGATAAAGGCCCCAGTGGGCTAAACATTTTGAAAAGCTAGGCGTGGACCAGCTTTCTATTAAGTTAAATATACTTAAAGCACTAAAGCTACAAAAAAAAACGCAAATTTTATAAGAACGGATGGAAGTCGATAATAAACCCACACACTACCCATATAGCGTTACGGTTAAAAATATTAAATTTTATTCCCGTGTCAAAATGAGACAATGAGCATGACATCGCCTACATTTCGTTGAAATCATATACGAGTATGTGTCTCAATTTCAACCAAATTTGGTACATGACATGCCTCTGTCATTACTACGTCACAATGGAAAAATGGTCGGGATCGGAATACAGCCACACCTACTTCCTATATAACAAAATTTTAAATTCTTTTTTTATCTTTCACTTTTAGTATAGAAATCAAGCGTCAATTAATATATTAGGTTAAAATTTTGCATGAATAGTGTTTTTTAAGGTGTATGGGTGTGACAAAAATTCTCAAAATCGAACCTGAACTGTGCAACACCCTAGATATATATAGTTTATAGTTCACTCTTTACTGCAAATATCGGTCAACGTTAGAGAAATATAAATGAAATTCAGGGATAACTCCTTCCTAATATGTTTGTATGAAAAAAAGGATTGAATGATGTCAATACTTCCACGAGTCCCCATATATCCAATATAAAGATTTTCGAAATCCCGGGTGCCTTTATGCTTTATATATAGGCCAATATTTTACTCTTAACAGTGTATCTTTGAGCTTAAAAATGATAAGGTAATGCGAAAACTTGAGCTAGCCTTCACATAATCAACATCAAGATTTTCGAACATGCGGCTGACTTTACTCCATATGGTTGGTGATGGTATTTGGGATACTCTAATGAAACCCAGGCAACATTTTATTAGTATGTGGAATTTTAATAGCACTTCATGTACTAAATATAATGATTTTCGGTTTTTTTTAGCAAATCTTATGAAGTGTAGGTAAATGTATGAGTTGTATATTTAAAAAAAATCCTTGAAAACACGGTTTCAAGTGTAAATGCAAAAAATAAAAAAATTGATAAATAATATACTTAATAATTTTTTAAATTACTTTACATAAATGCAAGAATCTTTTCCC
>NW_017537045.1:2389810-2402518 GCF_001853355.1 Bactrocera latifrons | reverse complement strand
TTTTTTATTATCTCATACAAATGTGTATAGTACTCATTAGTGTCATTGTGTGTGTGCGCATAAACACACGCTTATGACTTTTATGTCGTTGTCGCAAAGCAGACAGTCGTAAACACTTCGCCGCAATTTGCGTTATTTAATATTATTACCAAAGCGCAGAAGAGAAAAACAACAACAACGACATCAACAGATAAAAATTGCGCGGAGGCATACAAAAGCGAAATTGTTTAATGAAAATGAAATAATTTGCGAAAATTACATCAACAAACGAGCGCGAATTGCAGAGGCATTAAAAACAACTACAAAAACAGCAATAAACACTGAAAGACATGCAGGACACGCGAATGTTAGATTGTGTGTATAAAGCAGCACGAATAAATTATTTAGAATAACGATGTCTTCTATTTAACCGCATTATTTTTTCTTTTTTTTTTCAAAGTTACACTCTACAATTATATTTTCATTAAAAATGCGCTTATATAAAGTTAAAAAAACGAATATTAACTAAAGAATCCCGAAACTCCTGAACCCTGAAATTTTTTTAAACGATTTTTGTAGTAGTTGTATAAAATTTTTTAAATACCGAATCCCGAAATTCTCGAATCCCGAAATTTCCGAATCCCGAAATTCCCCAACCAAGTATTTTTTTAAATGATTTTGGCAGTAATTTTTTCAATTCAATCGATCGAAAATAAAATAATTCAATCGCAAAGTTAATAACCAAATCTCTAACTCAGCGCATATGCAACTTATATAATAATGTGTTTTTTATTTCATTTTTAATTATTTGTTAAAAAATTTTATCCCGAAATTATTTGTTGCTTGCTTTCTATATTGACGTTCTCTAATTCAGATAACTCAACTAAAACATAATTTGATTCCTTTTTATTTGTTATGTTTAATAAAATTCAATCCCGAATTTATTGGAAACTTAGTTTCGGGATTTAATTTATCTGAACCAAATAATAAAATTATAACTTTTTTTCTTACTTAATTTTCATATTAAAAAAATGTAGTCCCGAAATTATTTTCGATATCCCGAAATTTTTTCATTTATTTTTGTGACTAACTCTTCTCTGATTAGTCGAAAACGCCTTTAAAATAATAATTATGTTTCTTTTTAAATGTTTGTTCTTAAAAAAATGAATAACGACTGTTTTCGAAATCCCGAAATTATTAAAGCTATGTATTTATAAATTAGCTAACAGTAAAAAGGCGTAAAAAAATTTAAATGTTTTTTGAAATTAAAAATGTACAAGTATTCAGCAAAAACCTAGCAAATATTTCCTATAGGGCATGAATTAGCGACCAAACTGCACATTCGAAAAAGTGAACTGTTACATTGTCGATGTGCACGTACACACATACCAACAAATACTACCGCTAAAGTTTGTTTCTATGCGCTATTTCGCAAGTTGCACTCACGTTTTATTGCTTTCAACTGAATTTTGCCTCTTTGTTGTTGCAATGATTACTGCGGTTAACAGTGTTGCGACTTTACCACTTTCAACACGCATTGTGCAGCACGCCACGTGTTTGTAGTCACGAATGCCTCCAATGCAATGGCACGTGCCGTTCAAATTTGCCTATCTATTCACCGAGATCTTCTGCTTTTCCAGCTTGCCTCTATGCTCTTCGCTTTATCTGTCATCAATGTTGTGGTGGTAACAAAGCAATTGGTCAAATTGAATGACTTTGCAGAGGTTACTTGGTTTTTTAAATAGATTTAAAAAATTAACGTATAATAATGAAAAAAAGAAAACAAGAAATATTGACAAACTGTTGAGTGCTCTGACCTGAAACTGTCTCTTGTTATCTACTTTCCTTTATAGATCACTACACACGTCATAAATTTCTGGGGCGTTTAATAACAGAAAAAGAAAATGTGTGGATGCCTCGACCCCGCCTTGTCTTATAACATGTACGCCTAATGAACAATCTTCAGAGAGAATGGATACGACAATAATTTTTGACCAGCGCCTGCTAAGCTCACCCCGAAGTCCAGAGACCAAGAACTACAACGCAAGAGGTTCCAGCTAGTTCCCAACACGATGCCTTCGGTAAAGAGGTGCCGCCTCTTGCAAACCCAACGCTTTACAGTTTCCAGCGATTCCGCTATGACCAGGCACCCAAATTAATGAACTGATTGTGAGGGCAGACACTTCTCGACTAACTTTAAACGCACAATTAGCGAGCTTAGCGCTAGTATTGCCGCTCAGCTGTCATAGTGAGTGCTCATTTTCCTGAAGGAAGCTGGAATACTTTTGCTACTACTTTAATAACATCCACCTCTGTTTAGAATATGCTACAGTATTCCGGTTGCCTAAACACTGTTTAACAAAGAGTTGTTTAGAGACTTAATTTTCCTCTAACACTCCTCCTAAGCATAGCTCTCTTCTCATGGAATCTTAGACTTGGAATAAACTAGACGATCTTTTACTGCCATATCAACAAAACCCCGAAAACGATCAAAGTCGAAGAGATCAAAAGAGTGCCATCTGGAAATTATTTCGACCTAGAAATGAAAGTCGGTGTCTTTTCAATGCTGACCATCGAACTGCCTACAGCGTTGCCAAGCTGTTAAAACATTTGTAGTATTTAAATGCAAATTTTTCTATTATCAAAAAGACTAACTTGAACACATTCACTGCAATCATAAAAATTGGTCAATATTAAAACGGAAGAGCCATCTGGCAGAAAGGAGTTACATAGCAAAGCATACAACCCGCGTTTGAATAACATTCTGGTATACTACCTATACGAAACCGAATATTTATCCAGCATAAGACTGTCATCTCCACAGTTACCACAAAACTATTTACGAAATGTTGTCTGCCGCTACAACAACAACCACAACATTCACCTTATCAACGAAATATCACCGAGAGACACACGTATTCGGAGTAGACTCGCACATCTTCTCACCTCCATAAGTCACTATCAATCACTTTTCGTGTTAAACATCCGAAAACCAAATAATTTGCTGAACAATCAAACAAAAAGTGTGTGCGAAAAAACCCCGAAAAGTAAAAGTGATAAAACAACAAAGATTTTGAAGCATAAATGAAGTTAACAATAAATTACACCGGCAATAAATATGTGTGAAATAAAACAATTAAGCGGCTAAGCACTTAGCAAAGGTCACTTAGCGGATGTGTACTTTAAGTGCGCTCGCATGCCGCTGCGTTTGTTATTGTTGTTGTACAATTAAATTACGTCGATGCTTTACATAACCACAATAAAAAACAATTTGAGGCAAAGCAAAGTGAGAAAATACCAAAAAAGGTGGCACACAATACCAAACGCTCAAAACATATTTACATATGTAAACACTCAGGGAATACACATGCACGTACATACATGCATATGTATATATTCATATGTTTATGTGTGTGTATGTGCAAACTAACGAAAAGGCAAACATTTGTTGACTTTTAATTTCCATTCAAATATGTGTCTCAGCAAACAAGCATTCACTTATATGTTTATATAGTTGGAATATGTGTATTTTCGTTATTATTAGGATGGTACTTAAATTCCGGAAAAAGTTTTTTATTTGATTTTTATAATCGCAGACCTGAATTAGTTGGTAACACTCACTTATATGATTATATAGTTGATATATATATTTTTCGTTGTAATAGGGTGGTACTCAAATAATGGAAAAAATTTATTTTATAAGATTTTTCCTGCCTCAACTCAAACTTAGTTGGAAATACTCACTTTTTTGTTATTATAGTTATATATATTTTTCTTATATTAGGGTGGTACTAAAATACCAGAAAAAACATTTTTTTGCAGATTTTCCCAACCTCAACCCAAACTCACTTGGCATCACTTACTTATGTTTATATACAGGTATATGTATTTTCGTTATATTAGGCTGGCACTTAAATATTGGAAAACACTCATTTTAACAGACTGTGCTCACCTTAACCCAAACTTAGTTGGGAATACTCATTTATATGTTATATAGTTGATATATATGTATTTTATTTATATTAAGGTGGTACTAAAATTCTAGAATTTTTTTTATCAGATTTGACCTATCTCAGCCACAACTTAGTTCGAAATATAGTGGAAAATATCAACCACGATTGTATGCAGGTTAAAGATGTAAGACAGAGGCCAAAGTTCAAATTATTTTCAGAAGCATCAAACAAGTCAAATTAATTCGAACTTGCATGAATAATAAATCGATTTGTAATACTTGATTATTGGCAGAAAAAATAAATGTTCGTCACTATTGGAATTTCTTTATTTACTTTTTTAATTATTATTTGAGTTCACATTTGTATAAAAAAAATTTAATTACCACATTAATGTATATAAATCTCAAAAAAACTATAATTAAGTCATTAACGGAACGCAGTGTTATCAATCCCTTGAGTGCCAAAAAAATATTTTGTACCTTAAGTGCCACCCTAATATGCTTAAAACTCAGCTAACATAGTTATGCCATTAACTGAATTCACGTATGCCCAGCAGAAAGTCTTAAGCACATAAAACCACAGCCGAAAAAATATAAAATAAGAGGCAACAACAACAGCCCCATAGCAACACTTAATGAAAAGTGTGTCATTATACCTAGCCATATGTAAATGTGTATAAAACCAAAAGTGACAAACGCGAAAGTCAACAATTGTATTAGAAAAACGCATGCATGCGTCAACAATAGCAGCGCAGACTCTTTATAGTTTTTGGCTACGTTTTACACACTTTCTCATGCCAGCGCTTAGCGTAAAAGCAATTTAAATTATTTACTTATTTTTTCACTTCAACGGAGTGTCGCACACAAATTAATATATTTTTTTCCGCGGACCACCTGTCCCACTGCGTTTTTCTGCTTGAATATTTTTAAGATTTATATTTCTCAGTTTTTTTGCTGGGAGTATTTGAACTGAGAAAGGCATGACACATCTTTTTAACGACGTTTTCAATCATTACTACTGAGTAGCTGACAGTTCAGTCAAATGCGTCTTTTATAGCGTGCGTTAATCGACGAGTGACGTTTAATTTACTTTAGTTGAAAGCGAAATTCTGATGCTTTCGCTTTCGTTTACAGCTGTCTGCGACTCAAAACAGATGGTTTTTGTTTAGAGATAAGTAGTTTTGGAGCTTGTGTCGTAGTTTACTTAAGATATAATTAGTATTCCGTTATTATAAATTCTTAGATTATGAAACATGTGCAATTTATGGAACCCTGCCATCAAAAAGGATTCAATAATGCCAAATATTGCGGATTATTTTACATATCTTCAAATTTTTTACTGTAAAATTGAATAAATTTCACCAATAACCATTAGATATATCGGAATTCATGTGTTTGGAACTTCAACAACGCTTATAAAATAAGTTTTTACTATTTTATGGCAAATGAAGAGACAAAAAATTTAATTTCAAAAAATTTATGGTAAAAAAATATAGGAAAAATTATAGGAAGCATTAAGATGAAGAAAATTATTATTATTTATAACCATAGTTTTTTGCTAAAATGAATTTCAAGAAAACTATTTCGAAGAAAAATTAAAGCATTTCAGTGGTTACAATAACGCAAAAAAATTAAACAGAAAACATGTAATAAAGATTATAGAAAAAATTATAGTAATAAAACAATTATTGTTTTGTAGCAAACGATATATTACATAAATTACAAGATAAAAGAAAAATTATAGCAAAAAAATTATAGCAAAAAAATTATGGCAAAGAGAATTTGTTGCAAATGAGGAGTGTAGAAAAAAAGTGTAATGCAAAATATCACAGGCATTGCATTAGTTTTCCAAAGAACGTGCAGCCAAAAGGATTATGTAAAAAAATTATGGGAAAAATTTTAGTAAAAGAATATTATTTTGTAGAAAAAAATGGATGGTATAATTTATCACATTATAAAGAAAAATTATAACAATAAAGTTATGCTAAGAAAATTTATTGCAAATTAAAATTATAGCAAAAAAGTGTTTTGCAAAATTTTGTAAGCCTAACTGCGATTGTAAAGTCTTCTTTCAATACTAAACCGCCTTAGAAATAGAATACTTCAATCTAGAGGTTTCTTATACAAAACTAACACCACTCATGGTGCGGTAACTCTAAGTAGAGAGCAATTGACATGGGCAAAATCATTGAAAAGCTTTCGATGGGGACTGTACTGAGTGAGTTCGAAAATATTATCTACAATTTTTGTTCCTCAATGTAAGATACACGTAAAAGATATAGCAACAGAAACACGACCAGCATTATATAAGTACCTCACCACCACTCTATCTCTGCTGTTCTTAGAAATGTAAAGTGTTCTCTTTGAGTTGTCATCAGCTTATGGGTGTGAACATTGCATACATTAGATAGGTTTTTAAGGCTGTTCCAAGTAAATGAGATACGATTTGATATAACATAATGGTTTTATATGGTACCAAAAATTCTTAAACCTAATCCTAATATCGGCTGCATTTCCTTTTAAAAATTAAAATAATTGTGGATATGAATTGAATATTTATATAAACATTTAGACCAGTCTGTTATGCTAATATCAATGCAAAAACTAGCATTTTCTCCTTAAAAATATGGTTTAAACAAACTTTTTATGCTTCGTAACTTTTGCAAACTGAGCTCTCCTCTATCCCAGCTATTTGCAGCAGAATATTTAATAACATCCGTGCAAAAACCGCAATTTACCACTAAGCAACTCTGAAATATGAAAAACCGGGTTTGTCACTTAAATCTTTCGTGTGCAAAGCGAGTTTCTTTTACATTTTGCTATGCATATTAGTTAGTATAAAAACATATTACTGTTATTTATTACCAGCATGTGCATTTCCTTTAAATCGCACAAGCAAGAAAATGGCAAATTAGCGGTTGCGGTTTTTGTGGTTGTCATTTTTGACTGATTGAAGTGGGTGCTTTTTACTGAAATATATTTAATATTTTTACTAGTTTATTAGCGAAGGCAAAATGGTTTCAAAAAAATTGATTTCATGCATATAATAGGTTTTCCGTTGGAAAATTGATAAATTACACCAAAGTTTAAGTGTGTTCAGATACTTGTAAGGCTTGCATTACCCAGTAGCTAAATAATGACAAAAAATGCAGAGCAAAACATTTGTTAAAAAAATTTTTATAGCACAACATTTTGTGTAGAAAAGAATTATGATAAATTTATTGCAAAACATTTCTGTTTAAAAACTGTATGGCAGAAAAATTAAAGAAAAATTGGTGATAGTAATGTCATAGAAAGTATTTTATAGCAAGAAAATTATGGCAATATTTTTGGAACAAACATTTTATAGCACATACATTACGGTATTAATGTTATAGAACATATTTTATAGCAAAAAATTTTTTGATAATATCGTTATAGCAAATGTGTTATAGCAAAAAATTGGTAATACTGTTTGCGAAAACATTTTATAGCAAACAAATAACGGCAATATTGTTACAACAAATATTCTATAGTATACAAGTCATGGTAATAATGTTATAGAATGTTTTATAGAAAAAAAATCTTTGTATTAATGTTATAGTAAACATAACTAATAACAATATCACAGAAAACATTTTATAGCAAACAAGAGATGGCGCTATTGTTACAACAAGCATTTTATAGCACACAAATTACCATAAAATTGTAAAAATTTTAAAGCCAAAAATTAATAAAAATGTTATAGCAAATATTTTGTGGCAAAAAAACTTAGTAATAAAGTTATAGCAAAAAATAATGGCAAAGGAAAATTGTGTGTAAAGGAAAATTAAAACTAAAAAAATATTCCAACAAAGTGAAGCAAATAACACTTTTAACGAAATATAGTAAAATATTAAACATATCTTAGTAGACATACATATATAATTTACATACATATATGTATATATACAAATATTATATACGCAGTAATTATATTTTTTTTTCCTGCAAATTTATAAATACCTATATTTTTCTAGCAGATACCTCACAGACCTCTTGGCACATCAGTCGCAATTTTTTCCTTCACATTTGTTGATTAGTGCTATTTTTGTTATTATAAAAAATATAATACATACATATTTATATTAAAAATTATAGCAACCAAACCAAACATTAAAACAAAGTAAAAACAAGTTGCATACATATTTACGTTCTGTTTTTCTTACTTTCTGTTAGAAATAAATGTATGAAAATTATTATAGCAAATCAAATTAAGGGAAAGAATGTTATGATAATTTTTTGTTAGTATTTAAATTTATGGTAAAAACTATAGGAGGCAAATAGATTAATTATAGTAATTTTCTTGCAAAAATTATGTTAATATTTAAATTTGTTAATATTGCAAAAAACAGGAGACAAATGAAATAATCATTTTTATTTTATTGCAAAATTTTTTAAAACTTACGCTTTCATTGCAGAAACGTTATATGCAAGTCAAATCGTTACAAGACAATTATTTATATTATTATAGCAAAAAATTATAGTAAGTATCTTTATAGTAAAAAATTATGGGAAGGTTTTAAAGATATTATAGCACAAAAATTCTAGGAAATTTTTTTTTTGCGAAAATCACATATGTATGTGTTATAGCAAATACTATTAATGCTAAAGAAAATCATAACTTCAGTATCTTTGTTGAATAATTTCTGCAGGCAAGTAAAGTATTTGCCTTAAGGCATATGACTTGTTGCTCTCGATAATTTATTTCTTCTGCTTTGAAATAATAATACTTAAGATTAGTCTTTCCAGCAGGTACAAAGTGCTATAAGAAAAATTGCTATATCGGTCTAATTAAAAAAAAAAATTTCTAATATTTTTAAAGGCGAATTTTAAGCAATACCTGCAATAACAATATTATACAACTGCATATTAAAAGTTTTTTTTAAGTTTTTCTTAGCAGTCAAAAACCAAGTACTCTGCACACTTTTAATTTAATTAATTTTTTTTAACTCATAAAAATTTTATATTTTTGAAAATTTTCCATAATAGTATCTCAGTTCGATTGTTTGATTAATATAAGTAATATTATTATACAATTTATATACACAAAATGCACAAGAAGTCAGAAAATTTTACTGCAAATTGCTTTCTATGGAATATTTGACGCCTTACTAATTCATTTTTCATTACATTTTTTCTTGAATAAATTTAATTTGCGACTATTTTTCTACCGTTTATCTCCTGTCACTTAATTTCACACCATCTGAGTTACCGAACTGCGGCGACTTTCCCACGGAAAACACGCAAAAATTAATATTTAATTTACTACAGTTTTTGCTGAATTGTATACGCATACTTTTTCACGCACACACTGCGTTTTTCAATTCATAAATGCCAACTTCCTTATAAAATTAGCCACTTTACCAGCAAACGCTACAGATTACAGCAACTTACCGCTTAAGAAATGGTGTCCAGTTTCCTTGTATAGCGTTCGTTGGGCGTTGTTGTTGTCGTCGGTTTATGTTGCTTGCCTTAATATTAAATATGTATGGGTTTTAATTAACGGTATTTTTTAGCTGTTATTGTATCGATTTCTTGTGGTTCGCTGTCACTTTTGCAATGATAAATCAACGGCAAGCAAAGTAAGTGCAGCGCTATTAGAGAAGAAACCAAGAGAAGCAATCAAACAAGCAAGCCAGCAACTTGCAAAGCAACAACAATACGGTAGCTGAGCTTAGTTAAACTTGCTAGGATGCTTTTTTTTCTGAAATTGCAGCAGAAATTGGATATGTTGGTAATCTTGTAATACTTGTCTTGCACTGTTAGTGGATTTACGGCGAACATGCGGATTTCCTTATCGATTGCGAATGAGTGGGATAAACCAATTGATAAAACAAGTCGTTACATTTTGATAGCAAAAAACAATTAAGAAAATAAATTTATGACAAACAAATTTATGGCGACAAAATTATGGTAAACATTTTATGAAAAAAAATTATGGCAAACGCTTGAATGCCAAAAAATTATGGTAAAATATGTTTTGGTGGAAAAACACGCATAACGAAAAATTGGGTTAAAAAAATTATTATGGCAATAATTTTATGTCAAAACATTATACCAAAAACGGACGAAATCTCAAAATTTACTATCATAATGTTCGTAGCCAAAAACTTTATAGCAAAAATTATAGCACACAAAAGAGTATTATGAGAAATTTAGCAAATGAATATTGGTGCTCAGAATTATGTATGTATAATGCCGATGTCAAAATGTCCATTTTTTAAAACAAAATATTTTGGGCAAAAAGTTATTAAATAAAATGATAAGCAAACAAGTATAGCAAAAAAATATATGGCAAATAATTTGTAGCAATAAAAAAATTATGGCAGACAATTTAAAGAAAAAAAGTATGACAAAAACATCTTGTAAAAATCAAATGTAAGAAACGTTTCTACCTAATGCTATTATTGATAAAACTACCACAGAAAAATTGTATGTCATAAAAATTATAGCAAAATAATTTATGACAAAAAACGCACAGCAAAACGTGATGATGCCAAAAATTTAGAACAAAAATGTTTCATGACTAAAAATTATAGTAAAAACTCTTTTGTTTTTTTAGGTGGTAAAAAAAAGTGTTAAAGCAATAAAATTGAACAAAATAGTATGGAAAAACGCTTTACCATAAAATAACTGACAGAAGGCCTTTGTAAATATGGAATATGGAAAGAAGCTATGTATGTATATTTTATACATGGGACGCAATAAAAATGATTTTGTTTCGCTTTGCAATAAGTTTCATTAACAAAAATATTACACCACATAATTACCAATTATTACAGCAAAAACTTTATAGCTAAAAATTATATCAAAAAAACTTTTTCGTAAAATGATAATAAAAAATTATAGGAAAAATATTATAGTAAAAAAAATTATGGCAAAAAAAAAAATATTGCAGAAAATATGAAAAAAGGATTTGCAAAAACTAATGCTAAAAGCAACTATATTGCATAACTATGTCACTTTAACTATGTCACTTTAACTATGTATATACAGTATTTTTTTTGTTTTCTTTTGCAAAATTCAAAAAAGGCACGTCGCCCTAGTTTTCAAGCATGCGTCATTTAAAGCCTTATCCACATACAGCTAAAACAGTTTACAGATTACGTTTACTAGCTTAAAGTCCAATTTTATTGCTACACTGTATCGCCACATCGACACTAAATTTTTTTCCTGAATTTGTCACTATCACTCCTACAGGCACACATGCAGGCATTTGCATGCAGCGATAATCGCAAGCAATGATTTCTGCACTTTTTGCCACTTGTTTATAGCGCTACACTGTCAAGTTGTGGCTGTCCAGCCGCCGCCTGAGTTGTTATTGCTATTTTGTAATGACCGGTTGTCTGTTGCTGGTCACTGTACTCGTATATCAGACACTCCTCTCGAATTTTCTATATCACTCAATTTTACTTTTATTTTAATTTTTAGGTTTTGTTTTTGTGTTAGTCAATGCATGCGGCACATTTGTAACAGGCCTTTCCATTTTTCGCGGTTCAAATTAAACTATTGCCCAATTGCGTTGTATAACCGGTGGCGTATGAGTAATATGCAACGAAAGTGAATAAATTTGCGGAATTTAAAAAACTTTATCGATTTTTTTAAGTACTTATAATTAATTAACGTATTTATCCCTTTTTTATTTCTTGGTTCTTTTTATTATTATTAACTAATTTTTTTCTAAATTCATTAAATATATTTTTAAACTTTTTGTTATTGTTGTTAATTTAGATATTTTTATCAATTAATATTTTATAATTAATTAAATGTTTTAATTAATTTAATTAATTATTTTTAATTATTTTTATTATTATTATTTTTTATTTTTTTTTAGTTGAGATTAATCAATTTACTACTGCTAACAAATAAGCATACATATATGCCTCGATGTAAGTATGCAAWCGACTATGGAGCTCCCAACTAAGCAGACTAATGGCCTACATATGGAACACAACCAAGAAAAAGTTATGCTCTTAATGTCAACAACATTTTAGCATACGCAGCAGAGAATTAGACGAATGTGGTAAAACGGAAAATCGTAAGTGGTAAGCTATTGCATTCTTCAGCTCTCAAAGATGCATCAGCATAAGGAACCGTTTCAGGTCACAATGTTAGTTTTAAATGGTAATTCCTCAATTGACCTTCAAACTTACGAAAGAAAAACGCTGTGTGAGCGAAAGAAAGTATCTGAAAATTACACGAACGCAATTGAACAAATAAACAAAGATAAGATATAAGCATGGCATTAAAGATGGGAGAATGGAAGTCGTGGCAGATGGAAGGCCAAAAAAGTGAGAAATTTAAACTTATGAACAAGTCGAAAATTCGGAGTAGTCGTCTTCTACACAACACAACTGCCATCTAATGACGAATATTTCAAAAAAAAAAAAAATTTGGAATAAAACTCCTAATACATTAAAAGGGTAGTCATGCCTTTACAATGAAACATCAGAAGACGACGCTGCGCAGGCATTCCTTAAATGTGTGCGATGGCAACCAGAAGACCTGGCAGACCAATTACCGTGGAGAATTTAATCAGTGTTATGCTGGAAAGCGAAGAAAAATGGGGAATTATCCAAAAATAGCTATGGCACGGCACGCAGGTGTAGTTCTTGTAATGAGCAAAAGGGATCGCTTTCCTAAAGTAATAGGAGATAGCATATTTTATTTTGCTTCATTTTAATTTCATTTTATTTATTTATTTATGTTTTATTTCATAAATTTTATTTTTCTATTTTTCGCATTTTATTTTTTTT
>NW_017537045.1:2382538-2389614 GCF_001853355.1 Bactrocera latifrons | reverse complement strand
AATTCAAATCAATTCAATTCAATTTTATTTTATTTTATTTTACTTCAACTCAATTCAATTTAATTTAATTCGTTTTAATTTATTTATTAGCTTTGTAACTGTTTATTCTATTTATTTTTTTAAAACAACTGCCAGTATCGAAATTCCACTAATTTTTTAGTCATACACACTTTCACTTTTGCTGCCATAAATTTTTATTTACACTGGTCACAAAATGAGTTAACTAATTTAATTAATAACTTTTGGTAAAAAATCGCTGAAATTTAATACAAAAATTGTATTTTCATATTATTCCTTTTTGTTGTGTTTTATGCACTCTTTCAGCGCTTTATCGTGTACATATTAATTACTTATAATTTATTTCGTTTGCCCACTGAACTGCTGACCAAGTAAGCAGCCAACATTACAAGCCTCTTTCAATGCGCACAATTCAAGCGTTGCCAGCCGCGCGGTCGGCCATCATCGAACCATTGGCTCTTGTATTGGCACTAGTAATCACCACTCAACCAATTCAGTTATGCCTTTTTGGTAGGCATAAAAATAAACAAAATGAAACTATCACAGAAATATTTGTTTAGCCCGCTTTCGTTACAGCGCTCCGATTGGCAGTCGCCGCACAACTTTGTATAGTTGCCGTACAATCACAATTTGTAACAAAAAACCTCAATCTATAATAATTATTAGCTATTTTACTTTTAAATGTTATATTATCGATAGCATACATACACACAGAAATGCAATCAAATGGAATTTTCAAATAAACACACCAATTCATACGCACTTTATTAACGGTTTTATTTGTTGCTTGATGCGCAACGCTCGTTTTGTTGAAACTCGCCGTTCGCTTCTTTCTTTATTTGCTACAATTTGTCGTATTGTTGTAACAAATGCATACACTATTGACTTTATTGACTCGGTTGCTAGCACTTTCTGGGTCTTGGCCGTTGCGCGCTTTGCCTCACCTCATCACACACTTCACTTGTTGTCACTTAGCCAATATTACTTCACCGCCAATTTGATTGCGTTCTTTTTGTCAACAGTTTAACCGCTATTCGCTTTTGTTCAAACCATACGCATTGCCTTCCGATATTCAACTGTTGCCTGCACTGTGGCAATGTGCTGCACTGAGCTGGTGTTTGGCAACGAGTGAGTAGCTTATTTTAATTTGACTCAATCAAATGAGTATTTGAGTGAAAATAGACATAGTATTTGTGTAGCGGAAACTTGAGTTATTTTAAGAGAGGGAAAGAGAGATGTTAGGATACAGCTTTAAGACCTTTCAAGACAAAAAATTGCAGGTTTCTTGCTCTATTTTGGAATTCACTAATAATTCCTTAAGACCAGACCTCTATATGTATATTAAAAGTGTGAGAGTTGTCTGACTTCCTTCAAAACCTAGCTTTATACATACATATGATTCAAGGCAAATTCCGTTTATATGTATTACAACTTCTTTAGAAGATTAGCCGAAATGAAAATATTACTTTCTCTACATTGATGGGCGCATATATGGATAGTAGTTAAATGAAGATTTGGAGTAGATGCTTGAGGTAAAAATCATAAACAGATGTTTCTCGTTCTAATACTTTCGGACCAAAAATGCTTTCCTATAGTTTTTTGAAAAATTTACGTGCTAATTTTCGATTGAAAACTATGTTTTTTTATCGATATCGATTTTATATCGAAATAAGATTTCCTCTCTACATTTGAAACATAACCAAAATGCTGTATGTTTTGAGAAATAAGAGAGTAAGTCTACACCAACTTTTGAGAAATAATTTTTTTGGTAAAAGTTAAAAATAAAAAATCCAAAAAACTATGATATTTGAATTTTTACTTAAAGTTTGAGGTTATGTGAAAAAGGTATTGGTACAAAAGTTGTAGAACTTTTTATTGCCCACAACTTTGTCAACTTCCGAGCCCTACCATATCATTTTCTTGACTTTGGACCGCCCTTAAATTATTATTTTTTAAACGTTTCTTTTGATTGACATCAAAAATACCATGAATTTCTTTACATTTTTACCGTTCTCAAAGGGTTATATACTACTCTAAAAGGTAAACATTAAGCGATTGTAAGCTTATGTCGGACCATCGACCGCCATATAGCCGGTGAGTTTGAAAATGCTTTGCGGGAGCCTAGTTTTAATTGATTTCGTTCTCAATGGCAACCGACAATATTATCTAGACTACAGATCTTCTAGATTTTTCCACCCAGAAGAAAGTATTTCAAGCAACATATTCTCGTACAAATATGGACGTAATTTTTTCGAAACCCCTCGCTGGTTATAAATCTGGGTTGACTTCGATTACCATGGGCTAATATCTCTCCCCTCTCAATAAGTTTATCCTTTCCCTTCTTTTAGTTATTTTAACCGCTCGTTCGTTGTTCGTTCGACGCCTGTGCGATGATTCTAAAAATATTGATACCTGCTAGCTGCTGGGCATCACAACACTTTCTTATTGTATATAAAATTATAATGTTCTTTATTGACCGTACAACGCTTGACAAGAACTCACGATTCATGACGCCCATGCAATCGAAAAAACCGTTATCAATGAGTTTACTTTTATTTTCGGTCTTTGTTCATGCTGCAGCTTCCATTGGGATGATTAAGCTTAGATTTGATAGACATAAAAATACAACAAAGTTATAACCCTCTGGAGCAGATCTGAGTCGTCGCGGACTGAGACCAACATTTCCTGAGCAATGTCAAGGCGTTGCGGTTTTTTGGTCAAAAGTGAGTAATTTTGGCACAAAAATTGAAGATTAAGCAAAACGCGTCCAAGCAAAACTGCTCTGAATAACTAATTAGACACTCAAAATGACCGATCTTGCTACTGCCTATAAGACTATAAGGGATATTAATACCAACAGAACGCAATAAAACAATCGAAAATCGAAATTTGCAAGACTTTTTCTACAAACCTCGTATAAAATATTTTTTTCCACTACATTTTATAAATTTAAGCGAATTTTACTCCAAGAACAGGGTATATAAATTTGGCCATGAAGTTTTTAACATCGAGTAGGAAATATTAGTGACCATAAAAATATATAAATATATTGTAAGGGGTCTGCATGAAGAGCTGAGTCGACTTCGCCACGACCGATTGTTCATCCATTTGTATATACGCGAACTAGTCCTTCAGTTTTCGAGATATCAAGCTGGAATTTTTCACACATCCTTTTCTCCCCACAAAGCAGCTCATTTATCGGAACCACCGATACCGACTTCTATAGCTTATAGCTGCCATACAAACTGTAAGACCGGAATCAAGCGCTTGTATGAAAAACTTGTTTATTTGCCAAGATATCTTCACGAAATTTGGCATGGATTATTTTGCGAAGCAGCGGTATAATCTACGAAGAAATTGTTTAGATCAGACCAATAGAGCATATTGCTACCATACAATAGCTGCCATGCAAACTGAACAATCAATATGACGTTCTTGTATGGAGAATTTTATTTGTGAAGGGCAACCGATTTTTGTTTTGTTTATCGTTCATCCAAAAGCTACAATTTGCTGATACAAAATCTAATAACTCACAAAACAATTATCTGGCAGTTATTAAATAAGTTGGTTACTTCTGAGCTAAGGTTAATTTAAGTAATGTTTCGACTAAATATAATTCTTGTGGCGCCTTTTTATGGAAATGATATGAACTTCTTGTGCGGCTTGTTAGATCCAGCATAAAAATTAAGTACCGTTAGCTGCAAACAGTTGTTGTTGTATTAAGAGAAATCCGCCGTGTTGACAGTCTTTGGTCGGATAAAAATCCGTGTCTGTTACGGTTACATAGACCCGACTGTCGTGGGAACGAGCTGTAAACAGTCTGAGAATGTTATGCACTTATTTTTCTGAACTGTTTCACTTATTGGAAGATTTTTCTTACATTTTACATCTTATTACTGGTATCCATTATAATTTTATGTCAACTATAAATTCACGTGAATGAATTTCGTTTGAAAAGTAAAACAAAAGTTCAAAAAAATTTTAATTTACATGCTCGTTTGCGTTTAGTGCAGAGGAATAGACAAAACTAGTAACCAAAAACCAAAGCAAATATAGTTGAAATACTTGCGCCTGCATCGTAAATCTGCAAATTTGCATACACATATCGATTACTAAATATTTAAGCCAATTTCTTCAACTAATTTTTACAACACAGCTATGCTAATGCGCAGGAGCGGCCCACCTTGACCATAGACTTGTCAACAGAAGCGCCGCGAATGCATGCAACTGACGCAATAAACATACACACAGCCAGCAGCAACTAATTGGCAATTAACAACAAGCTATTACAACAACAATAACAACAACAAACATGAGTGCAATGCACTCATAAGAGCAGACACCTGTTGGAACAGCAAATCAATGCCGGCGGCATAAACCAAAGTAACTCAAAAGAGAGTGAAAAGAGTGTAAAAAAAAGTTGTGAGTAGCTAATACTTAGTAAACAGTTATTGTAAATGAGTGAAAGAGCAGCTTGTTGCACAATTACTCAAGTTCTGCTTTGGTAATTTACAGCGCGCGCAGACAAATCAATCAATGGTGGGCAGACAGCGGTGGATGGGCGCCTGCGGTGCCGCAGTGTATACATATAATTACAAGTGGCGATTACAAACATGAATTGCAGAAGACTTAATCAACTATTTTCTACAATTCTCCATTTTCCTTGTAGTTTTTTGTGAAAAGTTTCTGTTTATTTATAACTCAGCTGATCAAACAGCCTCTTTGCCACAACTGGAAAACATTTCTATCAACAACAAATAAATATCTCCAATTTGCTCAATTCGTAACAGACACTTCATATCAGCTATTTACATAATAACCCACGAAAAAAAAACCTTAACAAGCATTACTTCAAGCTAATTAATGCGCTTTAGCGCCGCTGCCACCAAGCATTGCATGCATTTGCCACGTACTTGTTGAACCCATACATATATACCGTATAGCTACATAATTTCTTACATACACACAGCCATATATTTGTTTATCGCTTGGCACTTATTTACAACGCGCCTTAATTTGCTTGCGTACATGCAACAGCCTGCATTTCCTCACTTGTTGCTGCTTAATTCGTTTGCACTCGGCTGTGCCACTAATGTTAAACCGCCAAGCTAGCATTTACCTAGTCATCTACGTAAAAAAGTGGCCAACTTGTCGGTGACAGTTGTGCGTTTTTGTTTCTTCATTTATTGCGCATATTCGGTTTAGTGAGAGTCGCTTGAAAATGAAAACCGAAGACTTAAGACACAAACTTGTAATGACGGATTTTAGTCTAATGCGCTTAGCCGGCAAAGCAAACTCATTTTAATATTATTTTTAGCTGCAAACAAGTTGTAGATTTGTAATGTTTTATTAATAGATACGACGTTGCCACCAATTTCGATTTAGTGGCAGCAAATTGGAAGAAATTTCAAGTGAAGAATCACTCTGTAGACGCACAAATGCCGCTGAAGTTCTTACAATTATATAGAATAAGCAATAATCTAAACATTGGTAAATTCAAAGCTATAATAGTATTCAAAAATGAAACATTTCCATACAAAAAACTTGATTCATGATGCAAAAAAGTAACGCAGGACTTTTATATACTTTCGTTTTGCTTAATTGGCAATTAGAGTTGTCGCTATCGTTCGATTTTACCGTTGCACGCAGGAGCCGAATAGAATGTTTGATAAATTGTTGTATACAGAGTACTTAAGATTTCTTGCATAATTTACGTTTCCGGTTCACATTTTCCTATTTGTAATTCAAACCGAAAATATGATACCGTTATTTTATTTACGGTCCAGTTTGTCTCTTTTCAAAAATTCCCTTCCAAAAAAGTTGGTACCGTTCTTTTTTCCGGAGTCTATACTGACATCCTGCACAAATTATATTGCACTTTCGTTGTACCTTTACGCTTTTTGGTTTCCGGTTCCCAACTTCCTGTTTCACTTCCAACCCAGAAATACATTATCGTTATTTTATTTCGGGGCATCGACGCATCCTATTTATGTTAAACTTTCGTTGTACCTTTTGATCACTTTACCGGTTTTAACTCTCTGTTTGATTTTCGAGCCTGAAATAGGGTACCGTTAGTTTATATCTGATCTGTGCCTAAACTAAAATTCGCTCGAATTATGTCCCTCTTCCATTGTACCATTTTGTTCCTTTGCATATGCAAACATTTTGTTGTGGATGCTGTGAAACGGAAACAAAAGGCTTCTCACGAACCGGAAGCAAATTTTTTCCTGTTCTACAGACTTCTTTATAGGGAGTAAACACTTCCTGTTTATGATGCGATATTTACTTCAGTTTTAATCGTCTCGATTTATCTTTCGAAAATTCCAAAATTGTATGCCGTTATTCCATTTCATGTTGTGTATTTCATCGAGCGACTATTTCATTTCGTGCACCAATTCCAGCTACACATTCCCTTGCCATTAAGTCATTATCACTAAAAACAAATATTAAGTTGATATGATTTTGAAATCCTTTTGATTGAAAACTACATTATTAAGAAAAAATCTCAACACGAAATGCTACAGCTGCAAATTCATGCGAGAAAAACACACTTCCAACGAACCCCAATGACCTTCACAAAAGATTTAAGCAACGAACTCGCTACTTAACACAACGACTCGTTGCTCACAATACTAGAAGCATGCATACATTAACAAATGTATTGGCATGTTTCCAGGCGCATATGTGTATGTGTCTGTACGATAATCTAAAATGTACAAAACGCTTATCACGCGCCTCACTGCATTTCTAGGCAAAAGCAGATAAAGGAAAGAAATTACGCATATTTTTAATTGATGCGCACTGTAGACATATAAATATTTATACAAAATTGCTCGTTATGCGTGTGTGCTCAAGTGGAAATATTTTGTGTGACAACTTCGCTTTTTCGTTTTGTGAGATTATTTTTTAAAAGTTATTACAAATTTTAGTCCACATTATTTCAAATTATTATTTGCTTTCCAGTTTATAATTTAGTTTAGTTTAAATTGTGGATTTATTTTTATTTTTTATTTTTTATGTTTTTAAATTTTTTGCATTATTCTGCTTATTTTTTACTT
>NW_017537045.1:2379129-2382507 GCF_001853355.1 Bactrocera latifrons | reverse complement strand
GCTTTTTAACAACTCTTTATTTTTCTTTTAATTTTCATTAGAAATAGTTTTTAGTTTAGTTTTTCAGTTTTTAATTATTTATGGTATTTGTTTTCATATTTTGAAGAACTTTGCAATTAAATTTATTACTTTTTTTCAAAATACTCAAAATTTCAATTTTATTCATATATTAAACATAATTTATTATTGTATTTTTTGTGTTTGATGGTAAACTTTTTTTTGTTATTTTTCATTTTTTAAACTTTTTTATTTTATTTTAATTTTTTGTATTAAAATTTTGTTTCAGCAAATTTTTCCTATCAAACTCGTATATTCGTTTCAAAGGTTTTAAGCTAAACAATTTATGTTTAATTTTTTTCAAAATTGCATAACTTTGAAGACTTCATAAATCACTTTTTTAAACTCGAATTAGTAGTTATTTATAAATTTTTCTATTTTCATTTTTGTTTTGTGTTTTTACTACTCTTTAATTGCTATGTGCCGGTTGCTTCCTCAATTGGCGTGGTCTTTCTATTAATGACATTAATTTGTTTCAATATTTTGTAGTTGGGTAAGTTTTGAGTGTTGCTGTTGTTGTTGTTATATGATGCGTGCTGTTGCCGGCATTCATTTAAGCGTACGATCGTATTGTCAGTTAAGCGCACAATCGAAGCAAATCGAAGCGGCGAAATGCTGTACAAATATAAAATAAAAATAAAGAAAAATAAAAATAAAAAGCAAAAACAACAAAATAAATAAAAACAAAAACACAAAGCAAAAAAATGCAAAAAAAATAAATTACAAAAGAAAAAAGAGTTTAACACAAATTTGCAGCATTTCGACTTTCTCTTGTTGACGCTGACTCGGACAACAGGCTGCTTTGGCTACTGTAAAACGCACACATACATATGTAAATACATTTGTATTTGGTTTTGTGGTTTTGCGTTATTTTGGCATATATTTGTTGTTGCGATTTTTGTATGTTATTACTTTTATTTAAGTTTTATTGCTCATTTAACTGTATTTGCGCCGCTTTTCGCTTGATTACTTTTAGCAGGTCCCCTCAAACAGTTCACTTAGTAGTACTCTTACGTTTCTTTACTTTTATAAATACTTATGTATGCACATATGTACATGCTTATATGTATGCTATACATAAATTTTATTTAACTCTAGCTTCGGGAAAGTAATATAATCATTTGAATCATTCATTTGTGTAAACAAAAAGTACGTTTGATAACTGTTTACTTATGCAAAGTAGTTATTATGTAACGACACTTCTGTTAGTAGCATGTTAAACAATAATTTATTTCACTTTTTCACTGTTACTTGCTAAAGTAGTGAGTGCTATTGAAGAGAAGCTGGAGTGTGCAGAGAAATGTATTGAAAGGGTATAGAATGCGATAACCGGCTCATTTAGGGATCATGCTATTCTAAGATGGAGAAGAGGGAGAGAAAAAGAAATGAAAAAAGTTCAGTGATCGCTGAAAGCAGGCAATGTACTTTATTTTACTAACAAGACTGCCCTTTTCAATAATGGATAAAAGTAGACTGAAATTAATGCTGTGGATTTTGTAACCCCATTCTTTAATACTCAGAACTCTTGAAGGAACTGGGCACCCTTTTGAAGCATTACTGCAGTAATTATACATATCATTAGTTAGAATATACAAAAATATTTTATTAAATATCATCTACTTTATAAATGAAATTATGATACTTTATACACATTACAAAAACTATTTGACTGCAACGTAAATGTGTTACGTAACAAAATTTCGTCACGCTTGTCAATATGAAAGCTGAAAGTTGTACTATTTTATTAAAACTATTTTAATAAAGTAATTATGCTTGTTTGAGTGTATCAAAGCGAGAAGAGGATAATTTTGTGTAAAGGGTAGAGTTGCCAACTTAAAAAACTTTAATAAATAAAATTGTATAATAAATGCCTGTCTCTTATACACATCTAGATGTGTATAAGAGACAGGTAAAATATATATTAAGACAAAAAAGCACGTGGAAATTGTAATTAAATTCCCCGAGTAAATGATACATATATTAAAAAATTTATTTTCCTAAGTTGGTAGGACTATCCTTAGTTACTAGGCCAAATATAAGCGCGATCTGTCAACAAGTTTATTTACAGCAGATACTTAAGTCGGTACACTTCAGTAGTACGTTGCGATTTTTAGAATGAATAAAAAATATCGAACAAAGAATTTGTCTCAAATTTTGTATTTCTAACCAAATTTCGTGTGCGGAATTATTGCGAATGTTGGAAATGGTTTACGGTGATTCAGTTTTATCAAAAATACAATCCCACGAGTTATCCAAAGCCTTCAAAGACGGCCGAGAGATCGCTGAAGACATGCCTCGTTCTGGACGAACTTCGCCCCCTTCAACTGTTGAAAATATTAAAAACGTGAAAGAGATTTAAAATCATCAGGCATGTGTTAGAGAGCGACATGTGGGCAAGAGAGTTCCACAACTCACCCGAGTTCGTTCAAGTGATTTTGGTAGATATTTTGTGTATGAAACGTAATCTCCCGATAAAACTGAACTTTTTTCAATAAGAGTACCGTAAACAGGCCTCTTTACACATGCTTGATCGCACGAATTCCGCTCACACATTCATGGAGAGCATTATAACTGCCGATCAGACATGGGTTTATGAGTTTGACATGCAAACAAGTCAATAATCATCGAAATAAGTAAGGGAAAAATGGAGCCCAAACCAAAAAAAAAACACGCCAAAGCCGCTTAAAAATCTACGTGATGCTCATTGTTTTTTTCGATATTCATGGTTTGGTGCATCATGAATTTGTTCGAAAGGAACAAACGGTCAATAAGGAGTTCTATTTGACCTTATTGAGGCATCTCCATGAGAACATCCGTCGAAAACGGCCGCAATTGTGGAATAACAATTCATGGATCGAACCACGATTGTCGCATTGTAGTATTTAAAAGCCACCGCAATGAACATCATCGATCAACCACCGTATTCATCAGATTTTGATAGCGGTCCATGGAACCCATTTTCAGTCGATCGAAGTCGAGAAAGAGCTGAAGACCCAAAATATGCTTATGAAAAGTGTTTCGAGGACTGGAAAAAGCGCCGGTGTAATTGTATTACAACTAGTGGGTATTACTTTGAAGGGGACAAAATAAATTTTGATGAATAATTAAATATTCTGCGTTTTAGTTATAAATCCCGGGTACTTTGCCACAATTGATATAGCAATATTGATATATTGATATCTTTTTCAATTTAAATCGTTTATAACTGCCAATGTTTTGTTTGAATTTAAAAATGTTTCCTTTAAAGTTTTCATACCTTATATCTTTTTATATTATATGTATTTTTTAGATTTTATTGTGATTCAAATCTCAAATAACTTT
>NW_017537045.1:2375770-2378742 GCF_001853355.1 Bactrocera latifrons | reverse complement strand
AGTTACCAGCTCAGAAAAAATTTAATAAAGAAAATTGTTAAAAAAAAATATTTTTCATGCAAGTATTAAAACGAAAATGGATTAAAAAATTTTGCAGGGTTGCCAACTATTTAAAAACATTACACAGAAATGTATTAATAAAAGCACCATGATAAATCATGTATATCTAATGAACGGAAAAAGTATTGCCAACTGTTAAAAAAATATAATTTAAAAGCTATTTTAACACAATTGATAACAAACCGAAAATAAATGAAAAAGAGTTGTAGTTGAATAAGAGTCGTGTAAAGTTTTGGCTAGAGTTGCCAACTCATTCAAAAAAAATTTATTTTATTTAATAAATAAATTGTTGATTTTGTAAGTGTGTATCAAAGCAAAGACACTTCAAAAAAAATGTCAGTGTTGCCACATGTTTATAAAATAAATAAAATAAAAATGTAAATATAAACACAGTGTTCAAATATGTCTATCTAATGAATGAAAACTTTACAACCACTTACGATGGAAAATATTTTTTAAAAGTGTTGCCAACTTTTAAAAATTATTTTATTTAAAGATATTTATATGAAAAGCCAATTTCTACAATGAAGATGTCAAACTTAAAAAACGTGTAGTTGAATAAAGTTGTTGCAATATGAGTAAAGTTTTGGCTACAGTTGCCAGCTATTCAAAAATTGAAATATATAAAAATGTTAAAATAAAGAAATTAAATTCGTATATGTGTATCAAACGAAGAAAATTGAAGTATTTTTGATAGCGTTTGACAACTGTTAAAAAAAAATAAACAATAGACAATATTTTTAGCTGAAATTACACCTGTTTTAAAATGGTAAATCAAAAAAAAATTGTAACAAACATTATTTTTTCAGAATATTGCTCAACGTTTTAGAACAACCGGTTTCATCTAACCTCAATTTATTTCCTTATATATAAAGCTGTAGCATAAAGTTAATATATGTGACGTTGTGTTACAAATTTTTTAGTATGTATACAAGTACTTATATAGGGGCTACTTATTAATCAGGCAGCAATCAGTGAGTTATCCAATAATGAAATCTTTATTACGCAAACTTTCTAAAGTTGTATTATTTGGGTTAAATTGCTTTCTTTGTCCAACAACTCAACGCTGACACTCACCGATTACTCAGTCTCTTTTGGCATTTTTGATGTTTGCAATATTTTGGCCAAACAAGTGTAAGTGAAAGGAGTTTTGAGGCGGCAGTAAACGAGACCATCAGCTGAACAGCATCAATATATAATTATGTACAAATATATATGTACAACGACTAACTACCAAAAGATGATTAAATCAGTCTGAATTCGATTATTTCATATTTCGATGATAAGTGAGCTTTATATTTTATAGTAAAACTGGCATCATACATATTTATCAAGGGACAAATTTTGGCTCACGAACTGCAATAATAGCTTTTTGTGAGATGTGTTGCGGAAGTTTTGAGTTTAAATATATGTATGTATGTATTTGATATATTTAATAAATATATCATCACTTCATGATCACTTCATTGCTTCGTCATCATAACATGAATGATTATCATTTCCATGGCTATATTATAATAAAATTAACGGAAGTCTCCTCAATATATATTGAATCTCTTTACCTACATAGTTGGTAGGTAAAGTAAATCGGAATAGGAAAAACTTTAACTTCGGCTGCACCGAAGCTATAATACTTTCCAAAGGTGCGTTTGTTATAGCATTAAATCGTATAAAAGTTCTTTATCTTGATTTGGATTGGTCAGTTTGTATGGTGGCACGATCTGAACAATTTCTTCGGATATCATAGTGATGATCAAAGTAAAGATGCTTTGACAATTGAAAGAGTTTTCCATACAAGGGCTTAAATTTAATTATCAGTATACTATTCCCTATAAAACTAGGTTTGCCTCCATGCAGATAAAGCAAAGATTCTGCAAACACTCGGCACATTTGAGTGCGAGTGTCAATTCTTGGAAATTGAGACAATATACGAAATAAGTTTAAGAAATTTTTGAGGAACGCCCTTACAGGCTGTGGTCTCCACTTTGGCTATAAAAATCTGCAAATATAACTGCTTTTATCAATATATTTGTTCAAGAAAATATATACAAATGTGTACATTTTCACTATTTTTGTTGTTGTAACGCTTACTAAATTTACATGCGTTTACAGCTTCCGCATTGAACGTCAATTAAAGCGATAACTGCATTGGCCTGAAGCCAATTTTTGTAGCGTGCCGCAGGCCATCAATTTTAACACACAGCTTCCACACACACACATAGACAAGGACATACATTTGAAGAAAACTACCGAAGCACTATAATTTGGCACGAAAGCGCTTAATGCGTTAACACGCTAGTGGCAGAAATACACTTTTATTGCAGTGCGTACACTTAAATATTTGTATACCCTGCACAGGGTATATTAAGTTTGTCACGAAGTTTGTAATACCCATAAGTAAGTGTCGGAGAAACAATAAAGTATTTATATAAATGATCAGTATGTAGAGCTGAGTCGATTTAACCAAGTCCATCTATCAGTCTGTCCGTCTACCCGTCTGTATGTACATATACGAACTAGTCCCTCAGTTTTTAACATATCGTTTTAAAATTTTGCAAACGTCATTTTCTCTTCAAAAGGCTCCTCATTTGTCGGAACTGCCGATATCGGACCACTATAGCATATAGCTGCCATACAAACTGAACAATCAGAATCAAGATCTTGTATGGAAAACTTTCACATTTGACATGGTATCTTCACTAAATTTGGTATAGATTATTTTCCAAGCCAACAATGTGATATCGGAGGAAATTGTTCAAATCGGCTCACTATAGCATATAGCTGCCATACAAATTGAACAAATATTTACTAAAAGAAATGCATCTGTGAAGGGTATATTAGCTTCGGTGCTGCCGAAGTTAACGTTTTTTCTTATTTTTTTATTAAATACACTTTTTATATAAATATATAAA
>NW_017537045.1:2367409-2368648 GCF_001853355.1 Bactrocera latifrons | reverse complement strand
TTCAAGACCAATATTATAAAAAATGCACTTACGAAGAGTAATATAGCTTTGGTGAAGGCCAAAGTTAACGGTTTTTTTTTTAATTTAATTTTTTTTAAATTTTATTTTTTGCAATTTTTAATTTCCACTTTGCACTTGTTAAACTTTTTGTTGCATTTCTTATTATCTCATTATCACATATGCTTCCTTTCGAACGCATTAAATTCTGTTTAGGCTTTTAAATGCAACGCAAGGAAACATACATACGAATTTCAATCGTTACATAACTAATCACACTTATAAATTTTACTAAATACAACACTTTTAAGCATCTCTTATATAAATTAAACAACTGTCATTGGTTATATAGTAAAAAGCTGCGCTTAACTTAGTTATAACAGAGAAATTTGCATGCTTCTAAATGCACTGATGAAAATATTTAACTTTTATATTAACAAAGGCGCATAATTTGCTTATTTAAAAAAAAAAATAAATAAACACAATTTTTACACCAGCACTAATACAGCGCACTAAAGTTGTCAATATTACGTAAACTCATACACGTTGAGACTATTAATAAGGCGAGTGCTGTTGGAACCAAATTTGTGCATGAATTTTAAATGCAATAAACCGTTAACGGAGTTGAAGTGCTGAGTGAGGTGCATTTAGATTTCATTTTTTGGTTTTGCGTGCTGAGGTGACTTATTTACTTTTTATTTTCTACCGATTTTTTGGGGAATGCTTGTTTGTTATTGTTATACTTATGATTTTTTATCATTTGGTGGAAAATATTGCTTCAAAAATACATATTCGGTTACTTAGTCCAATTGTTGTTACCATTTTGGAGGGTATATTAGTGCGTGTTATTGTTTTAGTGCTTGTTTTTTGTTTTTTTGTGTTTTTTTGTATTCTACGAAAATATTATTGTACGCGAAATTGCTTTATTATTTGATTCATACATCATCGATGAGATGACCTTCCACCACGGCTGAGTGGTGGTAGCGACTACGCTGCGAGAAATCAGCATTATCCTCATTCAATTGTGTGCGCGAGAAGTCGACGCCAGGGCAGGTGGGCGTCACCACAACCTGCTCGTACTCGTGCATGCGCTTGCTAGAAGATAGAAGGGAAAAGTTTTTAATTAGCTTTTGGTAAAAATATTGATGTAATTAATTCATAGTGCAATATATTTTTAAATACATTTTTCAAAAATGTGGCAACACTATTATTGAATATCATACGAATAATATACATTTTTTT
>NW_017537045.1:2361839-2367108 GCF_001853355.1 Bactrocera latifrons | reverse complement strand
CGATTTAATTTTTGCCAAAAATATTGATGTGTGACTGGAGTAATTTTTTTCATTTTTTTTTTTCAAAAATGTGGTAACACTATTGACTAATATTAATATAAATATTTCGTTAATTTTCAAATAGATCACAAATCAACCACCAATTTTTTTTTTAACCACAAACATCACCAACAACTCACTTGCATTACTTCTTCATGTGACAATTTTTTTTCTTAAAATTTGAAAAAAAATTGCCAACCTTTTGACATTATTTGCTCAAAACTATTCAAATATTTCAATTACCGTGCTTAAAATAGTTTCGCTAAAAAATTTTTAGTTACAAATAATATATTTGTGTGTACACAGTTAATAGCTGTAAATGTCACATGACTAACTTATCTAACCACGACAATGTTTTTTGCGCATTTTCTCGCTTATCAGTTAATTACTTAGCATGCATATTACAACACACTCACCCAAAACATCTGAATATGACGCTTTTTAGCCACGCGAAGAAATTGAATTCTGCCGTTAGGCCTGGTTTCACTGCAGGATTAGCAGTGCCCACATAAAACCACACAATGAACACAGCAACGAAGCATGTGAGCGCGTAATACCAATTGACCAACAGCATAACGAGCAGTTTCATGAACGTCTGCAATAAAAATGTAAAGAAATAAGATTTCTCGTAATAAAATTGCAGAAAAATATGCTAGGCAGCACACTCACCCCCAGCAGCGACGCCCAGCGATTACAGAAAGGCGAATACCAGTTCTTCGTCTTGGAGTGTATTGGTAAGCGTATGGGTGCAATGGGCTCCCCATCATCCGCTGGCTGTTCCGTCGTGCCAGCTTCCTGCGCGTTTGTGCTATTGTAGCCATCACGGAAAGCAGCGCCATTGGCATCGCTACCATATTGCTGCTGTTGGATATGATTGCGTTCAGTCTCTTGATTAGCCGTCGCCATAGCAGCTGCAGCCGCAGCAGCAGCAGTTGAGGCGACATTTGAAGGCACATGATGTGGTGAATTTTGTGGTGTTTGTTGCAAGTTTTTATGACGCACGCGATCGGGAAATAGCAAATCCAAATCGTTGCTATCGCCGCCGGGTGATTGCGCAGTGCCATAACGGCGCGTCTCATAAGATGGACTAGACGCCTGTATGCGAAAGCGTTCCTCGCGTTGTTCTTGTATATCAAACGTTTGCGCCAAAGCAAAGTAAGAGTAATCAATGCAAGCGTAGGTCAATAAGAAGGGCATAGTAACGATGGGTGCAAGGAAATTAATATCACCAACTATGATGAAGGAGACAGTAACCACAGCAACAACGCCCATGGCATAGAGCGGCACTTTATTGGGACCGCGCTAAAATTTTTAAGCGCAAAATTGAGGTTAATCTATTATCAAAATTAATATCCAGCATACTTACACCCTTGCCGAGCACATCGATACCAGGTATGACGCTCTCATTAGCTATGCTTTGCAAAACACGCGGCGTGCCGTACATAGCGCCTAAACACGAAGACATACTGGATACATATATACCAGCCAGTAACAGCAACGGCACCGCTGATACTTTCACGGAGATCATATAATCGGTTAGCAAGGTGGAGTGTGTGCAGGTGGCACCCAGAAATAGCACGAACACCATATAAAGAAATGTGCTAAAATAAAAAAAAGTTTTTAAGTTTACGCTACCAAAAAGAAATATTCTGTTAAACTTACGACGTGGCAAAAGCTGCTAAAGTGCCATTTGGTATGTCGGTGGAAGGCGCGCGCAAGTCACCGCTCATGTTAATACCGGAAAGCACACCCGTCACAGTTGGAAAGAATACGCCAAACACACGGAACCATGAGTAGCCATCCTCATATTTCGGCATTAAATTTTCCCAGAAATTACTGCTACCCCAGCCTTCAAAACCATTATCTGTACACAAAAAAATTTAAATATACAAAAATATCTTATATATAAATTTTTACACACCTGGATCGAAGCCTATGAAACTGCCAACCATAAAATCTAAAGCGGAAACCAGCAATATCATTAGTAAAATGAACTGCAGCTTTATAACCCACTTCACGCCGGCCACATTGATGCAGCCCAAAAGTAGCACAGCGGCCGTAGCGAAGCCACGTATCGCCCATTTATTGTCCTCCAATCCAACGAGTCCCGCCATACTCTCGCCAAAACCCATAACATTTAAAGCGCAACCCACCGCTTGCCCGAAACAGTATAGCAAACCAAGTGAGCCGCCAAAACGTGAGCCCAATGTGTGAGCTACGAGAAAATATACACCACCGCTTTCTACGCGACAGCGCTCACAAATACCCACGGCAGATAGTACGGAAACTAACGCTATGACTACAGTGCAAAATATAATTAGCACTGCATTAATTATGCCCGCTTGTGCTACAATCCAACCAGAACGCAAAAATACAATCACACCGAATACATTTATAAGGCAGGAGGTGAAGACGCCATCCCAAGTGCCAAATAGCACTGGTTGTGAGATAAAGAAATTCGAACGCCACCTAAAATACAAAATTAGTATACTATAAGCGTTATCAAACCAATATATTTTATTGCACAGCAATTACCATGGTTTGTCGCCCTGCTCATCGGCAAATATCTCATTGCGTCCAGAGGCTTGGTGTCCACCAGCCGCGTATGTATATTCATTACCCAAATCAACAAAGCCACCGGAATTACCTCGTTGCCTAAAATTGGCTACAACCACATCGCCAGGTCCGTCATCATCTAAACCGAAACGATTCCAATCTACCTGTCGACGTCCACTGCCATTAGCGCGACCGCTGCCGCTATTACTCATCGCTACTCTGTTATGTTGCGACGTTTGCGATTAGAAATGATGAACTTTCTATATTAGTACACTTTTTTGTTTGGCTCTATTTTTGTTGCTCCACGCAAGCTACTGGCCTTTCATACACCACAAACAGACGCAATTTTTGACTGCACTTTTTATGGTTATCAACTTTATCTAATCGCTATAGTTTTTTCCTCAATAATTCCATATGTTAGCAGCTAGTTGGCGTGATTTTGTACCGATTTTCGTAATGAAGAAAATTTGGTTTTAATAAGAAGTGCATTTATGACTACTTTATTTATTTGTTGTGTGTGTGCCAATTGTCAAACTGATGTCATACACAGTGTTGCCATATCACGACAGGTGCAGCTAACTGGTATCTATTTACATTGGATTTCCTTCATGGAGGGATTTATGTTGTCGATATGCAGTGGGGCTATTTGTTTATTTTATGGAATAAAAAATTATACGACAATTTTTTTAAAGAAAAATAAAATATAAAATAAAGTACCTGTTAATGCTTTATATTGTGTCTATATATTTAATAACTTTCTAATCCTTGGTGCAAAGGGCAAATACTACAAAAACTCAGCTTAATTGATATACCTTGAGTATTGAAGGAATGTGGGGAAAAGCTCCTTAAAACAATTTACATTTTCCTGTCAAAATCTTATGCAGAATCATGGTTGATATGATTCTGAGTTTTACTTACTTAAAGACACGAGAAATATCTGGCACGAGCTCAGTATCAGAAATAGTTGAAAATAATTAAAAGCTCTATTACTCGGCTGTTCTCTGCATTCAAATTCACATATGATTAAGCTTCCTTTGAAATCCTGCTATTTAAAAATATTCGAAGGATAAGAAGCTTCCAAAGCTTTACCCTATCTTATAGGTTTAAAAGCTCTACAAATGCTTTACAAATGGACTAAACTTTTTAAAGCTTTTTTTAAATAAAACATACATACCCTACAAATTTAATTTATTATTTTTTATTCTTTCACAAATATACATATCTGTACATGATTATCCTTCACAAACTGCTGGTAAACACAGGTATGTACATCCTTAGCTGTTTAAGTCCTAAAACCATGCTTCGTCCTAGTGCTCGCATCATTTGCCGTAAGTGCGATCGTTTGGATTGAATGGTGGGGTACCGGGTACGCGTACTGGGGGACGGCGACTGCCGCTGCCACCATTGCCATGACTCCGGTCGACGAAGGGTAACGGCTCGGCATGCGCCAGCTGCGATACCAAAGCAATGACGGCCAGTATTAGAATGCCAAAAAAGCTCTTGCCAAACATTTTGTAATTAATTGGGTGCTGATTGATCGAATGTTGCGACTTTGAATGGTTTGTTGGAACAATTATGAGCTGTATATATACGGATGAGTTGAGGCAGTGAGTAAAGCAAAAACCACCGCAGCTTTTTTGGATGACTGCTTGGTGACGTGAGGAGAAAGAGATATGTATATTTATGCCAAGTTTAAACTAGGTGTGAGTCTTTATATGTTTATATGTATGTAACAGTAAATAAATATTGTATGTATGCACAAAGGCACTTCATCTCCGAGCTGTCTCAACGCTGCTGATAAGACACGTCGCGGGGAATTTTCAGACAATATTTTTAAATGACGAGATTGGGCGCCAGCAAAAAGTCGCAGTGCATCCCCAATGGGGAAGAATTATATTGTTTTGTTTTTTATTATTATTTATGTATAAGATAAGTTTTACTACATTTTTATTATTATTATTTTTTTTTTGTTTCATTGGAGTTACGGAAT
Organism: Bactrocera latifrons; assembly: GCF_001853355.1. Lineage (NCBI taxonomy): Eukaryota > Metazoa > Arthropoda > Insecta > Diptera > Tephritidae > Bactrocera > Bactrocera latifrons. Next base: position 2,362,523 of record NW_017537045.1, on the reverse strand, counting down.
AACTATTTTTTTAATTTAATACTACGAACACCGGAGTTCGGAAGTTTTTCTTAGAATTTACAAATTTAAGGTCTGATTATGTTGATATGTTGATCTCTGATCTACATAACTCTAAGAAAAAATTCTCCTCTCTGAGGTGACATACAAGAAAACCAGCTGTGAGTCTAACGTAAATTTGTTTAAGACGGCTAATGTCAGTTTCGGCTCTGTCTGCTGCTTCGCCGAAGGTAAGATTAGCGGTGTTCCAGTCTCAATCTTATAAAGAATGGACAGAAGAGGAGAATGTGCCTAAATGTTTATACCCCAACCTCCTCCATACCAAAATCAGTGCAGCACTTAACCGATTGGATATTCCCTAATTGGACATATTCTAAACTTTCAAAGAGAACAGAGTTGACAAATCTTCAAATGAACAACTTGAAGATTTCGTGGCTTCGACCGTGTCGAGTACAGTATTATAGCTGATAAAGTCTATTCAATTGAAATTTAATTAAACGCTTTTCAATTTTTTTATGAAGTAAATCCAGGATATACACAAAAAAATTTATAAAATAAAAAGCAAGTCATGGGGTGGTAGCTACATATTATACAACAAAATTTAAAAATAAAATAAAATTCGATGAAAGCAATATATTAATCTGATGCTACATTGGTCCATTGCCTTCAGTACTTGAGTGAGAACGA
>NW_017537045.1:2359088-2360269 GCF_001853355.1 Bactrocera latifrons | reverse complement strand
TTTAAATGACTTTGGAAAGCAAATTATTTTTAATTATTCCGTTTAGTTACTGCTTTATATATTTATAAGCTTTTGAATAATTTTTTTTTTTGTAATTTCGTTTTTCTTATTTTTAGAAAATAAACACAAAAATTGGCAAAGATTGAGATTGGTTTATTTGCGGTCACAAATCCATGCCCTAATGCGTACTTGCAAAAATAAATTTTAAAAAATATTATTTTGGTTTAACAAGTTATTGTTTTTATTTTATTAATGCATACATACAATTTTAAGATAGCAGCCTAATATAATTTATTTAAAAAAAATCCAGAAATATGCCTACCTAATGTAACCACAGCGTTAATTTGGCAAAAGAAAATATGTTTGCAGTTATTTTTGCACAGTTTAACAACACTAGATTTAAATTACGTTATATTTATTCCTTCATTTTGACAGTTCTTACGTTTATTTTAAGCAAGTTTTAACTTCGGCATTTATTTTATACATCAATTAGGTTTTGCTTTTTTATTCAATTATTTTTATTTACTTTATAGACGAAAAAGTTGCTGCTAAAAATTAGCATACTTTTAGGTGTTGTTGAGAGAGAACTACAATATTTTACCTCGCTATATATATTTCTTAGCAGTTGAAAAGCAAAATTCTTCGAAAAAGCATTTATTGTTTTTATAGAGCAAGAGAAGGCCTCACAAGTTAAAATTTACTTATATTTTTTTCTTAGCTTGCTTATGCGCACATAGTTATGTAAATAACGTGGTTACGTATAATTATTTTTACACTTTACACAGTAGAAAGTAGACATAGTACATGAAGGCAATAGATTTACAACAACAGCTTAAATAGTTTAATTACAAAACCTTTTTTAATTTCTGCCTTTTGTGCACGGTTGCATATACAGTTTAATTTAGACCAGTTTGTAAAGTTTAGACAATATACATAGTTATTAACATACTTGTGGCACAGAATTTGAGCAAATACTTTTATCTGTCGTATTTTGCTCGAGGTTAAGTTTCTATCTTTTTTTTTTTGTTGGACGTCAAGTTTAGTTTAACTGTTATATGTATATGTATATATTTTTAATTTTACAAAAATTTTGAACAATATTCTAAATAAATTTGAAAACCTCAGAGCGCAATTAAAAATAAAAGTGTGACAAGAAATTATTAAACAAAAAAATAAAAAAA
>NW_017537045.1:2332425-2358524 GCF_001853355.1 Bactrocera latifrons | reverse complement strand
ATCAAATTGAAAAATAAAAAATTGTAATAAAAAAAGAATCAAATTAAATTAAATTGAAAAATTAAATAAATATTGTATATATACAAAATACAAAACAAAAATGTTTAATGAAAATTGAAATGAAATAGCAAAATAAAAAATTTAACTTTCTTTACATCATTTATTTATTTCCCTTTCAGCTGTAGAATACTGTATGCAATTTTTCGACCAGTTTGGCATATTGCGTAAACGGCAGTACATTCAATTCATATAAAACACTGAAATTCTTTAACGTTTAAACTATTTAAAATTCGGTAAAGTAATTATAAATGTTAATTTTAGCTGATTTTTTCCTGCTTTGATAATTTTGTAACTGTAGATTCCCATAGCCGTCTTTTCGACCAGTTGTTAGAGAATTAGACGCTTTGCTTATTTTACTGATTTAATAGTTCACTTCAGTATGCAATTTTTCGACCAATTTATATTTTAGAAGTTTTTAGTAGAGTAAATCAGTCACTATTATTACTTTTGGTTTGGAATTATAAAAAAAATATTTTATTTTACTTAGTAATTAAGCTGGTATAAAATAAACATAAAGTATTTAAAGGGATGCAACGTATGAAATGTTAAAGAAAATAAAAATGAATTGATAAGTCAACATTTTGAGTTATTCCAACATTGTTTATGCCATTTTTTGCTTTATACCAGTTGTTTGTTCGATTCGCAACTCTTCAAGTACTACTAGGATTTCGAAAACAGCAATAAATTCGACTGGAACTGATTGCGTATGCAGGTTCGAAACTATACTAAAGCAAGTACCGTTACTCAACAGCATTCTTCGCAATTATAGGATGACACTTTTACATCCTTTTTTCAGTTGTAACTAATATTAATGAAAAAAAGCAATTAAGTGATTAAAGAATAGTTGATACTTTTATATTGAACAGATGACAGTGATTTACAAAAACAATGCTGCAATACAGATCAAGTTTTGTAACTTCAGTTCATTTTTTACCTTATAAACAACAAGCTAATAACTATAATTTCAATATTTTGTATTTTCCGCTATTAAACAGTTGCGTTTTATTCGAAGTTTCAGATTTTTGAAACGCAAATTTAAATTTTTTCATTATATGTATTATGCCAAAAGCCATATTTTTATTTATTTATTTTTTTCCTCTTTTGATTATTTAATTATGCACTTTGCTCAGCAATTTCGTTGATAATTTTAAGCCGAAAACTCTTTAGCATTACTCTTGCTAATCTGGCAACTTTAATTATACGCTTTTAACGCATATTTTGCTTGTCATAAATGTAGTACATGTACAGTTATTCAATAAATTTGTTCACTCAACTTTTGCTTAAAACATATGTATGTATGTAAAAAAAAACTTCAAATTCAGTTTGTTAAGCTTCAATGCGAATTAACGCAATGTCTAGCATTGAAAAGCCAAGCTGAGCGCATTGCGCAACTCATTCAGGACCATCGAACCGATCACCATTTTCTCACAATTCACCACCAATGTCAAGTGCGCGCCCTCTGCCGCCTGCCAGTCCAAAGTAATCAATACCAGGCTTTTAGAATTCATAGTTTGGCCCACAAAGTAGAGTACATCCTTGCTGTCGTTTGAAGGCAGGTGCGCCACATTGATGCATTCGAAAATACGCTGCTTCAGTGTGGCCAAATCCACCGATTCCCGCTGCAGCTGCAAGCGACTTTGATGTTCGTTCATGCCGCGCAATTTGGTGCGCTCTTCCTTGAAGTATGCTTCGCCAATCTGCACCGAACGCACCAACTCGCCCACCGGCGGCTTGAGTGTGACGCGTGACTTGCCCGCGCTGGTGCTGATTTCCAGTTCGACAGCATGTGTGGAATCATTGAAGTCTATGCCAAGTACGCTGGTGCCCATTTGTTGCGGCTGCAGGCATTGCAAGGGCGCAAATTCATTCAGTTGCATGCCATGTGGCAAGGTCTGCTGACTCAGATGTATATTGGTTATCTCATCGTTGGTTAGATTGATAAATTGTAATTCTATTGAAACCATAGCGGCGGAGTATAGATGCGGTGAGCGTGTGAAGCGATAGCTCACTTGCAAACCATGACCGGAGAGCTTATTCAACAATTCGCGATGCTTAAATTCGATGTGTGAGGGACCGACCAACTCGATGCGATTAGCAGCGCTGACGGGCAACAAACCAACGGCGCCACTCAGTGGTGTACCTACAAAGCAGAAGAAAAAATTAGAAGAGCCATATCTTTAGTCTGTGAAGTAGAAATTTACCAGGTGTTAGGAAGCCGCCAAGTGAGGGTGTCATAACGGGCCCAACGGGCGGTATGTCATCCAAATCCAACAGCAAGTCCAGATTGCTTTTAGCTGGTGCCGCTGCAGCTGTTGGCTCTTCCGCTGTTGTGGCCTTTTCTTTAGCTTTTGCTTCCTTCGCTTTCTCTTTGACACGCTGGAACTTGCGTTGCTTCTCGCTCTCAGTCTCCGATTCGCTACTCTCGGAGCCATCTTCTGTGTTTGTATCGCTGCCGCTGCTGCTTTCAGACGACCCATACGAAGAAGACTCGCTGTCCGAAGTGCCTTCGCTCTGGTTGCTACCATTATTGTGGTCATTCAAATGCTCATTGTTGTTGCCATTGCTCGATGACGCGTTTACCAGCACAGTTGAGGTTGACGACTTGGTGTCCGAAGCTTTTGACGGCTTTTTAGTTTTAGCAGCAGCCACGTCATTCACATGCTCCGTTTCTGATTCGGATGATTCGCCATCACTCGACGTTGATGAGGAGGAGCTACTGCTACTCGAGCCCGACTCTGAGTAGGCGGAAGATTTCTCTGATTCGGAGAAGAAACTCTTATCATTACTTGTATGTGCATGTTTGCTGCTCTGCCTCTGTGGCGTACGTGTTGCGCTGGCACTTGCAGCATTGCTAGAGGCGTTTACAGCGCCGGCGCTACTTTCCAGCATGTAACCCTCAATATTACGCACCGAAGTATCGGGCGCTTCAGTAGGAAATGGTGGCAGGTCTTTGTAGCCAGTGGCGCGCATATTCAGATAGTGTGAGAGTGAACCAAGTTGGAAGTGATCACGTTCACAGTATTTACTCTCTAGCGCCGGTTTTGGTTTCGAAGAGAGAAAGATCTTACGCGCATTTTCGGAGAGCACGGTTGTACGGCCAGTGGCTGGGAAAATAAATTGGCGTAGAAAACGTGCACGATCGCGTACATCGTAGTTGGCATCGTAACGCGCCAAAGTAAAAACATATTGGCTGAGTAGCGACGTTTGCTCTGGATTGGTGAGAAACAATTTCACGCCGAGATTGAGAATTTGCAATTTGACAACATCCTCCTGATAAATAAAAGGGGAAAAATTAGTGTAAGTTTATATTTTTCATCTTAAGTTCACTCACTTCATCCACGAATGTTTTGGCCATTTTGCGCAGCACATCGGGCGCGATCTTCGGCACTTTCTCATTATATTCTCCAATGAGCCATAATATAGAGGCGCGTGCTGCTGGTATAGTGATGTAATCAATCAATTTTGCCATCTGCGAGATAATTTCATAGTGCTCCGCTGATTTGGATTGCAGCAAGTTTTTAATAACAACAACACTCTCTGCGACAACGTGCTCTACAGGTTAGAGAAATAGTACACAAAATTAAAATATATGTTTTTTTTTTTTTAATTTTTTTGTACACACTCACCATCGCGGTTGGAGAGCAAATGCACTAAACCACTGAGACAGGTTTCAGTTACTTCCTTAATGGACGCGGCGCAGCGTCCGATCGCTTGTATTGTGGCCGCTACGAATGAACGGTCATTACTGGAAATGTATGTTTGGAATTCGCGCAAAATCAGCGCAATCGTCGATGCCGAGGCCAAGTTGGTCAATATGTCCAATTTTAGCAACTTAATGTGCGTTGGATCGCTAGTACGCACAAAGAACGACTTAATGTGTGGCTCAAAAATCGCTTTGCGCTTTGTGGACATGGAGGCAATGCAGGTCAACACCACACTCTGCACTTCCTTATGTGAACGAAGCAAGCGTATTAATGCTTTCGCAATTAGTTGTACTTCGTTGCGTGGCGCTAGGTGGTGATATAATTGCGCAACAGCCATAACAACTGAAGCATTACGCGATTGTAGTAGCGGTTTGGTTTGACGCAAGAGTAAACGGTGATCCAAGTCTACATGATACGATGACGATGATGAGTACGTCCGTTGCTTTGACGTCTCGGACTTCGATTTTCGTGTGTTTTTCTCACGTTTTTCCTTACTACTCTCGTCGGAGGAATCGCCGCTACAAGTTTCTTCATAGAAATTTTCGCTACCATCTTCCTTCTGTTTCAGTTCGTCTTCGGCGGCCTCATCTGCATTTGGATCGACGAATTGCGTACGAGCATAGCGCGTTAGCATATTGATAATGATCACCTGACCCCATTCATCTACATCGACGAGCAGATTACACAGTTTGCGGTAGTTTTTGTGTATGAGGTCAACACGTTCCGGACAAACCTAACACAAAAGCACAGGGTGTATCAAATTACATTATAAAAGAATTCGCTTTAATTAAAAATAACAAATAAAAAAAATACACATAATATGAAAAAGACAAATAAAATAATATGAAGCTCGTAAAAATATAAGATTTTCACAAATTAAGTTGCAAAATATGAATAATTCAAGGTATTACTCACCTCGTCGAAAGCCATCACAGCAGAACCAACGACAAGTGTTGTGCGATCTGAGAGTAACTTCTCAATAACTGTCACTAGTTCTTCTTTTTGTTCTGCATCCAACGAGTATAACTTGGGTATAGCATGTGCTGCGGTCTTACGCACATATGGGCTCATATCCATAGCACTGTCACGTATTGCTAACATAACAATGGGTACAATCATGCTTACACGTATTGACGATAACACACGCAAAGCTGATGCGCGTATTAACTGGTTTGGATCTTTCAAAGCACGTTGGAATGTTGATATAGACAAAAGTGCTAAGTCCTGTTGCTCCTCGGCATATCGCACTAGATAAACATATACTAGTTTTTTCACTTCAATATTTTTGGAAACAACATTTTTCACTACTGCCGGAAATAAATCACTGGCATCACGACCACGCGCTATCATGCCAATAATTCGTTTCATAGCTTCTAGTTTAAGTCCATCTTTGTTGCTATCCAGCATTTGCTTAAGATCGTCATGTTTGCGTCCTTCGGATTGAAAGAACGCACCACTCGCTGGATCTGCTCCAAACTCAACATCAAGTCCCATTTGCGGGCTTGTCGATGAAGAGGAATATGCGGCAAAGGGGCTACTGCCGGAGGCGCTGGATTGTTGCTGCATAGTGCTGTTACTACTACTGCTGCTACTTCGGCTGTTGTAAGCGCTTCCAAACAGACCAACTGGCGAGGCGGAAGAAATCATTCACAGCGCTACGGCGTTGTAAAATTGTGTGAAAGAATACTGCAAAAGTTTAGATATATCAATGATTTTGCTTTGTTCACAGTTTACTGCGTGTAGTTGACTGTGTGCTTACGTTGTGGCAATCTGTTAGAGTAGGGTGTAGGTGTGAAACTATAGCAAAACCTTAAGAAAAATTATGTTTTTATTCAACTGGCTGCTATGTAGCGTAACATTTGTTCTGTAATACACTTTTCAACAGTTTAATACAATTTTAAAGTGGTTACTTTATTAAAATCAAAGGAATTTCAACAATTTTACACCAATGCACTTTTCTTTCACTGCAAAACTTGATGACGTTTGTTGTGTGCTGTCACCCGTAAGGAGTGTTAGTGTTGCAAAACGAAAATAAAACCATATGAACGAACCGATTAATTGAGAAAGTAGTTCTCGATATTTTTTCTATTTGATATTTTCAACAAAAAATAAGCTATACATATTTTCAAAGTAAATTTAAAATATATTTCATAACAGTGCTATTACGTGAGTCTATAAAGAGAACGAATAGCGACGAAAGAGAAAAAAATGTTATTATTATTATTTGTTATCTATTAATTACAAAACTGCGGAGCAGCGATTACTATTAATGGAAAACCGATTGGTTTTACTCATGACTTTGTTTTCTTTTTTTTTTTATTGTACGGTGCGAAAATTTGTTGTTTACCTGGCAAGTAAATTAAGGTTATGCGGAAAATTGTCAAAATAAAAAGTTTTTAAGCCGCAATCAAATCTTCCCGACTCCGAAGTAATACAGTTGCAATTGGAATAATTAATAACAAGTGACCACCGAAACAAAATGAGCTTCCCACTGACTAATCCCAACAAAGAGACTATACGGGCGGCCTGCAAAAAATGTGGATATGCAGGACATCTGACTTATCAATGCCGCAACTTTTTGAAAGTATTATTTACATTTAAAGTAAGATTTTTAAATATAAAAGTAATTATGTACATTTACAGGTTGATCCAAATAAAGAAATTGTACTTGATGTTTCAAGCACCAGCTCGGATTCTGAACTGGATTATCTCACACCATTGACTGAACTACGTATGAAAGAATTAAAAGAAAAGGAAGCTGAACTGCTGAAAACAAAAAATGAGAAAAAACATAAAAAATCTAAATCAAAGAAATCTAAAAAATCAACTTCCTCGAAGAAACGTAAAAAGAGCAAGAGAAGCGGAAAAAGTAAGAAACATAAAAAACACAAAGAAAGCTCATCATCGAGTGAGAGCAGTGATACTAGCAGCAGTTCAGATTCCAGCAGCGAAGAGTCAGAAACTGAGTCGGATTCAAGTGACAATGAGGAGTCACCGACAAGCAGTGATGATGAGTACGGCCGCAAGAAAAAGAAACAAGGCAAGTACAAACGCAAGGCCGAATCACAAGCTATGCGTCCCAAGAAAACGCGTGTGAAGCGCAAAAGACATCGAGCTTCAGCACGACCTTCCAGCAGTGAAGAGGACGAAACAAGCTCCGATTAAAAAAAGGTTGTGTTTAAAGTGAGATTGCAATTAGTTGCTTTAGCTGGTATACATAAGTGGATCCAGCGGTTTACAAATACATAAAAAGTACATACTAGCTTACCTAAATAGTTTTTAAAAGTTGAATTCCGTTTAATAATCTGAAAAGTGAACTTTATATATGTATGTATTACTATGCTAATTTAAGCATAATCTCACACGCTGTAACTATACTTAAACTTAGCTAATAGAGCTACCACTGCCCACTACTAGTAATAGTTAAATATTACTTTGAAGTTTATTTAAAAATACGACTAGTAAACTTTTTTTGACTAAAGTGGACTGTATACGAATAATGCTCATACATACGTATACTCCTCCATATATAAATATGAATAATTATATGTATGATTAGTTAAATTATACTTCTCAGTGAAAATTATAATAGCTTAATTTCATTACAAAACAGCATACTACACATGTATATCATTGATTGTTGAACCTCTGTAAAGCCTTAACGTGTAAATACTAGAGAGGAAGCAGGAAAAGGGAACATTCAGTTTATAATATAGTTAATCAATGAGTTGTTCATAGAAATGACCGAAAACAGAACAAATATACGTATATACAAAATAATAAAGCCACAAAAATTATTTTTCTAAGTTTTTTTTCAAATAAGGATTCGAAGCTATTAGAGAGGCTAATCTGTAATGCACGTTTGCTAAGTTGAAAATGGCAGAACAATTCTTATACATTTTAGAAAGCTGTCATTTGTGCCAACTCACATCTCTTTATATAATAAATGTTCATACTTTATTAATACAATTCACATTTTGAAGTTAATTTACAAATTATCTGATTATATGCTAACAACACATTGTCATAGTGACACACACACTATTCAAGATATCCAATGCTATTCTTCCAACTCGTCCATTGCTCTGAGCGTTTCCTCGCGTATAGTTTTGCCAACTACCGCTATAACCGCATGCTTTTGCATTGGAACAATTGTCTCCAGTTTTGCAGCTAAGCTCGCATATAAATTGTTCATTGTCTTTTTTAATACTGTCTCGATTTGCTGTTCAACGCTTAGTTCATTTTCACAGCGTTCAGCGATATTTGCATTGATGCGCTGACTCTCCAATTCCAATTTTTCTTTTTCCTCTAATTTTTTCTGCAAATCTGCATTTTGCGTTTGCAGTTCAAGCAGCGCGCTGTTGGCCTCTGTTTCCCTTTGTTTACACTCCTCGAATAACTGTTGTTGTGCAAGGATTTCATTATTGCTTTTGGTCAGCTGTTGCCGCAAATCGCTTTCGCTATTTTCACACTCGACGAGCCGTTGTTGCGTGGTTTTGAGCTCCTCCTCGAGCTGATGTTTACTTGCAATGGTATTTGCTAACATATCTTGATCTTCATTTAAACGTATTTGATGCGTTTTCAACTGTAAATTTTTCTCCGTTAGTTCTTTTTCCCACTTTTCTAATTTCTCGTGCAGCGTCATCCGTTGTTTAAGCAGCTCACCCACAAGTCTTTCTAGACTATCGAAATTGGCCAGGTTTACTTGCTCCAATTCGGTACTGTACATACGCAAAATATGTTGACAATTTGCTTCCGGTAAATTTTCATTCTTCTCTTCAATTGTTTGTCGTAATTTTCTGTTCTCCTTCTTAAGTTCCAACACCTTTTCCTCCAATGCCAATATTTCATCCTCCTTATTTAGTTTGTGGCTGGAACTAGTATGCAATAAATCGATTTTGTCAAGTACCTTTTCAACTTTCCCCTCCAACCTGCTGATATTCATACGCAGCTCTGAGCCTTGCGTACGATTTTCCGAGAGCATCATTTGCATGAACTGCGAATCAAAATTGGAGTTTATATTGGAAAAAGCATAAGGATTTATTTGGCTAAAAGGTATTGCTTGCGTCGTAGACAGAGCTCTGTTACTGCTGCGTGGTGTTGAATTCTGTAAGTGACGTGGTGTTGTTATTGGTGTGCTTATAGTCTCCGTGTCTGACGAGTCGGTGATTTCGGCACTGCTTTGCACATGTGAAGGAAGTTCCATTTTCGGCAATTGCTGACCCATTTTGGCCATGCGTGTTATTAGCGTTGTCTTTGTAGGCTTCGCAGGAGCAATAGGCGGTTTTTCTACACTCTTTAAAAATATTTGGTTATTTGTGAGTATATCCTCTTTGTTTGGTAGTTCTGTATCCGTTTCGGGAATAAACTCCTTGCCTTCTTTATTAACTTCTTCCCCTATTTTTATATTAAATTCAATCAATTTTGCTACAAATTCTTCGGTATTAGCACTGGCGTCAAAATAAACACTCCAGCAGCATAAATCATCGTCGTAAAATTGTAAATAGTTATTGTGGCGGTGAATTTGTACTGTTTCATTTCGTAATGAGCATGTGGTAAGTACATTCAATTTGGCCTTATAGATGATAATTCTGTGTTCGTTTTCAATACTTTTCAATAATGCCACACCTACTTTGCCAACAGCAACGCCTTCTTTATAAGCGTGCGCTACCTTTGCCAAAATAGTTTGCCAAGCTTGCACCATTGTGCTGGGACTTGAATTAACTTTTTTCTCATTTAAATTAACTGGAGTTTGCTTAACAGGTTGGTACTTGAGCGAGTCTTGCTCTTCTTTACCCGCATTTTGCTGCGCTTCCAGTCCAAAAAGGTTTTCCAAATTCGTGTTTTGTCTAAAACAAAGAAATGGTAATTATTTGGCCGTAGTATTCAGTTAATTTACCGTTTCAGCGACCCGAAAAAATCTTCATCAGTGCTTGCGTCCAAAGAGAAATCCATTTTTAAAACATATTTATTTAGAAAACTACCAATTTAAAAACAAATATCTATTAAACACGAAAAAATTTTAAATACAATTATTTCAGATTGAAAAATTCACTTCAAATTAACTTATTGATTCATAAACAAATAAACAGCTGTTTGGGCAGGTGATAACAACAGTGCTAGTGTTGCCAGAAACAGAAAATTAATCTAAAATTTTGCGCATTTAAACACAATACAACGGCAAGGGCTGTAAAAGACAGCTCTTAGCTAGATAAAAATCCGCGTCCATTCCGGTTACCTAGACCCGACTGTTGTGGGAACGACATAATTGCAACTCTGTTTTAGCTGTCACTTTACATAAAGACATATTACGTCGTTAAATTGTTGAGGAAGGTAAATTTTAAATAGATTTTATAATTTCTATTTATATTATAAAGATTTGTTACAGTTTTTTTTTTTGTTAAAAATGAATGCAGAATAGTCATGTACAATAAATTGACCGTTCATATATCACTAGATTCTGCAATGGGTGCTCTCGTGCCCTTATATATTTCGGTATAGAATTTTTGCAATCTGTAATCTTGTAAGAGCGAGAGAATCCCCCTATTGATTAATAAATTGAAAATACAAGTAGGTACTGTGGTCTTTATTCTATTATGCCATCTCATCATACAGTGTCGACATTTTTAAGTTCATCAAATGTAAATTTTGTCTATGTGTTACCTCAATATGCAAGATAAACTCCAAGAAATGCCCAACTTGGAGGAAGTGTACACAATCTCTTTTGACATTTAACGGAGCACTTGTTGTTCCTTGAACGGTTAACCGAACCCTATTTTTTATAATATGATGTTTCGGCCAAGGTAGAACCATAAGGAAAAAGATGTTAGATAAATTGATTTTAAATGCCATGTAAAGATATGGTTAGAGTTATGCGGATAGTCATTGAATGTAGAATATACACTAGGAATGTAGGGGTCGATGCTGGACAAATAGGAGTTCAACTGCTATAGTATCCAAAACGAAATTGCACAAGGATAACCGTGTATTTGCGAGGTAACTCGACTTTTTTCTTTTCCTAATTTTGAGGATTTGACTCCAAGGACGCCATTCACTGAGATCGAGTAAATGAATATGTTAATAGCTCCACTGTAAATTGCGTGTCGTGCATGCCTAATGTCTTATTCCTCGGTAGTCTGGTGGATAAAGAGCCCAATATCGTCGACGTAAGCAAGATCATACTCTTAATGCTCTTAGGTGCCTGCAAAGATGGTTTTCGGTTCCTTAACCCAAATCGTATACACTTCATGTTATATAGATTCATTTTATAGGTGGCAAACATCAAAAACCTAATCCAGCTCTCGCTTCTTAGACAGTGTGTGCAATCACATTTTATGCTAGGATTGAGGCTGGAGCAGTTTATGAAACAGTGGGATCACAATATTCTGAGCTTTGGATTTATTTTATCAAAACTCTTCAGGTTTTTTTATTTGATGTTTATTTATGAAAGCAACAGAAACTTAAATCATAACTCATTTGGTGAATATAGCCGAGTTGACGTTACGTTGACGTAACGAGTTACGATTACGTAAACGCGACTGTCGTTGTGGCGTTCAGAAGCTTTGTGCAGCAATTCTAGTTTAGTCGCAGCCAAGAAGAAAGTTCATAAATTGGTTGGAATCTTTATCGCATTGTTTAGCTCACCGAAGAACGAAAGATATTATTTTTATATTGGTCTGTCATGATCTCGGTACACATACATACATATGTAAGTTAATTACCATTTCTTCGATTTCTCATAATTAAACGGCCATTGAAATCTATCGATAGCAAATCTTTAGATTAAACATATTTTCGCTACATATTTAAAAACATGAAAATAAAAGAGGATTGTATTATTCGCTATTTATAAGTTCATTCTCTGCAGCAAAGATTGCTCTCATGCTAGTGATAAGCGGCGCCACTGCGACTTATTATTGCCCACTAGTTGACCTCCAAACCAGGCACGTAGCCCGTCTGCTCAATAGCTGATATATGTACATATGTTTACAGATGTTTACAGATTCGAAAGGTACGAACAATAATAATAAAGCAGGAGATTAGTTTTTTTGGAGTTGGCTTTCCGACTTTTGTTTTGTGGTAAACAAATGTCTATCACTCAGCTAAACGAATGTGTGAGAACAGTTGCTGATATGATGGCATGTTCCGTTTGTTTTGTTGATATGTACATATGTATTTTCCGTTGCATATCTTTGTTTTTGTTTGCATTATTATATGTGCTATATGCTTTTATTTGTTTGTTACTTGTTTCGCTTCTATTGCCGCTCTTTTCTGATTTCCGCTTCTGCTACTATTGAGGACAGTTCGTATACGTTATGCTGCTTCCTAATGCTTGGAGCCGATATAACAACAACTTGCTTTTTTGTTGCTTTGTATTTGTACATTGCTATGTTCTGCGGCTCCCAAACATATGCAGCCGGTATAACAACAACTCACTTGTGGCTTCTTGTGTTTTTCTAAATTGTTAGCAGGTGTTAGTGTTGCTTTATCATTGCTCACTTATTACTTTAGTCACTTGTAAATAATAAATACATACATATGTACATAAGTATATTAGAAGAAAGAAAGTTATGTATGTTCGGACGACGTTTTACAAAGCACGTTTGCCGCTTCAATGAAATGAAACATCAGAATTTTAGCGGCGCAATTTTCATACACTTGTTAAATTTATTTTTTTTTTATGATTTGACCTTTTCCAGTCTAACACGCGTTTGTCTGTATTTTATTACTTGCTTACACAAATTTGAATTTCGCACTCGTCAGCTGCTTCCGTGCTTATCGCTACTATGACGTTTGTAAATTTGACAATAATTGGGTGGGTTGCTACTTTATGACGCGTGACTTTTGGTGGGTGGCTATTTTGGATGTTGTTGAACATGCTCATCACGCACTGATTTTGGCTTATCAGCTTATTAATTTGCATACATACTTATGCTTCTACATTTGTAAGTGTATGTCAGGCGTGCGACGGGCTCATTGTGAATACAAGTGTTTATACGTATGCATGAAAACAAAAATTATTTACTATCGCAATTAAATATCCATGTAATTATTACAATGCACGTACGCCACAAGGCAGGTATGTTATTCTTTAGTTATACAAACTAACATTTGATTGTGTCCAATATAGAAGTGTCAAATACAGAACATTTAGTTATTACAATTTTTTTAGTTTGAAAAAATATAATTAAAATAGTTTTGAAGAATTCAAATGTCAATGTCAGGTAATATACATTGTAACATACATCGCGTAAATAACCATACAGAAATATTTATTCTATTCAAAGGCTACATCGGCTATAAATTGTACATACATATCTACATACATATGTATCTACAAGGCCTTGATATTCTGTCTTTTTTCTCTTTTAATCTGACTATTAAAAATCATTAAGATAGCTCTTAGGGTACCCACAGACCCATAAAGCCGAGCCGAGCGGAAATTCGCTTTTTTCGTAAATGGGAAAATGTCCTTAGATATCCCCATTGCACTTGCACTCTGACAATTAATTCTTTCGATACAAAAAGGGTTAGAAGTGAAGGGCTTTGGAATCTTATTCGCTTCTTCTTCACTGTAAAGCGCCTAAAACTCTGTACTTCTTAGTTCACCAATTGGAGGAATGATTACAGACTAGATCTTAACATTTTCGTCAATGACGTTAAAATCCTGACAATGAACAACCTCACAATTTTGGGAGTTACGTTGGATAGTCTATACTCTTTCACAACGCATACCTGCGCAAACGTGACCAAAGTACAAAGGTGCCAGAAGATTCTCAAATCGCTGGTCGACAGTAGCTGGGGTAAGAACAAAGAAATGTTGGCATCGTACATCAGCTGGTTTCTCATTAAATACGCAGCTCAAACATGGTCGCGTCATTGTCGTAAGTCACAGCTGAATAAATATATGATATGTGATATACAAGCCCGAACACTGGATATATCATAGCATGTCTTTTGATGAGGCCCTCATGGGTTCGGCTTAACTCAAGGCTGAAACGCTATCCATCGACCAACCATTCTTCTTAGTAATATGTTTAGAAATTCGTATTCGATTTCCCATTTAGTTTAAGATTTATATAGTCAAAGATTTGTCGTTTAAATAGCGGCATATGAAATATAATTCTATTATCTAGGCTTCTCAAATAATGTTTTGTTCGTTTTACGACTTTCTAATGAATATTAAGTAAGCAATTCAATGCATTTGTCATACAAATTAAGCACAAATGTATGGCCGCTAGCACACTTCCAAGCGTAAAAACATATCCTGTAGGAAAAACGGTAGAAAATTAAGTAGAATGTGGCTGGTATATTTTAAGAGTGTTCAACTATACATAATATACTATAACTACCTTAAGGGAGGAAGAGGGGGAGAATTTATGTTCTAGTTAAACTAAAAATAAATCCAAAAGAATTCCAAAAAAAGTGTAAAATTTTAGAAAATTTTTTTCAAATTGAAAAAAAAAGTTGTTTTTGACCAAAAAAAATTTAAAATTTGACTTTTCTTAGTTTTTAATAGTTTAACTAGAAGATAATTGAATGCCAAAGATAATACACTTTGTCCCAATTCCATACGACTTTTAGTTTTTTTCTATCCTGCCCGGCAATTAAGAAAAATCGTAAAAATGAAAAACCGAGATATCGTGCGTCATAGTTTTCGCTTTTTGGCCAATCGCTCATATACCTGGTAGACGATCGGTCACTATTTTCCTTCTAGCGTCGAAAATACTTAAAATTCTCATCTAAAACTTTGAGGACATATTCTTAGACTATTTTTTAAGGAAATTGATCGAAAAAGCTCCCGCCTTAAGTAAGACGCTTCACAAGGAGAAAGGCAGTCGGTCCATCATCTGAATAGCTCTTTCTTAAACTAGTTTTGAAATGCTTGGATAGCCTCCCTTCCTTTTACGGTGATCCGATTGTGTGGGCAAATTTGAATTTTTTCCTTGGAGATCGTGAGATTCGCTTACGAAAAGGGAAAAACTACAATCTGAGCCAACTATCGTGGAGTAAGCCTCGGAATATCGCATATAAGGTTCTATCGAGCATACTTACAGTGGAAAGATTAAAGCTCACCGTCAACAAATTGATTGGACCTTATCAGTGTGGCTTCAGACATGGAAACTCAAGATCGTAAGACTTCTTCAACCTACTCCTGGAGAAAATAGTATTTCGAGCTGTAGATCTGAATGGAGAATGTACCTTCCTCTATAAGAGTGCACGGCTGCTGGCGTACGCCGATGATATTGATATCATTGGCCTCAACAACCCCGCCGTTGGTTCTGCTTTCCCCAGACTGGATAAGAAAGCGAAGCAAATGTGTCTGTTAGTGAACTAGGGCAAGACGAAAACAAACAGTACTCACGAAGAGACTCCCACGTCACTGTTGACAGTCATGACATCGAAGTCGTAAATAATTTATGTAGTTTAACTTGGTACCAGCACTAACACCAACAAGAATGTCAGCCTCTAAATCTAACGTAGTTTAACTCTTACCGACAGCTGCTAATACTAGTAGTAGCTAGTTTTATCAAAGAATAATACAATAACTAAATAAATAAGTAAAATATACCGCTATATATATTTTTAGATTTTTCCTACATGCCACTTACTACAATTGAGCGCAACCCACACATTTACAGCCAATTAAGTTCAATCTGCAATAACTGATGTGCTGTGTTCCCACTTGAATGCCACAACTGAAGCTCATAGCCCGTTTTACAGCGACAGCGAGCGAGTTTATTGACCGTCATTGGTCTCAGCAGCAGTGCAACAATATGCATGAAAATAACAACAACTACAACAAAGTTTAGTGAAGACAGAAATGCATACCTACATATGTACATATGTATTCACATATAAGAAAAAGTACATAGTCATCTGCATAAGGCGACTGCTACTTGGGCAACGTGGCGTTGCCGTCGTCGTCGTCATCAACTTGTTCAGCCCACCGCAGCTGCGTCGGGCGGTTGCAGCAATTATGTACTTTGGAGCCACGCCAGATCACTTGGCATGTGTGCCGGCATTTTTCACGTTTTCACCGCTGGCCGCAGCACATATAGCCAGATAAATACGAAGGCACATACACATATCTACGTACGTACATACATACATACATACATACGTGCACATGCAATTGTTGGCAGCGAGGCGCGTATATTGCTCGTCGGGTGCTACGTGCATGGCGCTGCGAGTCGCAGACAGTTGGACTGCCTGCATGGCATCGGTGATCACGAATATCTACACCCACAGTTGGTAAATGGTTGATGCGATTTCGGACGCACGCGCAGCTACACACGAATACGGAAATTTAATTTTTACATATAAATTTATTTTTAAGAAGAAATCTTGCTTTTTCGTTAACTCAAGAATTGGTGTACTCCAACTTTGCCACGTTGGCGCGCTGTTTCGCTGCCTAAGCGGCGCATTTAGAGTTGTTTTTGGCTTATATGCGCCCCCACCACACAGCGCTCATCCCAAAAGCACGTCTCGCTCACTTGTAGCAGCTGGCAGTCAGGGTCATTCGCGCTTACTGATATTCTTACAATTCTCCAAGAAAGAATGTGTTTGTGGTTTTGTTTGTTTGGGAATGCGTGCAGCGCCTGCTTACGCGTATGCTTCGCTTAAAGCGTCTTTCTAAGATGATTTATGTCAATAAACTGTTGCGAGAGACCTTCGATCGCAAAGATCTACTCCAACTATTTCCTCATGCTAGATGGTTGAGTACATGAATATGTTGCTTGCTGTGAATGTATTGTTGTTAGTATGTTTGTAGTTTTGGTCTGCTGGTTCGTCTGAAGATTGGTTAGCACATTTGATTCTTTGTTTGAATTTTTGCTTTTTCCTATGATTTTTTGTTTGTTTATACGTGTGAATTTAATAAATTTAGTATGTATGACAGATGTGTTCGTGCTTCAAATCACGCTTGCGTAAAGTGAGATTTTCCGCAGAAGGGCTGTCCTATAGCTCACTAGCTGAAAACTCGTCTCAAAAAGCTAAAGCTAGATTTTTATAATGCGAAGAGATTGTATCAAGTTGCAACGGAGTTTGTAATACTTTACAAATCGTTCAACTTTATTACGAAAATTCGGCGTACTGAGCGTACTATTCGCAACAACATCATTCATCTTGAGACGCATCATTCGTTATTGTATAATATTCGACCGATTCGACTACGTCCAGCACGCAGCGAAGAAAATAAAGCAGCCGTAGCTGAGAATGTACACGAAGATCGTGGAAAGTCGATTCGGTGTCATTCGCAGCAACTCGGACTCTCGAGAACTTAAACTGAAAGCGTACAAAATACAGCTTGTGCAAGAACTGAAGTTGCTCGACCTTCCCAAACAACATTTCTTCGCGCTCTTGGAAAGTTCCAAGCAGATCCGACGTTTTCGAGCCAAATTTTGTTTAGCGATGAAGACCACTTTGGCTGAATGGCTATGTAAACAAGCAAAATTGCCACATTTGGGACGAAGAGCAACCTGAAGAGATTCAAGAGCTGGCATTTTATTCAGAAAAACAACGGCATGGTGTGGCTTATGTGGCGGTGGAGTCATCCATCCATATTTTTTCAAATATGATGATGGTGAGAACGTAACCGGCAATGGTAACCGTTATTGCGCTGTGATAACCGACTATTTGATACCTGAAATTGTAGCTCGTGGTCTCGGAGACATTTAGTTTGATCAACATCAATTGATTTATTGAGAAAACACTTCGGTAAGTAAATAATTTCACGTTTTGGGCCGGTCGATGGGCCACCCTGATGGTGTGATATCACACCGTTAGATTTTTTCCTGTGCGTGTTATGTAAAGTCTGAAGTCTAAGTGGACCATCTACCTTCGATTCAAATTGTCACGCGTTTCATTCGCGTCTTACCAGTCTAAATGCTCGAACGAGTCATCGAAAACTGGACTGGACGGATGAACCATCTGAGACGTAGTCCCGGCTAACATCTGACAAATATAATCTCGAACAAATTATTGCCAAAGAAAGTTCTTTCGAATGATAATAAAAATTCCTCTATAAATTGAAGTTTCTGTGTTTTTGTTTAAAAAAGTAGGGAAACTCGATGTGGATCACCCTTTACATATGCAAAATTCCGCCGGGTCAGGTAACGAACATAGTTTTTTATTTAAATTTAGAAATCGTCCAAGGTAAATAAACAAATATTTGGGTTTATCAAAAACTATTGATGTAAATTCAATTAACGAACGCCCGCTATTTGTGGAATTTATCAGTAAACAGCCAAAACAGCCATCATGAGCGAGTATAATTTAATCGCAACTAATTAATGAGTCCACAAACATATTATATACATACATACATTTATATACATAAGTACATAAAGAAATGTTTGCATGTTAAAAAGTATGAAGTATGGTAAACAACGCTATCAATTAAATATACTATATTTGCCACAGTTGTTATCGCTTTATTTTACAGCCGAATAATTTAAATAACATAACTGTCAAAATTTTGTGGGTCCCTGATAATGTTTTGTGCAATTACAGCGGTCCAACTGATAGATAAGCTCTGGAAATCAACAAAACGTCACATGCAATGAGAGTTGTAAATGAATTACAATTATTTCTACTTCGAAGTACGAGAATGTAAGAATCCACGTAGTTTAGAGAACATGTGACCGACGCGTTCTCCGACGCAGTGTTAACTTCGTATGTAAAGTCATACAGTTTTGTTATTGTTTTCTGGTCGGTCTAACAAAAAAAAAAAAAAAACTAGGTATAAGATTATATGCGCAAAAAACTAGAATCACGCTTTGAAGCTGTGTTCGAGCTTTACAGGCTAAACGCTTATCAGGCAAG
The DNA here is from genome assembly GCF_001853355.1 of Bactrocera latifrons. Classification (NCBI taxonomy): domain Eukaryota; kingdom Metazoa; phylum Arthropoda; class Insecta; order Diptera; family Tephritidae; genus Bactrocera; species Bactrocera latifrons. Next base: position 2,339,934 of record NW_017537045.1, on the reverse strand, counting down.
ACGTCTCATGAGACACGTATGTATGTGCATACAACATGAATCATATATAACTATTCGAACTAGTCGAAAATACCACTACTCACGTTCAGTTTTTATACACTGTAAAGGGTATTCCCAGAGGAAAACGTCGGAGGCTCTATAAAATACATGCATATATAGACGAATGATCAGCAAGACGATCTCAGTCGTTTTAGACATGTCCGTTTGTCTGTATAAACGCGAATTAGTCCCTCCGTCCCCATATCGGACCATACAAACTAATCGATCCAGTGCTTACAATGAAAACTTTTTCATTTGCGGAGATGTCCTCATGAAATTTGGCATGGGTTATTTTAACTCAAGCAATTATGCACTTTTTTAAGAAATTGTTCAGATCGCGTCGCTATAACATATAGCTGTCATGCAAACTGAACGATCGGAATCAAACTCTTGTAAGGTCTCTTTTGTGTTTGTGAAGAGTACTACATATGACTTTGATGTAACCGATGTTAATGTTTTATTTGTGCTTGTTTAAATTTGTCAAAAAATTTTGAGTTCAGACTGTATGCTGCTTTTAACGTTCTTTTTATACCCTATGTACCTGGAACTGTTTATAGTAAGTCCAAATGGGAAGACGTTATGGAGGTCCGTGCTGGTTGATTGAAAGTGTTTAAAGTAAGTCGAAAAGATATTTTGAACAAAATGGGTGGCTTTAGACAGTAGACCCTTGTGCTTTTTCCAAATAAGAGTTCGCAACCTTTAACTGACTTTAAATTTATATATTAGGTTGTCAAAAAAGTCTTGCGGTATTTCTTCCGGTATTTTTATTGAATTTTCAATTGTTCATAAAATTTTTTTTGATGACTCATGCCCATCTCTTGACCGATGCTACGGCTGCTACTATGCCGGTCTCTTTCGACCAATTCAGCGATTTTAGCGCAATTTTCGACGACAGGCCTTCCGGAGCGTGGCGCAGCTTCGACCACCTCTACACCAGAACGAAAACGTTGAAACCATCGTTGTGTGATGGAAATGGAAACTGTATCGGGTTTATAAACTGCACAGATTTTATTGGCGGCTTGAGATGCATTTTTGCCTTTATCGTAGTAGBACTGTAAAATATGCCRTATTTTCTCTTTRTTTTGCTCCATGTTTGCGACGCTATAACTCACGATCGACTTAAAAGAAACGACAATTAATCAAACACGTGTTAACGCGTGAAATGAGCTTTCCAGAAAGGTATAGCATGACCCGATGCGACGAATAAAACTAGAACTACGCGCTCTCAGCGCTAACTAGCAAAAATACCGCAAGACTTTTTTGACAACCTAATATATAATTTGATAGACTGTAACGTTATATTCTACTTCAAATAAAAACTTGCCCCAGTGTCTGTTTCGTATCGCCAACGGATGTTATGACAGATCTTACAAAAATTGTTCATATATGTATGTCCCAGCTTAAGGATCATTGATTCTAACCATCGCATAATGGTCTGAAATTATGAATGTTTCCGTAATAAAATGTTTCAACAACTCTGGATTATTGTTATACTAATTTCTTATCCCACCAAAAGGGGGTTCTTCAATATTTAGCGCTTCTACGAACGTTGAGTAAGTTTTAGAGAGTCAATTTCGTGGAATTTTTACAAGTAGACCAACTCGACAAATCTTTATTTCAGTCACGTGGACAAAAAATATTAGTCACCTTCTATGTACATACGATTTTGCACTCGTTCTGTTCGTAGTCTGCTCTTTCGTTTTGCAATGCAACAAAGAAATATATGGAATTTTATTTAATACAAGAGAGTATGTGGGTTCCTTATTAAACTGACTCGTCTTCTAGTTATACTGTCCCTGTTTTATTGAGCCAATTTTTTTCTTTTATACAAGTTGTTTCTTCGCGTTCTAATATAGTAAATTGAACTTTCAGTTTATACCACTATTGTTGACTTATACCAGTTATTTGTTCGATTCGCCAACTAAATTTAAATTAATTAACGCCCTTTATTTGATTCTACTGGTTTCTGATTTATACCAATATTTTCTTAAATAGCTATGACACTTTTATATTTAATTTATATTTGAAAGTGTCAGCCTATTTTGACATCTTTCAATTTTATCTTTATTTTATTTAACCATTTTTTATATATGACAGCTATTTATTCAATTTCCCAACTTAACTTAAATGATTCATTGAATTGGGTTAAGCTCTGGATATTTTATATTTAGTAATGTCAGCCTTCTTGATTTATACCAGTTGTTTGTTCGATTCCGTAGTTTTCTTAAAATTATTACATATTTTCATATTTTTTCAGCCTTTTTCATTTATACCAGTTTTTGGTTAAATGCGCCAACTTTTTTAAATTATTTGTTTTCTTTCAGTTCTTCGTTTGTTTTATTATGGCCGTTTTTTATTTATGCCAGCTATTTCTTCGATTTCTCAACTTGATTGAATTGATTTGACCACTTCAAGTACTATTTTAAGTAATTATACCAGTTTTTATTTACATAATTTTTTGGTTCATTATGGCAGCCCCATTAAATCGGCATATTTAATATTTAGTAATGCCAGATTTCTTGATTTATACCAGTTGTATTTTAAGTTCAGCAGCCTCATTGAAGTGGTTTCATCACTTCATATTTTAATTCTATTAGATTGTGCCGATATTTCTTAATATTCTTCCTTTAAATATTTAATTCTATGCTACTTCTATGTAATTATACCAGTTGCTAATTCGGTTCGCTACTTTACTTGTTTTAACGAAAGAGGACATGTGTTATAAATGACAGTTTCTCTCGTCTTTTACAATACTGTTTGAATTTTCGTATGTATGTATGTATATACATATGTACAGTTATGTAGTCACTTGTGGACTTTGCAAAAAAACAAAAAACAAGTAGCTGAGGACAACCTCAATAAATTTACTTCAATTAAGCCGGTTGCATTGACTATCAATTTATTTATTTCTTTATACCATTTTCTTTTCAAGCCGGCTTCACTTAAATTTTACAATTTTGTTTTGCTATTTGCTTTCTACTCGCTATGCAAGCGCAATTATTGGCACGTACAGTGCCATATATGTATGTATGGAAGTATTTATATGTATGGGTGCATGAAATTTCGCACTTGCAATTTTGCAATATTTACATATACATACATGTATAGGTTTTTTACTGTTTTGTTGCTGCATCGAAATGCTCGGACCGACTTCGTTACAAAGCGCACGTAGACCAACGCGGGTTGCACAGCGAAATCCGAAGTCCATGAAGGAGTAGGTCGACCACCAGACACACCAAATGCAAGCGACCAACGCGGAGATGTGCTGCTATTAAATTTAACCCTAGTTCCAATAAAAAAGTATATGTATGCAAATGCATATGTGTGTCTGCATGTGTATAAGCATGTATGTATGTGTGTGTCGATGCTAGGAAAACAGCAAGGAAGGGGCAAATAAGTGCATGCATTCATATTCATCTATATGTGTGAGTGTGTGTGTTTGTAAGTATGTGACATGACGCTTAATTTTTTCCTTAGAGTTTTTAGAATTTTTTCATGGAAACATGTTGGCGACGCGCAAAAGAGCACATTAAGAGTAAATTTAATTCGAAGATGTATGCACCTTTCGATACTAATTATATTTGTATATTTGTACATACACGCACATATTGTACATATGAATATTAAAGCCAGAAGAAGGTGCACTTAAAATTAAATTAACTCTAAGTGAGCATAATGAAAAATTTATATGTACATGCACGTACATATGTAATTATGTATGTATGTATATATCCAGTTATCAAAACTATCATCAAGTTGTCTGCCCATTTTGGTAATTTGTTGTTTTTCATATCTAACATTTTTTTATTTATTTTTGTTCTTTTGAAACATGTATGTATACACATACATAAATACATATTTATGTGTGTGTATGTGTGCATTTACCAAAAGTGTTTACAAACAATATCCAACGACCTTACCAAAAAAGCTCATAAATATGGTCACACCTTTGTAATTTTATTTTTATGTTGGCGAGACATCTCAAAAATATACATATGTACATACCTACATATGTATGTATGTACATATTTACAAAAATGTTACCAATAACAACTGTCTTACAAACGAATACTTGGCTTCGTCAACAGCTGCAAGTTCTGAGCGTTGTTTTTGTTTACAATTTCTAACTCCACGCTTTGTCCGCTGACTGCGCAGCGCATTCCAGCATTCCAGCGGGCAGCGTAGAATAAAATATGGCGACTATGCTGCTGGGTGTTGGTAAACAAAAATGCTGCAAACACCCCTGAACAGCTGGCGTCATATACGATGCGTCGCAAAAGAAGCCGAACATGCGCCGATGCACTGCGTCACTCGCATTCAACAGAGGCAACAGTTGGTGTACGCGCTACCAACACGTTGGTGTTAACAGCCGGCGTTGATGGTGCGCTGGCGTCATTAGAAGTCGAATCGTGGCAGCGCAGACAGCTGGGGCGTGACCAGCGCTCGGCTCCACCAGATAGAGCACGTCCACAAGCCACTTGAACAGCTGATGCGCAATTTCTTCAATGGAATTCAAGCATGAATATCCAAGCGGCGGACGGGGCGGGGGAGCATGGCAGACGTGCAAAATGCACGTTAGCAAAAGGAGTTGTGTCTAGCAAGGAGACTGATACGCCTGCGCCGAAATTTGACCTAATTTTTAATGCTTCTGGGTGGTGTGAGTGTCTGAAAGATTGTGAGCAGGAGTTACAATCAATACTCGACATAATTAGTGTTCGCCGCCAGACAATAAAATTTTTCAGACTGTCTTTATTGCCTCTTTTTCTACTTTACGCTAGTATTTATCGTTTTATGTCCTCCTATTTTTATACACATACTTTTCTGGCTCGGGTTACAGCTCTGATCGCAATAAAAATTATTGTCTTTTGAGTGGGTACGAGCTGTCAATATTATAGTCCTCGACGCACAAGGACACAATATTATCAGAATTTAATTGTATTCAAACGAGTTTTCAGAGAATTGACAGGTACTTAGCGGAGTACTTCGGCACGAATGATACGTAAAAGCGGCGAATCGAACAATCACAAACAATTCGTATAGTATAGGACATAGAGACTAACATGTGTATAACAGGGTTAGTTTAGAAATGAAACATAAAACTTGAATGAGATAACGATATATCCGGTCCTACATAATGTAAGTAGGGCGGACATAGCAACTTGTTGTGTTGTCGTGTCATGTAGCCTAGATGAGGTAAAGATAGAGGTTGTTCCTCTCCATAAAACACACATTTCAGAAGGAAGTTTCAAACATAAGCTCATTTGCTTCTTTTGGCGTTTCGGCTTGCCTTGATTGGGTTGTCTCTCAAGAAATCGAACTGAATTAGAAATCATTGGTAGGATGTTTTACGTGGCGGGTCCAGCACCGAGCGCACAACCCTGGGGATGGGCCATCACACTTCAGCTCTCCTTCAAACGGATGTTTTCTGGCTACCCAGAGGATACTTGGTCTAAGATCGGAAGTCGTGAGCTGTTTGAGCCATATGTAAAAGAATCGTTTCTGGCTAATCCCAAATGAAAAGCGCTCAGAGAACTTTCCTCACTAACGTGAACTTCTACACTTGGGTCCATCATCTTCAAACTTTAAATATAGAACCGTGAATACTATTGTTCAATTTTTCTGTCAGATACCTGGTGGTATCAGAATTTATCGAAATATGGAGGAAAATTATACTTTTTTACGATTCTATTACTTACTCGAAGAGCAAGATAAAAATAATTGCTTATAAATATAGCTGGATAAGCCTTATAAGAATTGATAGCGATAAGAGAACTAAGGCTTCCGTCATATAAAGATCCTGGCTTAGTTTTGGTGAACATTGTTACCAATAAAATACGCAGAGGCTTGCTACTGCTGATTACGGATGATTGTAATTAAAAGAACACATGAGGATTTACTTACAATTCCATATTTTGTAGACTCTTTGCTAATCAGCTGAATAAGGCGCTGAATACTAAAGCGTCATTCTTAGAATGAAAATTATAGCTGAATATGTCGCTGAATACTAAAGCGTCATTCTTAGAATGAAAATGATAGCTGAATATGTCGCTGAATACTAAAGCGCCGCCCTGAGAATGAATATAGTAGCTGAATAAGGCGCTGAATACCAAAGTGCATTTTTAGCATGAAAATGTTAGCTAAATAAGGCGTTTAATACAAAAGCAGCGTTCTTGGAGTGATACTCCACAACAGAGTTTTCAGGTCTTCCAATTTCATATCAGGTCGTGCTGGCGCTCTGCTATTCACAGCATATTCAGCTCAAGAAAATGATAACTTAAATAAAAAATAAGCGCTGAATATCAAAATGATAAAAAAGTTCCATTTTTATATCTCAATTCGAATATTAAATTGATTATTTTATGTGGCATTCACTGCTCTCAAATGTTTAAAACCAGAAAGCTCAGCTCAAAAGATTTCATTAAGGAAAATAACTGACGCCAACGACAACTCTTGTGGGCAACTTAAGTGAAGCTCATTTACAACTGGTTTAGCATGAATAATATAAATCTGACATAAAAATATATATGTACATATAGTAGGTATATATTTATGCTTGTGTATGATATTTACCTGTGTCTACTTATGTAATTTTCTGCCCCTTTAATTATATTTCTTTAAGAAAAAAATGGAATAACAAACTACGAAAACAAACCCAAAAGTCCAAAAGGTGAATAGTCTTAGTGCATAAAAAACTATTTACGAATTTGTATGCATAAAAGTATGCGCAAGTATCCAGTGGCTTTGTTTTGTTACCACTTTCTTATTGCACGCGCTAGAATAAATATATACATACATATGTATGTATGTACATATGTATATACTATGTATATACCAACTGCTTACTTTCTGGCGTCTTCCATTTGTTCGTATAGGAATCTCGCCGCTGTTGATGGCAGGTATTCTTTTTACCTTTATGGAAATGTTGAAACCAATGTAAACAAATTATCAGCATTTATATGGTATATTGATGTTGCCGTACAAATACACAGATATGTACATATGAATTTATACATACATAACATTTTATTTGTATGAACAAGTTTTTGGTAAATCCAATTTATAGTGCCAGGCCTACATTTCTAATACATATGTATGTATGCATATGTTATTCAGATATAATATTGAAAGAAATATTATTTTGTCTCTATAAAAATTTTTAGTCAAGCAATTGCAATAAAATGTAGCAGTATTTACTTTTTTTTTTTTTTTGCATTTTCTGTTCCTTTATACCCTTTGAATTAATGTAGAAATCCACTTTACTATTAGAAGGTTTCGAAAAGGGCCCAAAATAATAATACCGTTCGACGTTCTGAGCGCTCGAAGTGCACACCTCAAACTTTAAACGTGTTTTTCTCAAAGCACACTTTCTTAAATTGGTGGATATGATTCCGGTCGAACTAAACAACCGATTTGCTTATTTTTTTTATAATTAATTTTAATTTAATAATTTTACTATTGAAAGCTTTGGCT
>NW_017537045.1:2322076-2331014 GCF_001853355.1 Bactrocera latifrons | reverse complement strand
CCGCCAATAAGATTTGTGCAGCTTATGGACCCGATACAGTTTCCATTTCCACCGCACAACGATGGTTTCAACGTTTTCGTTCTGGTGTAGAAGTGGTCGAAGATGCGCCACGCTCCGGAAGGCCTGTCGTCGAAAATTGCGGTAAAATCGCTGAATTGGTCGAAAGAGGCCGGCATAGTAGCAGCCGTAGCATCGGTCAAGAGCTGGGCATGAGTCATCCAAAAAAATTTTATGAACGCAAATTGAAAATTCAATAAAAATACCACAAGAAATACCGCAAGACTTTTTTGACAACCTAATATATTCGATATTCTATATTTTATTGAAATTGCGGTTTTCAAGTTCAAATCGTTGACTTACAAGGAATATATATGCCTTGGTACTTGCTTAAAAATGTTCAATTAAATATCTCCAAAGCTTGAAAACCCTAGTCTTACGAGTTCATAGAGACGATCAAATAGGCAAACTAGACTGTAAAATTTACTTACCGAATGTATCTTACTATTTACATATGTATATATACATAATATTACATCGGGTTACGTTAACTGGGAGCCGCTATCTCGTACGCGGACGGACGTGGATTTGCTTCCTTTGCGCTCCTTCTTTGCATGGGAGCCTCCTACCTCCTCTGTTTGCGCCAGTACCTCCGCTACTTCAGGAGTTTTCCACTCCCGGAGGTGCCTCAGGTACCACTTAAGATTAGCTTAAGATCTTCCTGCGAGGATCATCATTCCCGCCAGGGCTACCTACTGTTGGTAGCGGAAGCAATCGGCTTTCCTTTTTCTCCTTCTTCTATGAGCATCGTCGGTATCCACTCGATGCAGCTCCAAAGTATCCGAGCAGCTGAGCCCGTTGGGGGAGCTTTGGTGGTGCTAGCTACCGACACAGCGGCTTCAGTCGATTTCGCATTCTAAGCGCTGCATGAGGGCATGTTATTATTATCTTCATTCATGGGACCTTAGCTGGTATAAGGGAATGAAAAGGTCTGCCGCGCCAAAGCCTCATGACGAGGTACACGCACCATTACTTCTCAATTCGACATAGTGTAGGGATATGCTGCGTATACCTTACAACTTAAGCCCTGCACAACGACAAGAAGCCTGCCATTCGCAAAGGTAGATAAGTTCCTAAAATTCTCGAAAAAAACGTAATTTTTATAATTGTTTTTGAAAAGTTATAACCAAAAAATGTTTATGATTGTTCCTTTGATTTGATAAATATGAATGTCCGATGACGCACTTAGACCTTAGGAGATCCAACGTAAAAAAATTACAATTAGAACTTTTCGCTATAATGAAATGGATGTGCTTATAAGCTGGATCCGCGCATTAATTTCCTACAATTGCCCCAACAACAGTGCTACACCCACTACCCCCCCTACCAATAAGCCCCCTTCTTATTACCATGCCACTGTTCACTTACTATATGCCGTGGCTGACGCTCTTCTTTTACAATCACATATTTTGTGAATACTTTTGTATTATACTAAAATAGCTAGATAATTATGTATGTACATATGTATATAGTTAAGTGTTTACCTGTGTCACAATGTCGGTTAGCTAGGTCTCATAACTTCCACTTATTTCTTTTTTTTTTAATATTTGTATAGAGTTTATAATCCAAACCGGTTTTTCTGCCTCACTACATTTCAATTTGTAACTTTGCTGCTCCTCTTTTTTATCACTATCTTTCGCTTATCATCCAAACATATGTATATAATAGATATCCATATTTCCTATCATACATATTTCCTTTCAACTCTTCGTTTTCCTTTCTCTACCGTGCACTAGCTTGAGCCACTTTCTTTAAGCCGGCCGGAATATCGCTGCAAATCTTTTTATGACTTAACAGCTATGCCTACCTCGTGCGTATAGGTATATTGTGTATGTGTGTGTGGCGAGTTTATGAAGCCAAAAGGTGAATGTGTATGCGGCGCAGAATTTCGCAGAAGAAGTTCCACCGGTTGAATGGCTGATGTTTATGGAACTGCGCAATTTCTTCGCTTGAAATTCTAGACAACAAACCTTGTTTATGGCTTTAGCCGAGTCGCATACCTGTGCGTAGTAGACTGTGTACATGCGCAGCTAGTTTTTGCAATCCCAAAATGTCATACGCTGCGTTTGTTTTCCGTTCAGCAATAATCGAGGGACTAAGCAATGGCGAAAATTCCATAATAATTGCGCATCTCAATTCATATTACGTGCGTGTGTGTAGAGAGGATAAGGAGTGGCAATTTTAACCTGTCATTGTGAAAAATGTTTTTTTGAAACATTTCTTTTCCAAAAAATATGCTGAAGCAGAAAAAGGCGAACCCTTGTTATAAGAAATGTGTAAACCTAAAGGTATTACAATCGGACAAAGGAGCAATACACCTGCAGCTGGATGACATTTTACAGGTGCATATGATACATATGTATATTTAGTGCATAAGACGATTAACCAGTTCTTTCTAAAAATGTCCATTGGACTCTAAACTTCGGCTTACTCATTGATAGAGGTTGCAGGTAGTTTATACTTTATTAGTTACCTCTACGGGAGCTAGGGTTGCCTGAGCTATAGACACGTGCTTGTGGAAGCACGGAAAGATTCTAATTCTACATAACATCCAGCTTAGCTACATTATCTTTATATTATAGATTCATGATATTACCAGTATTATCAATTGGAATGCGAATTTTTCCACATGAACCCTCTAAAATATCCTAACAAAAATAGTCTAGATAACAGATGATTTCATAATTTTTATTTATCGGCAGCATTTTCAACATCTGCCAAGCCACCACCGTTGCTCGCTACACTATTTTCTTAAAATTTTTCAGTAGTACTATTTATGTTATTTTTGCTTTTTTTAATGTCTTGATTTACTTAGTCACCGCTGCTGCAGGCTTTAACGCGGTTTTGACGTTTGCTGACCTCGAGCAAAGGCTTCACCATCTCTATGCTGACCAAGCACAAGTCAACCTGTCCACATTTTGGTTCTTACTAGAATCGTAGAAAAAACTGAAGAGCGCCTGTACAAATCGTTTTCTTAGGATATGATAGGGTCCGAAGCTGAATGGCGTTAGCTGTAGTCATAGTTTCAGCCGTACGCATATAAAATGGTTATTAAACAGTATTGTAGGCCAACTGGTGGCATTCTCAGGCTATGGTATACTGACGACTCCATACAAGTTGATATGAAAAGCTCTAATATGATAATATTGCTTCTCGCACCGAGGTTCACCATCTATGATTTGTTTTTTGAAGCCGAGTCAATAACGATAAAAGGAATTTACTCTCACAGTGTGAAGTCTACATTCATTGATATGCCGCTGTTGTTCATCAGGATGTAATGTGCTCTTCAAATAATGGAACACTACAGATGTTATATACGTATGTATGTATGTATGTATTATTAATTTGTATACCCTCAACAGCGTTAATTAAGTTTGCCAAAGAGTTGATAATACCCTCAAGGTCAGAGACCCTATAATTTATACATAGGTATGTAGAAATTAATAGCGTAATGAGCGAAATCGAACTCCCAAGTCTGTCTTTTTGTACATACGGTACCTAGTCGCTTAGTTCCACAATAAGATCTTCATTTGTCCGAACTGCCTATATAGGAATACTACAGCTTTTTTAGTTGACAAGTTATCTTCAGAAAAATTCGGCATGTATTATTTTCCAAAGCAATGAGAATTTCATAACGAATTGGATGACGTTTTTTCATTCCTTAGTTAAAATTATTTAGTTCTGACCCTTTTGGTCATACATAAGGCAAGTAAGTAACATACAAAACTCTAGCAAAAGACAGAGAAGGGCCTATCTTTCACCATGGGGAAGTTTGAGACTCAAAGAGTCAAAAGCTTAACAATATAGCAGCAGCGGCGGCAAACCTCATTCAAAGGATGGTGGATCCACAGACTGATACCGGAACCCAAATACTAAATGGACATGCTTTAGAAGCTACATGAACAGATTCCAGCACGAAATTAGTCCGAATTGTCCGACGTGTTCAGAGTTTTTTGAAGACTCTGTGCAATATTCTTCTATTGTCGTCGCATTTTAAGTACAAGGGAAAAACTGAAAGCAACACTCGGTGCTAGTTTTACCACGGAAAATTGTATGACACTCATGGAAAGCAGTCAGCGAAGCGGCAGCCTTAATCATATCAAAACATATACATAAACATATATTATGTAGATCTGATTAGGTTTCCGTCAATCCGTCCCTTAGAGGAGACTTAAACGTCTTATCACACCCATGAAATAATACTTAATCAGGTTGGTTCCGTGGGAGAGTGTGGAGTTGAAAGTAGGTTAGGTTTAGTGGACTGCAGTTTAGGCAGTTGAAGTGAGAAAAAGCTGTCTAGCTGTTATTTTGCACGTCAATGGCTATAAGTTTTGCGATGTGTCGTGATGCTTTCTGAGACTTACCTTGTGCAAAAATATTACGTGATTGCTTTTTAATAAATAACTTTCAAAATAAAGCAACGCCAAGCTATTGTGCCAACAACAAAACTGCGAATGACATGCGTATACTTGCATACAAAAATGTGAACATATGTACGCATGTATGTATGTATGTACCTAAGTATATGTTTCTTGCATAAGTTCCAGTGCCGGCAGTCATGTAGACACATAATTCTTGGTATTTAACTTTAATTTAATATCAAATTTCATAGCTGTAAATAAATCAAACAAACACTACCGTATTTACTAAAATAACAACAGCAACAACAACAAGAGGACTCGAAAACAAACTTATTTCGGCAACAGATGTTTGTCTCTACTAATTTTGTTTTCATTTTAGCGTTTTATTGACATTTTGTTGTTGTTTCATTTTTGTGTGTTTGCATGAGTGTGCTTGTGTGGGGGGGTGTGTGGGAAAATGTTTTCCTTTGTACTCATTGAAATTTTTTTTGTATAAAACAAATATATGTGTGTATGTATGTTTGGATTAGTATTAGTGTATTGGTATATAAATATGTGCATGTGGATGCGGAAGTTAAGGGAACCAAACCACATATTTATTGTATAATTTTTAAATTGTTTCTAGATTTTTATGCCACATTTGTTCTATTTTTGCTTACAAGTGTTTATAAGTACATATACATGTGCTGTTGTATATGTTTATGCTTTTGTAAATGCATGTCCATTGTACACTATACATATTTATATTACATATTTACATACAAATACACATATACTTAGTTTCTCAATCTATTGCAGCACATTTTCATGCATGTATGCGTGTGACCTAGTTTCCATTAAAATGAAATTCGTCTTCTCGCATTCAATGTGCGGTCTTATATTATTATCTGGTATGTTGTTGTTGTTTTTTTTATATTTTTATTTTTTCATTTAGAGGCTGATTCGTTTGCTGTCGCACTGCACGCAGGCACACACCCACACCTGTCTCTTATACACATCTAGATGTGTATAAGAGACAGGTCTTATATTATTATCTGGTATGTTGTTGTTGTTTTTTTTATATTTTTATTTTTTCATTTAGAGGCTGATTCGTTTGCTGTCGCACTGCACGCAGGCACACACCCACACACATGATTACATACATACATAAATATGTACTTTTGGGCGGCTTATCACTTGGGCAGGCATTGACTGATGTGATAAGTCGGCATTTTGAGTACATAAATACTTACATATATGTATATGACATGCATACATTTCTACACCTACATACATATGTATGTAATTTACAAAACTTGTAACTGTCAAGCACGAATTTTTGGGAAAATATACATATACTAGAAAATAATTTTCATTGCTATTTTAATGTGTGCTCAATTGCAACTTGATACATTGAACTGAGATCACTGAGAGACTTGAAAATGGTCTCTAGGCCATAGAATAAACATTTGAAAAGGCGTTTCCGAGTGCTTGGAAGTGCATTTGAATCTTTAAACGCGTTGTTTTCCTTTTTCTCAAAATCATGTTTTCAAAGTCGGTGACCAACATTACTCGAAAAGGGCTAAACTAATTAGTCTCGAATTTTAATAGCTTCTTAAATATAATGAGCTCTTATATACTTATGTATATATTTAATGTAATTAATCGAAGATTTTTCTCACCGATAAATGCTTTTTTTTTTATGAACAAAAGCTGAAATTTTGTTAAAAAACCGCCATTTGGTCACAAAATTTTATTTTGTTTATTTTTTCGATTAATAATAGTTTAATAACTAGATTTAACATTACCTCATCGAAATCTGCTTTTTTTTTAATTTCAGGGGATCTAGTTTAGAGATATTGTGGTGACCGCAAAACGTCTTTTTTGAGTGGAGCTCCTGAAGATCAGTTATGGTTTCTTTCCGAATAAATGTTTACTCATACTAAGTCTTAAAATATAGTTAAAGTAAAAGTGTGTATAAATTTTCTCAGAAAAAATTCTTGAAAATTCCCTTTTTTGATCTTCTAACTGTATATAACCTCTCAAAATGGATCCAACTTGGTCGAATTGCGAAAAGGTTATTCACCAAAGTCTCTGTAATAGGAACCGTACCTTTTACTTACTGGGCTGTGTTAGCCTGTGGGATCACACGTTATATTGTGGAATAAACCATAAATAAAACCTACTCCTATACTATACTAAGTATTGTCGCTAACAGCATGGATCAACGAACAATTAGTTTTCGAACAACTTTTTAAAATTGGAAATTGTTACTTTTTTTCTTTGCCGTCGCAAAATTAGTAACACTTGTAGTTAATAGGTAAAAAAAAATATATATGTATGTATGTACATATTTACTTACGTATGAAGGCATTTTAATATTTTTTGTTAGGGCTGGCTTAGTACCAATTTTTATAATTTTTTAATCCTTTCTTCAATTTTTTTCCATAGCATAACTTAATACCTACTTTAGGGTGGTACTCAAAAACTCTAACAGACTTTTTTTATCTTTGTGCCTTTCTACGGATAAAAATCAATGCAAAAGATATTAAAATAAAAAACTCCTTCAAGTTAAAGATTATTAGGGCGCATCGAAAGTCAAAAAGTTTAATTCTTGACGTCTGTGCTTTAATGATTTTTTTCTGAAAAACTACCCCAACTTCAATACACATAATTATTTACTTTTCATTAGCTATTTAAATTTTTTTTGGCCAAGCCGAGTTTGCGTTTTCATACTTTTTGAATCCTTAATTGCCTATTTTCTTTCTTGTACTATTAGCTATAAAAATGTATTAGGGTGGTAGTAAATTATTAATTCAATAACTTATTGAGGCCGTTTCGTGGCCTTGAATCGGTAACACTACGGGAAATATTAATATATTTTTTTAAATTTTCATATAAATATTTTAGTCCAAAATTGTACACGGCAAAGTCAATCATTGAAGTCTGGCAATTTAGATCAAAATGCTTAAGCATTATCTTTTATTTTTTTCCTTGTGGAATTTCCTTCAATAACTTCCTTTTTTACTTTTAAGAACCATCCTAATGTTAGAATGTGTATAAATTGATCTTCTAGTTCTCAACACGTGTTTTGAACTACAAAACCATTGTACAAATTTGTATGTATGTACATACATACTTAAAAAAAAATATATGTATGTATATAAAGCAGCAATCTCTACTTTTCAAGGCATCTGCATCCAGATACGTATGTATATTTATGTACATATGTATACATGCACTTATAAAAATTTGTATTATATTCAATTCGGAGTTGGCTCCGTTGTCGATTTTATTTTGTACACACATTTTCTGTTACTCCAAGTTACACACGCATACAAATGTATATGTACGTACATATACACATAAAGTTAAATATTCGCTTTGTTTTTGTTTCCAATCGTTACACCCTTCTTTTCGCGTATGTTTTTTTGAATTTATACCTTTATTGCACTACTGCTCACTAAATATACATATACAGACGAACAATCAGATACATATATATATGTATGGACATATTCAAACATACATTTGATCACTCATACAATCATATCTATGTTTCCAGTTCCTCTATATACTCCAAGTGTGTACGTGTGTGTGGCGGCAAAGTCATAAACAACAACTTTGCCGCTGCTCTTTGTGCTGCCGTCGTTGACTGCGTTGTAACGCCAGCTGCGCTTTTGGGCAGCGTGGCAGGGGTTTATTCGTGCGTGCCGCCTAGGAGTTTCGTTCAAATTGTATTCGAACGCTGAAGCGAACGGTCGTACTATTTCCCAAAAAACTGCGAGAGTTTCAATACTCAACCAAAAAGCAAACAACTCATCTTATAAACTTGCAATCAAAGTAAAAACTATCACAAGAAATTGAAAATTTTCAAAGTCAAAAGAAAGCGAAAAAGTGTTTCAATTGTGTTGTGAAAGGAGTTTCGAAAATACAAACAGTGTAAAAACTGCGCAAAACGAAATAAAAATTTGTCAGTGTGAATTTTTCAAGTTTTCGAAAATTATTTTTTAACAAAAAATTATTAAAAGAGAACAGTGACTGCAAATTGTGTAGGCTTAACGCTTAAAAACATTAAAACTATTGCTTGAAATTTCAAAATCCGTTTTCGAATTTTCAAATCGTTGCCAAATAAAGCAAACACATCTTAAATGATCACACACTTACTATCCTGATAGTGTCTGCAGTGTTTTTCTGTGTGTGCGTCTTTCAAATACCTGCCTATTATTTCCATCAAAAAGTTGGCGTTTTTAATATCGTGTTGTAAACGAAAAGCTAACACAACAAAATGGCTTTTGCAATTATGAGCCGTGGCTTTTTGCGCACTTCCAAAGAAATGCTGGAACGCAGCATCGCCGTGGGCAATGCTGCAATCTCCCATTGTTTCATGGACATTGAAGCCAATGTAAGTGTAAAGATATTGTTACTAGCTACAGTCGTACACAAAAGTATGGGTGTGTTAAAAACATAAGTTTGAAGAAAAAAATATAAAATAAAATAAAAAAAATTAAAAATTAAACAATAAATTCAAATTTTTTTTT
>NW_017537045.1:2319295-2320760 GCF_001853355.1 Bactrocera latifrons | reverse complement strand
ATTATACAATAAATTTTACAAACAGTGTGAAAAGTCCATACGCTATTTTTTTTTTTTGATAAATACCAAAAATAAGTATTTTTGTCAAAAAAAAATAATTTGAATTTTGTTACAGATGTAATTTTTAAAAATTCCAATAACCTTTCTTCTATAAAATTTTTGATTTTATGCATTGTGCGATTGAAAATGAAAAAAAGAAGTATTTGCAGCAAGCATTTTTAATTAAGCCTTATGTTAGCAGTATCTGCATTTACATACAGGCATACAGCACAACTCAACAACATGTCTGCGACATTTTGTGAATAGCATGTCCATGTCTAATCTTACACACTTATCGGTCTCACTTAATGAGTTTCATTCGAAAAAAAAAAAACTATAATCAATACTTCTTTCACATTCAAAGTCATTAGAGAAGAGTGTTCTCGATTGTGCTGGAAATTTCAAAACCAATCTACATGAATATATATGGCATATGTGTGTATGTGTAGTTAAAAATGCATGTAGCACCTATGACATGGCACATATGTACATATATGTACATAGCATGTATATATTTAAATTTGTATTCGTTGGCTGTATATTTGACTATTTCGAAATATTAAAACTTTGTAAAGATTAAAAACACTGGCTTCGCTTTATCTGCAAAGTCCGCATACATACACGCAGAACTACATACAAATGTCATAGTGTACATAAAAATATTTTTTCTTAGTTCTTCTTTCATTATTCGGGTATTGTCGACTATTTTTTTATTAGGCTTACTTTATCACCACTCAGGGTTGCATTTGTACTCAAACATATACGTATACGAACAAATTGATTATAACATGTTTTTGGCTTCAGCCGAACACGTGTTCGTGTTCTGAGTTTTCAATCTACATACATACAATAGTTGGTGGTGTTTTGCCATTACAAAATTTTGAACAATGATGTTTTGAGTGTTGATACAAATATTTCCGAACTGCTCTCTCGATCTTTCGGAGTTTTTCCAGAAAAGGCATCGAAGCCATAAATGATGCTGATTATGTTTTATTTTTAACTATATCTAGCAGCCAATTTATATTTCTTTAAAGAAACTAACATACTTACTGTAGACAACCTAACATAAAATTTCAAAATTGCTAAAAAATTAAGGTCTCGAAACCTTGATGTAGGAGCAGGAACGACAGAAGAACGTTTTATTTAAACAATAAACGAAAACAAATAGCGAGCAACAGGTCAATGTTGTATGCTTAGCAAACGATTAATAGTGGCAGCTTAACACTTAGAGACCCAGTAGGGAATTAAATCTAGTAATTTTTTTATAGCTCGCATTAACAAGCAAATAAAAAGGTTACTATTTAAAAAAATGTTAAATATCACATAATACTAAAATAAATAATAAATATGTGCACATTCTGCAAGGATTAATGGAATGTAAATATTTGGCGATTTATTGAAATGAAGACACCGCAGAAATTGTTTA
>NW_017537045.1:2316363-2317376 GCF_001853355.1 Bactrocera latifrons | reverse complement strand
TTTTCTTTATATTATTTTTCTTATATATAAGTATATGTACATAACCCACGCAAATTTGCACTCGCTTATCATCTCACCCATTCATATAAAACGGCCTGTCAAAGCCACATACGCGCAAAAATAGTTAATTTATTACTTATTATTTTACACAAAATAAAAGTGTATCAATATAATTTAGTCTCTTACAGTGTAACTGTACATAGTTAATAAGTAGTCGTGCCATATTAAACACCAATTCATGAGTTAAATCGCCTTCAAAGTTAGTAAACAAAACGTTCATTAGTTCCGAATAGTTGCACATGACACACATTTTAATTAACTTCGGGCAGTCAATGAACTTTGAAATAAACAAAATTAACCGTAATTTTTGTACATGAAGAAAGTTTGTTTTGGCTGCGATTTTCAACGGTAAACCATATAAACTTCGGCTTTTTGGAAAAAGCTTCACATAAATACACATATATACAAATATAGTTGTAAATGAGAGTGTGTGTGCATGAAATAGCGATAAGCAACAGTTAAGCAATTAATTCAAATAATTAAATATATGGTATATAGATAGTTACTTGAGTATATATATGTACATACATACCAGCATTTCGACGCAAGTTCGTTGCTTTTGTTGAAGTCTTTTGTTTTCATAACTGGCAAACAGCCAAATGGATTAAAAGCGCTTGAAGATGTTTCGTAAACGACAACACACGACATTTGCATATATGTATGTACATACATAAATATATAACCGTGTGCTCCGTGTCAGAAAACTTGGCAAATAAACACTTTCGAAACCGGCGCTACATTGAAGTAAACAAACTAAATTATTGCAATACAAAAACAAAAATCAAAGAGAAAATGAGAAGAAGTCAATAAAAAGGCAAACTCAGCGGTGTAATATAAAATTATTATATGTTATATAAATTATCAATAATAAAGACAAATATTTAAATTGTCTTCCGCATTAAAAAGATTAAAAAATAAAGCAAAACATTTAGAAAAAACCGAAATGCACACAA
>NW_017537045.1:2313593-2314973 GCF_001853355.1 Bactrocera latifrons | reverse complement strand
TATTTTATCTATAAATTTGATATAATAATAAAAGTAATATTATTATGCTCAGTTAAATAATATTATTATATCTTAACTATATAATAAGGTAATTAAGTTACATTATTTAATTAAATTTAAAAAATTAACTAAAAAATTGGTTAGGTGTTAATTTTTTCTTTAAATTTGTTGAAATAATTGTGTGCGCTTATGTTTCTATGTATACTTTCCAAATTCACTTAGTATTGAGTAATGCCCACGTGTTCACTGATTAATCATTGATCCACATACATATGTACAAACCATAAATTAAGGGCGCAATTATGACATAACCTCACTTTATAAAAAAAATATTGGTTATTGAGTGTGTAATTGTATGTGAAAGCAAATACTTTTATACTCACTTTGTGGCAGATGCATTTCATGTGAATTGTAATGACATACGTTAGTTAGATAATCACCAAACCAGGGCAGTCAAATTTGAAATACAATACAGTTATAATATTTACAAAGTTGGCGTGACTTGTGAAAACTATTTATTTACTTGTATTTGAACTGCAAATACAATTTTCGATTTACATTTTACGAATTATATCTTACATACATATATTATGTATATAGCCTACGTTATATAATATTTGATTACAATGTGTCTGTTTATAGAGCAAGTGAGATTATGCGACTTTGTAAACAAAATTTTATTGCAAAATTAATATAAGAAATTTCTTCAAACACATAAATTTTACTCATTTAAGCTAGTTAGTTGACTTTTTAAATCTAACTTGAAATATTTCAAGCGCTTTAATCAACTCACCAAACAATTTTCTTTATACCAATCGAACCACTTGTTCATTCACAAGCATATTATAGTTCTTTGTTCTTATTGCTATTATTCATCCGCCGTTTTCTCCACAAATTAATCAGTTTAATTCTACTTTGTTCATTGTAGCATTCCACCGTTGCACTTGTACAGCATCGCTCGACTTGCACAGCTATCAACGCGGCAACGCTGCCCACAGCTGGTTTTATGAGGCCCGTCTGCAACGGCAGCTATTGTCTGTTGAAGCCCAGGGTGAACAATTCGTATTTAAACAAGCGTAAAAGTAGCTCGAAGAAACGGGTGTCCACGGTAGCATCATCAAAACGTGACGAAGAAAGGTGAGTAAACTCCGAAGAAAGCACAGATAAATGAAAATTTTCGTTTTTTTTATTGTGACTTGAATACAAAATTACAAATATCTATTTATTTAATAAGAAAGTTCAGTTATAAATACATATACATACATATATACCACTCATGTATAAAGTATAACAACACTAGTGACAGGCTGTAAATTACAAATATAACCATCAAGTCGTTTCCAAATAATTCTTCACTAAATTCATAAATTTTCAAATTCA
>NW_017537045.1:2310232-2311903 GCF_001853355.1 Bactrocera latifrons | reverse complement strand
AAATTACTTTATTAGTGAAAATATAACTATTAAATTGATACATAATTAATTTTAAAATTATTAGTACTAATTTTAGATTAGTTTAAAAAATGTTATATTACAATACTTTAACAGTAAAACTACTTGAATTCATATTATTCTTTTATTTTTTAAATTTAGTACTAAAAAAGAAACAGTAAATATTTTAACTAAAAATAAGTTTTTTAATTGGAGTTTAATGTTGTTTCAATTTTAACTACTAGAATTAAAACAATTTAATTAGTTAGGTTACAGATTAATATTACTTTTATTTCTTAAATAGTTTAAAATGAAAAATTTAGAGGTGCTAGAATTAAAATATTTCAAATTAAAAATAATAAATAGAGCAAACAAGCACATCTAGATGTGTATAAGAGACAGCCTACCTTGTTTAAATAGTTTAGCCGCTAGTGCGTTTGCAAAATTGAAAGAAAAATCTGATAATAAACAAAAAACAACAATTTGTTTACTTCGAACTAGTTTTGCTGTGTTTTTTGTTTATTTTATTTTTATGCAGAATATAAATTAATGTATCTGGTAACACTTGTTATTTTTTAATATAAATTTCTATAGAGCAGACACAGCCTGAGCACAGTTATAACCAGTTTTCTGTTTTTTTATATACTATAATAAACACCATTTGAATAATTTTTTTTTCATAATACTCAGACGATAGCTCTGAAAATCAGTTCAAATTAATTTTTGTCTCTGCGTTTAATCAACTATTTCTTTCAATAAAATATTGTTTTTGTACTTTTTAGTAAGTTTTATATAATTTATATAATTTTATAATTCATTAATATACACATCTAGATGTGTATAAGAGACAGAAATATACATATATTTTTTATTATTATTTTTAATGTAAAAATTATTATTTTTTGCAATTTTGGCGAGTTTAGAAATATATTACAAGTATATATATATTTTTTCTTTTTAATTTAATGCAATAATGTTTAAATTCTTTATTTTGCAGTGATAGCGATTCGGATTCCGACGATGAATTTGAACATAAACGTGCGAGCGTACGCGCCAAGTACAGTGCGAGGGTAAGCATTCTTTGATAAAAATAAATATAACTATTTTATTACAATAAGAAAAAAATGTTTATCTGACATTAAACTTTTTTATATATGTATATGTTTATAAATAGTATAAAGGCTGTCTCTTATACACATCTCGGTCAAAATAAAGATTGTTTTTATTTGTGAAAGTCACTAATTTTTTTTTTTAATATTTTTTATTTTTTTTAGTTTAGTTTATTTTTTTTACTTTTTGTCTTTGCCCTATCCCACCTATGCAAATAAGCGTATTTCGGATGCTTTCCGAATGCTTAAAAAGTACAAAACACATGCCTATTTCTAATGAATTTAATTAGACGCTAAATTAACAAAAAAGCAGACTGAAACTGTAATGTTTCGCCGTTTAAGCGTGGCTTGTCAACGCCAATAAAATGTCGGCTTTTTAACTAGTTTTTAAGCAACTAATTTGCATGCGCTGAACGAGTATTGACTTTCTTGAAGAGAACGAGAATAAATTTCCATAAAACAAAATTTAAGAATCATAAAGTATTATAAAAAATTAATTAATAAATTGAGAATTAATAAAAATCAAATTAATACAAAAAATTAATAAAATCATTGGAAAAAATTT
>NW_017537045.1:2297672-2309396 GCF_001853355.1 Bactrocera latifrons | reverse complement strand
AATATATCTATAAAATTGTGTCAGTTTTTCCTTTAATTTTGCTTTTTAATTTTTTTTTATGAAATAAGTATTACTGTAACTATCAAAATTCTAGAAATAAGATTATTATTGATATATTTTATGCCAAAAAGCAAGTTTTTAATTTTCCATCTCTCTCTTCTCTCATTACAGGGCGATTCTGAGTTCTGGCGTCGCAAAATGCGCACGCTCCACCGCATACTCGACGTCAATCGCGATGGCGTTGTGTCATTTGACGACTACAAATTGCTTGCCAAACGCTTTACGGACTTGGGTCATCTCACGCCCGAGATGTCGGCCGAGTTCGAGGAGGTCATGCGTCAAACATGGGTGGAGCAATTCGGCGAAATTACGCCATATAATTTAGTGACTGCCGAGCAGTTCTTGGTGGAGGTGCATCATCGTCTCAACGACGAACAGTTGGAGAAGCGCATTGGACGCTTTTTACCCTATTTATTCAAGGTAATTACTTTGTTACTAATTCATATTTTATTACAGTTAAGTAATGCCTGTATTCGGTTGTTTTTTACTTGCAGGCCGTTGATTATGATCACACTGGCCATTTGGATCTCGAACAGTATAAGCTGTTCTTCCGCTGTCTGGGTCTTTCGGATGAAGATGCTGCTATTTCTTTTGCTGTGATAGACAAAAATGGCGATGGCCAATTGTCCTTAAAAGAGTTTCTACATTTGGGACGTCAATATTTCCTAACCGAAGACGAGACGAAAATATCGAAAATGTTCTGGGGTCCATTGATCGATCATTGACTTGTTGAACATGCGTACACCGCTGTGTTGGAGTTGTTGGCGCGCGGCAAATTTCACGATCTACATCGCGCGCAATATATACTCTACATACTCTGCATGCAAAGTGTCTCGGAGCAATTTGGTATTTTCAACGACGACATCTATGGAGGAAACCCTTTGCTAAGACTATTATTTTATGTTAATACATTTATTTTTATAGCGGTAACGTTGCGTTCGTACGAACGTGGCGATTTTAAGCAGTTTATTGTATATCATATAAGACAATTTAATGAATCACGTAAGAAAGCGAAAAAGAGAAGGAAAAAAAGAAGAAAACGAAATTAAAAATTAAAAAACACTAACATCATGCGTTTTATTAAAAAAAAAAAAAAAAACAAACTGCGAGTATAGCAAGCTTGTTGTTGTAGTGTCAGAAAAAATGGCTTAAGTAATTTCGAGGCAGGGTGCCGGGATGACAGTCTTTGGCCGGATAAAAATCCCCCATCCCTTCCCGTTATTTAGAAACGAATGACGTGGGAATGGTGAGTACAGGAAGGCCTACATATATGATAAATGTTATTTTTCTGCCGAAGCTTTCGATCCATATCTCATTCTGCTAATTGGCGCCTCAATAGAACTCTTGAATAATAATTTTAGTAGAATTATTATCAATATATTTTTTTTAATAATTTTTTGAACTGACTGGTGCGGGAACTAGCTGAAATTTGACATCTGGATTTTTTAGATTGAAGTAAAGCCTGCAACACTTTTTATGAAACTTCGTTTACACTACCGATTAATAAGTTTCAGGAGCAGTCCGCAGTAAAAACGAGGTTCCTTAGAGTACTCACCCGTGTCTACACCAGTCTGGGTAGTTGCATGATGTCTCCGTACCAAAGGCTGACAAGTACTGCTAACATGACAGTGTTCCTGAACATTTTTGTAATTCTTTTTTATGTAGGATACAAGTGACGTTGAATTGAAGTTGAAACACTGGAACTTTCACAAAGTTTGCGGCCAGCAAACTTCCATTAAATGGTTGAGTGATGGCTTCGCGGCAGCAAAATTAAAAAAAGTGGGGAGTGTTTCAAGCGCTGGAAATTAAAATTTAATTAAAAGCAGCACATTTCATTTCAAAATTAACTGCCGACCGCTACCTTAATTTGCTGCGGTTCTGGTTTGGTCTGCAAAAATCTAACTGCTGAGCTCTTAGGCGAAAAACCTCAAAGCGTTAACAAAGTGAAGACGTGCCTGAGTCTAAATATACTATACATGTGTTGCGAGTCAAATATTTAGCTTATTGTCAAAATTCGAAAAATTCAATTGCTTGGGTTCAAGTTTTAGGTTACTCTTGACGTTAATGGTTTCGTTTAATTAAAAAGAAAAAATATTTATTATAACCAACTTCTCCGTAATTTTTAAAAATTTGTTGTGAACTTTGCGAAAAAATATTCTTCGTTCCACATTCAACCACCGATCACAATGCTGAGTATGAGTTAATACTAATGGGCTTTGAATGCATTTAACTGTAAACAACAATTGATTTTTCTATGCACTTGATAATTTTGAGCATTTTATTTTAAATTATATCATTAGAATGTAATATGTATGGATAAAAATCAATAAACAAAAAGCAAAATGAAACAGAACAAATGTTATTGTTTTGTCATTTTGGCGCTGGAAAACTAAACTAATTGGCTTAATATTCAACCATTAAAATTATATATTATTGTAGTAAGTGTTATAAAAATTCGTTGAATTTTATTAAACACCAAGCTGTTGGTTGATATGCTTGACATCACGGATTTGGGAGTCGACTTCGGCGGCACTGTAGAACAAGAGCAATGAAAACAGAGAGATATATTAATAAACAAATGTAAATAATATTATTTCTTAATTATTTTATTAAAAAAATTTTAATATATTTTAAAATTGTAATAAATAATCGAAATTTACTGTTACACACAATATCTTATTACACAAAATATTTTTATGCGTACTGTACACACAACACAGGGTGTAGAAAACTACGGCAGCTTATTTAAGATTTGCCAATTTCAAATGTAAGGTGTGTGTTTAGGCTACGAAAAACGAAAAATAACAGAGTGCTTCAAACCGAAAAAACATGACAGTTAAACGCTAAAATTTTGTTTATATTTAAATAAGATTTTATCACATGTTAAAAATTCACTACCTAGCTGACTGCTCTAGCTTTCATACAAGAAGATTTGTGATTTCCATTTATCGGATCCACATTAGCACTTGCTGACAGATGGAATTGTAGCATGTATGATTTTTAAAGAAGAGCTCATAGTTAAACAAAAACAGTCAATCACACGACGCTATTAGAAGACATCGAACAATCAACGTTCTCTCCAGGGTTGAAGAGGTGAACCATGAATTATTTGAGTGGTCCGCAACCCTTCGTACTACTTCGAGGCCAAACTTTTAAGTTAAGCGGAAAAGTACAGATTGGATTTCAATGTAGCGCTCTTTAAAATTGTGACCATCAATAAGCCAAAGATTTCAGCATGCATCCTTTCATTCACAATACGAACGCAATTACAAGTTAATTGACAGGACGGTGATAAATTACGCAGCACAGGTATGGGCACCTGGATGAAGCAGCTTCGGCTTTAGTGCGAGAACACTGCACTCCATACAAACAAGGGAGATCTGTTGATGTGTATTGTCGAATATATACACACTGAGCCCTGAGTGCTTCTGGTTAGCAAGATAATGCACTTCTTTACAACTAGTACCTACTCGGACTACTAAAGGCTGATGAATTCGTGACCAACTCAGGACTACTACCACAGCTCTATTCTTACAACAAATATTTGTAACTATCAGGAATGGCCAAAAATTGTATAGCAAGACTTCTTACATACAACGATCGGGTTTACATAATTGACTCGTTTCCAGATCTACATCCGAACAAGTACAGTTTATGTCAAAACAATGCTAATACGTTTAACTATGTAACTCTAACCTAATACGGACAAATTTATATTGAGCTATTTTGACTTACATCTGCATAAGTATCTCCTTAATGTTCTTCTCTTGACGTTCTGGCAAATGAAAGGACTTTTTCTTAGCGGTTTGATTATACTTGGAGATCTGAAAGAAAAACAAAAAGGTTATTAAAATTTCCGTAATACTTTTGAAATAAAAATATAAAATATTAATAATAATTACATGATAAGTTTGCTTGTTGATGGTATCGCGCGCCTTCTGCATAGAATTCGTCAAGGCTTTGGTCTCCTTATTGATGCGTTCCACCTCCTGGGCGAATTCCTTATCAGCAATTGGATTGGTGGGTAGACGGGTATGTGCCTGCCGCACAAGATGCTGGCATCTAAAACGCAAACAATAATTATAAAATGAACCAAAATAATTCACATTTGCTTACTTCTTCGTTATGATCTCCTGCTGATCGCTGATCTCCTCAAAACGTTCAGCCAGTCGATGCGCTGTCTCGCGTATATTCTCACGCTCCTTCTCCAAATCGGCAATCTCGTGCTCCTGCTGCGCTTTACGCAACTTAATGGTGTTCACACGCTTTGTGATTTCAGCGCGCACCAATTCGTGTCGCTTCAAATACTGTGTGCGCAGAACTTCAATGGCTTGTGCGAGCAGCTCATAGCATTCTTGCGGATTTGGTGTGTTTGTTTTGTCCACCGAGAGTATGGGTTGTGTGACATCACGCTTAAGCATGCTTTTGATGTGATCCACAAAGGAGGGCTCCAACATGCGATCCAATTCAGACTTGGCTTCCAATTTTAACAATGATTTATCGGTTTCCTCTTTAATTTTCACTGTTTCCACCAGTATTTTCGGATCGATGATTAGTTTCAAGCTGATAACTTCACCGCTGCCGAGTAGTACAATAACGCCCGAAGGCATTTGGAGTAGTACAAAGCCGAGTACGGCATTAATGCGTTCGCTGGCGTCGATTTTAGTGCATACGATATATTCGGCATTCGAGGCGATGGAGAGTGGACTGATGTCGGAGTCGACTGTGGAGAGAGTGTAGATGAGGATTCATCAATGCAATTACGTTTTTGGTACGTGTGACTTGTTTACTTACCATCGCTTTCTACGAAACGCTGCAGTTCCGAGATGAAATTAATGGTTATCGCATGCAGTCCGGCATTGTGATAGGCGAAATAGCGCATTTCATTGATGTAATCGCTGGAAATACGAAGAAAGGACGAATAAGTAGGGATGTAACTTATAATATAAGCTCAAGCCTAACGGTTTAATCCGAATACGACACAGAGCGGATTTACGACACTCAGTTTTCGTTCCCACGACAGTCGGTTCTAAGTAACCGTAACGAACACGGACTTTTATCCGACCAAGGAGTGTGAACTCGGTATCATGCCACGAAAACGCTGCAGGAATGTTTTCTGCCGCTAGCTAACACTTTTCTTTTCTTATTTGAAGTTATACTTTTGACTCGACATTTTAGAAACTATATTTGGTGCTTTTGTTGTTTTTGTTGCACTATTAAACATTCATCAGTTAGTTTCGCGATTTCTTACGATACCCGGTTTTTCGGTTATTTGCCCAAAGGCAGCTATTCCGGCAATCTACCTCCGTTTGGATCGGTAAGGTTGAGGTTTCTTTAATAATAAATTAATAGCTCATGATCGCTTATAATTCCATACCGGTTTTGGATACGAGGGTGATGAGATAATTGTATTCAGAACACTCCTAAGTCGGAAGAAATCCCACATGTCGGAAGAGACGGTCTGGACGTCGCGTATTTGCAAAAAACCAATTAAAGAAATTTGTTACAAAACAAAACAAACAAAAAAAAAAAAAAAAAAAAAAATACAAGAATAACTACATTTTGTACAGTAGCAGTTTAGCAAAGCCAAATTTGTGGCTTTTAAAGCAAAAATCAATTTCATTTTAGTCTAACTTCGATGAAAACCACACTTCCCCACTTTTGTAACAAGATGAAAACCTAACTCTCCCTAGGCTTGCAAAACATGGAATTTATAGGTCATTAGTTGATATTAGAGACTAAACCTAACCTCCAAACTTAGAAGCCAAACAATAAAGAGCTACTCTACTACAACTCATACAAACCGTTTCAAATGTATAGGACAATTGTAGGACTTCGATTTTGGGTCATCTTTTGGTAAGCCCAGTTCCAGCAGTACTGTCTCTAGCACATGTATCGTGTATTCAGATGGATGTATGATCAAACTGGCGTCTACTTCGTTGAAGGACTACGAAATAATGCACGTTAAACAAAGACTATTATATATTTGCTGTAAATATTAGACTATGTCTTCTTTACAAACCTCTTCTGCCTCCTCGGCCTCGAGAAATAGTGCATGATGCAGCGTGCCATTCGCTTCGGCAATGACCAGTGTGGGCGGCAGAGATGGAATGACTAAAATGGCACACGAGTCCAAGCCATAATTATCGTTGCTCTGTGGCGTAATTGTTAATGGGCCTTGTAGGCGTGGTCTGCGAGGGAGTATAATCCGATAGTTAAAAATTTCGTTATATAAATATGTATATATATCGGGAATACATACTTGTGACTATCTAGTCCAGCCATTAGTACATAAATATTGCCATTCTCACGCAGCACAATAATGGGCCATTCAATGCATTCGGCATTCTGTGCGTTTTTCTGCTTGAAATAACAACGAAAATGAGGTTAGAGAGAGACGTTTTGTGTGAAGAGGTTTATGAGAGTTTATATGAAGATCTATGCATCATTATGATGACAGAACAGATAATTTTGAACTTGATTTGTAAATTTTTTATTAATTCAGGTTAATAACAGTAAAATCACCACTTACATTGCCTGCAACAGTCTCATTAAAGGCCTTCGAGAGATTCCGACTATGATTTAGCGTATCCTTCGTGGTGTTGTTGTTGTTAATAGTTGTTGAGGAGTTCAAGACCGCATCTTCCTTCGGGGCTACAGCAGGAGCTATATCAAAATCTACAGCAAATTCACCAAGCAGTAGGGCCGTTGGTAGTGAACTATTGAGATTATTGTCGTTCTTTATCGGCACAGGGCCGACTTTCCATACGTGACGTAGAGTGGAATTATCATAAACGCTGAAAAGGGAATATGAATTTTTGAAAATTATATCAATTTTAGTTGTAAAAGTAAATGCTTTAGGAATAAATGGTGTCAGGCAACTAAAGTGGGAACCCAAAGCTCTTTGACGACAATTATATAAAGATGGAAGATTATTAGGGAATTATAGTACTTCAAAAAAAGCTCTATAAAATTATAACAACCTCTGCGAGTTGCCATAAGCGACAATAGAATCATGGTTATACATACATATAATAAAAGCTTTAGTATCCACAAAAGCTTTATTGATTTTATATTTTTATTTCTAGCTAAAATTTTAACTCCATGCTTCTAGATATAGCTTTCCTTGCTAAATAATTTTCAGCAATGATCATAAATGTCTACTGAAACTTTAAAATGGGGTGCTCAAAAGAGCTGAAAGCTTTAACTGTTTTAAGCTTTCACTAAAGATGAAAAGCTTTTTAAATTTTTTTATTCAAACTTTTATATATGCTCATCATAAGGTTTGGCTTGTAAAAAGAATCATCTATAATTAAAAATGTCCAGGTGAGCGAATGAGAAATATTGGAAAAATCTTCTTGAATGCAAAAGGTTTTCAAAAGCATCTGAATGGATCAGACGAAGTGGCTCTGAATCGGGGCCTGGAGGTTTCGTAGGGATTTTGATGAATTTGGATCGGTATTTTCAGCCGAAGGGTTAAAATTCGGGTCGAGACTGGTATACTTTAAACTTCGTATAAGCTTAGTTATTTTAAGTACATGGAACCAAATACTACTATACTTCTAATAATAAAAAAATTAAAGATTGTTTGACTCTCATCTTCTGAAAAAAAATCTGTGGTAAAAATTATAGGTATAATTGAACCTGGTCTTCGAGACCTTTTAGTGAAATCGTCGGAACAAGATTGTTAAATGTGTTTAACAGTTAATCTTCTCGCAAAATAATTTTTAAGGGTTCTAGCGAAAAGAGTTCAAAATGACCTTTCTTGGTAGCGTTTTAGAAGAAAATGTACGGGGTTGGGAATTTTCGCGAGTTAAGTGTATTCGGTTATCGATTGTTTTATTGCGTTATGTTGGCACTCACATCCCTTACTTATGGTGGCAAGATCGGTCATTTTGAATGTTTAGTCAATTGAGCAAACAATTGCTTGGACGCGTTTTGGTTCGTCTTCGATTTTTGCTTATTCCAAAAAATAATCAAAATCAAAAGAAATTGAAGCTGCCTTGGGCAAAAGCAAAATTAATCGGTGGTACAAATTTCTTACAGGGTCGAGAAGATCTAAGTGACGAAGTGCATGCCAGTCGAAGTATTGCCTTTGAAAAAATTATTGAAGAACAAAATATATCGATTGATTCTAGTCAATCGATTGTAACTAATGATTTGGGTCGCCCAGAAAGTTGCATCAAAATTTCTCACTTTTGACCAAAAACAGCGTCGCGTTGACATTGCTCATTGCTGAGTTGCTCTCAGTCCAAGATGACTCGGAGCTGCTTCAGAGTGTTATAACTGGTGACGAATCGTGGGTTTATGGCTATGACATGGAACCAAGGTTGTATCATTCTAATCGAAAGTGTGTTTGAGCCAAGACCGAAAAAAGAAGAGACCAGATTAGGACGACTGTGAAGGTTTTGCCAACAGTTTTCTCCGATTAGAGGACGAGTTAGCGTCAAAGGGTTGTAAAGTAAATAAAGAATATTATCTGCAAGTTATGCGAAATTTGCGCGAAGCAATCCGCTAGAAACGCACGGATTTGTGGTAGAACAAAAAGCGTATTTGGCATCATGATTACGGCCTTGCTCCCGCATCTTTGCTTGTTGACGAATATTTGGAGGAAAAAAAAAACACTTTGTTCACTCATTGTGTTCCACAGACCTGGTCTCCTGTGATCTTTTTTGTTTTCAAAACTGAAGATGAGGATTGAAGAGATAAAAACAGCTTCGAAGGAGGAGACAAATGACTTCGGTGTGATGTGCTTTGAAGATTGAAAAAATATGCTGGTAAAGAAGTGCAATATATCTGAGGTGATTAAGTTGAAGGGAATAAAGTAGATTTTAATGAATAAATGAAATTTTTTTTAAAAGCTTCGTATATTTTCATACTAATTTTGATGCTTTTTTCATACAAATTAATTATATTTTTGTTCAAATTTCTAAGCTCAAAAAACTGACAAATTTATAGTGTATATTGTGTAGTGATTACCAGTAGTGGAATTTATTAATGTGTAGAAATTTTTTATTTTTTTTCTAGCAGACAATTATTGCACGCCACCACTGTAGTACATTGCGGCCTAGCATCTAAACAATAAATTAGACGCTTGGCTTAGAAAATACACTGCAACACTTACCGTATTGTATTGTCCGACAGCAGCACGAGCAGATGTGAGTCGGTAGGCGAAAATGGATGCCAACGCAGCTGACGCAGTTCCAGGTGTGGATTGTTGCTAAATAGCAGCGAGTCCAAATTAAATGCGCTGCAACAGAGAAAAAAGTAGAAAACAAGTGAAATTAGACAAAAATGTAGGGAAAACAATTAACAAGAAATTACAAAAAAAAGTAGTTGTTGGTTGGGAGGAAGAAAAACCAAAACAAATGAAAGACAACAACAATGCAGCCAAACATTTAAGTAGTTAAAATATGAATATTTATTTCATTAGCCAAAAATTGTGGCTTACACAAGCTACTTCCAGCCGCTTGCCAGCTAAATTATGTAGTTTTGTTGGCTTAATGCGGTTTAAAATGTTAGCGCATAAATTCACTTAGAAAAGCCGCTTTAGAGCCAACAAACACTACTTATTGCCCGACACACATGCATATATAAATACAATCCTGCGCATGTGTGTGTGGCAAAAGAGAGAGTTGTTGAGAGAAATTCGTAAGAAAAAAATGAAGAAAAAATTAAAAATATATATATACAAAATTATAACGGTATCAAACTAAGCTTCCGTGCGGCCCTTCGCGGTGTTTGAAAATCAGTAAACTGAAGGGAGGCAGCTTAAATGAGTTAATTTACCTGAACTAGCGCCAATGGTGGAATAAAAAGCAAAATCACATTTACAACAACACGCCACAACAACACATGTGCCTATAAGCCTACAAAAATACACATTTTTCCGCGCGCACAACTTTGATAAGCTCAATTAATGCAACGCGGAAGTCAACCAAGCCTGGCAGTCAGAGGGCGTAAGTGTGTCTTAAGTGTTTGAAAGAAAAACTACAGTGCGCTTGTGCCATAGCTGAACGCGCTGTCACACACACACATGTGTTGTTTATGTTAAATTATGCAGAAAGTTACGAGGAAATTAGGGATATGTATGCATGTGAGTATGCACACACACATATGTAATAACGCATATGCGAAGACATTTATGCATCATCTCTTTCGCTAAGCCGTTGCTTTAATTATTTACACAGTTGTAGTGTTTACGCACTGATAAGCGCCTAAATGGCGGCATACATGGCTGAGTAAATGTGTAAGTTAAAGTTAAAAGTTACTCGAAATGCATTTTTTTTAAGTTAAAAACTCTTCTTCATTTTTTTAATTTGGTCATATGAAGTACCATCCAAGCTAATGTTCTACTGCTGATTCACAATATGGACATCAGACTTGAGTTAGTAAAGACAAGTCTTTTGTCAAGTTAGAGTTCTACAATAGTTGGTTGTCATGTGTCGACAAAGTGTCTTCAATGCAACAAGGACATATTTTCTTCGATGATCCTTAAGATTTATGTATTTCTTAGGCTTTCGGAAAAATTATTACAACGATCATTGCAGCATTCTTCTTCTTTACTGGCGTAGACAACGCTTTTCCTGCTTCCACTGGTGGCTACTGCACTGAAAATCTTCAAAGCCTGAGTTTTCTTTTCTTTCCGGTTAACATGACAGCCGCTTTTTTAATATTTTCGCTGTACTACATTGCGACAAATCACAACTCGGAAATTGTATAGAAAACGCAAAATATTTAATTATTCATAAATATTTATTTTGTCACCTACAATGTTATCCCCACCAGATGTAAAACACTTATGCCAACGATTTTTCCAGTCTTCGAAACACTTTTCATAAGCACCTTTTTGGATGGTCTTTAGCTCCTTCAGCGAATTTGGTTTTATCTCTTCGATCGGCTGAAAACGGGTCCCAAGGAGCGTTATTGGCTTTAAATTGGGTCACAACTGAGGCTAAAAAGCCATGAATTGTTCTTCCATAATTCCGGACCACTCACGCAAACGCCTCAATACGGCCAAATAGAACTCCTTATTGCCCATCCGTCCCTCCGGAACAAATTCATGATGCACCAAACCACGAATATCGAAAAACCAAGCATCACCTTGATATTTAAGCGGCTTTGGCGTTTTTTTTTCGTTTCCGATCGTGTTTTTTTTCATTCCGTTGATTGTTGACTTGTTTGCATGTCAAACTCATAAATCCATGTTTCGTCGGCAGTTATGCTGCTATCCATGAAAGTCGGATCGCAATTCGCACGAACAAGCATGACGAAAGACACCTGTTTACGGTACTCCGTTTGCAAAAAATTCAGCTTTATCGGCACGACTAGAGCAAGAACTCGTTTCATACTCAAAATATCCCACAAAATCATTCGAATGGACTCGCGAGAGATGCCGAGCTTTCTAACATTTGCCTAACGATTTTCATGCACCATATTCTTCACTTTTTTTTAAATATTTTCATCAGTTGAAGAGGTCGAAGGCCGTATTATACTTAATATGAATATGCCTCATATTGAAAAAAAAGCAAGTAAGGAAGGGCTAAGTTCGGGTGTCACCGAACATTTTATGCTCTCGCATGATAAAGTGATAATCGAGATTTCAGGCGTGGTTGTGAACCGATTTCACCCATATTTGGTACATGTCATCACGGTGTTAAGAAA
>NW_017537045.1:2289581-2297177 GCF_001853355.1 Bactrocera latifrons | reverse complement strand
GACGGACAGACGGACGGACGGACGGACAGACAGACATCCGGATTTCAACTCTACTCGTCACCCTGATCACTTTGGTATATATAACCCTATATCTGCCTCTTTCAGCTTTAGGACTTACAAACAACCGTTATGTGAACAAAACTATAATACTCTCTTTAGCAACTTTGTTGCGAGAGTATAAAAAACGAAATAGTGAAAACTATAACTTTATCTATCAAACTTTAGTATCAAAAGATCCGGCCGAAAAGTCCGTGAGAGGTAACACGTAATTTTTTTATGATTTTTAAGTAAAACTATCCGGCCACGGAGTCCGCCAAAGCAACTATTTATTAGTGCTACAAAATCAGTACAAAGAGGCCGTTGTGGACGCATACAACAAAAAGTACACGAAATGATTTTCAATGACAATAATGATAAATAATTAACATTCCAAAGGTACCAAAGAAAAGTGTTCTATCTATGGTTTATGAAGTTTTGGAGTGCCGAATGAAAAAAAACTTCGCTTTTTTGAGTGTTTTCGGGCCTGGACCTCAAGAGTATGTTATGCGATATACAATTTAATGATGATGAAGAGACAATCGTTGATACTGAGGCCTATTTTGAGGAAAATATTATGACAAAAAAATACTATCGAAAAGTCGAATATTTCTATAATACGATGTGCTTATAAAAAATAACGTGAATTTTTAAATAAAAATTTAGCAAGCTAAAATTTCTTTTTTAATATCTTGATTACAAGCCGCTGAAGTAAGACAAAATTTTCAGTTGTATTCAATACTTACTTTGTCTATAGACGCAGACGCTAAAGTAAGACGTGCTTTTATGAGCTTGATGACTTCATTGATTAAAAGAAATATATTAAAGAATTTGTTCGTAAATTCTTGGCCAAAGACATAACGTGGGACTTGTTCCTACTACTAAAAATAAAGTGCCGCCGTTTTACAAGCACATAAGACCTTAAAAGCACCTCGCTGAAAGAGCCTGTACAAAATATGGATTTTGGGCAGTGAGTCGACGTTAACGCTGGCATAAGTGCATAATATGGAATAAGAAATATTTGGAAGGAACCGTAATGTAAACGAATGAATAGATATTTTTCCAAAATTGAAAATCACCGTTAATTTTTGAACACATCTCGCTTATACCTCTATATCACCCTCTATGTAAAATTATTTTTAGCAATAAAATCTAATTTGATCAATTTTATCAGTTTTTTTCTTTAAAAAGCTTTGCAATTTTTAGCACAGAAGTGTTGTTGTTGYTGAAATGAAGTGGCGAAATTTTTATTATTTTTTAATATTATAAAAGAAGTAAATGCTTTCAGATATACATATAGTACATAAGTAGCTAGTAATGAACAGCTTTTTCATCAAAAGTTACTTATACGCCCTGTATGACCATATATGAATTCGTAAATTGTAGATATACGAGAATATTTATTTAAGAAAATTTTACATGTTTATTAATCAATGTTTATTAGTGACGGAGTTGTTAAACTGCAAAAAAAAAAAAACAAATTTTTTCCGATATATTTTAGAAAAAAGTTTAAAAAAAATGACAACAACCTTGTTAACAATAATAGTTGAAATCACTCGCATATTGTTTGAGGCTTATAACTCCTTATGCTGCTAATTTACGACAATTATTGCCAAAACAACCCTTAATAATTTGCATATTTAATGATGGCTCCACCCATTAATGGTCCGTAGCAGCATCTTTTTCCTAGATTTTTATTTTTGTGTGAATGGAAACAACTTCATTGGACATGTGGCACATGCGGACGCACAGCAGACACACGCACACATAGAAAAAAATTGTACATGCATACATACATATATTTTACACACGTACACTGTTGTATGTGAATACCCGACCAGCATTATCCCAACTCAAGGATATGCGCGAAAAAATGTCAAATGAATGTAAAAGATTGCCATAAAGTACATTTGAAAGCGTGCAAAAAAAGGATAATGTAAGGCAAAACCGAAAACAAGAAAAGAAATGAGCGCTGACAAAAAGCGTATAACAACAAAAGCAAAAGCGTGCAACTGATACTTTTAAATGGTGTGTTTTAAGCGTGTATTGGTATGGAATAAGCCGCGGGGGACAGGCCAACGCGGTCAAAAGCAAATGCAAATGGGCAGCGGGCGCACATACACATGCACTCATACATACATATTTTGAAATACAGACATTTATATATAATATTAATGCGCATATATTTAGCGCAACAAATCTTTGGTAATGACACCCAGTTGGCGCACACTTACATATATATATATATATATAGTATATATATGCATATGTACAAGCTGCGTGCGCGTTATGCTAAGCAGCCACCATCCCTAACTTTTTTTGCATACTTTTTGCGCGCCCAATTCTACAAATTTTTAGCGAATTTTTTACGCCAGCGTGTTTGAGCTGCTTCGGCTGCGGTTACAGTGACAGTAGCGGTCGCTGCTCATTATGCGCATTTGCCGCAGGACATGTGAGTGCTTCTGTATATGAATGCGTGTGTGTGTGTGTGTCTGAGCGCTAAAGCGGACGCTGGCCTTTTATTTCGGCTAATAATTTTAATTTTATTTAAAATTATGTTCCACTGCCACAAATGCACTCTACTGCGCTGCTAATGCGTCGTCGTTTCGGAGAGACAGTGGTTGCAAAATGTAGTAGTGGAACCAAAAAAAAAAAAACAATAAAAATTAAAAAAAAAACAAAGAAGATGAAAATGCGGTTCCTAATTTTACTAAAAAAATGTATGTGTGTGTAAAAAATGCACAAAGTGCACTCTACACGCTAATAAAATATGCTGGTAACTGCGAAAAGCGGAAATAAATTTTATTTTTGGCAATCTCTTGGTATTCACTTGCTATTCAAATATCGCATTTGCAATCTAATGGATGTCACATAAAAAAAATTTAAATAAAAAGAAAAAAATAAAAAATAAAAAAAATGAAAAAACAAAAAAAAAAAAAAAACCGATGCAAAAGTTAAAGAAGAAAGCTTACAATATTATTTTTTCGGCATAATTAGTTCGGCATGTTCATGGAATGCTTCGGTTGCGATTATGCCGAATAACTTCGTTTTTTCTCGAAGTTTGCGCAAGATTCTTTAGTTAGTTCCGATCTTTTCAGTATAAAGTTAATAAAAATGACTTTATTTTATATAAAAACCCCGATTTTGTAAAATGTAATACAGAGACAGCACCAAATTTGAACGATTTTAGGTTGTTACTTGAAATACCCATATCGTAAACAGCTCGTTTAGACGCAAGGTTTCAAAATTGAGTTCAGAATTCAGAGTTGCAACTGGGACCTACTGACCCACTGGCATGCTTTGATTAAACCAAAGCCTAAAAATTGATAATCAAATAAAGACTAAAATTTATTCACGCTTTATTTGAATAAAGCAACTTTTTTGAATAAAGCCCAAACTTTCATGCAGAGTATAACCTTTGATGAGGACCAAGATGACAGAGCAAGACAAATTTGTCGAATGGATTCAGCTAACTACTTTTCGCGTGGTTGAGATCACAAAAGTCAACGACACGCTTAAAAGGAAGAGATTAAAACTGTTTTTTTTCCCAATTTAACATTATTTTGGCACAAAGACACCACAAATCTGAACAGATTTTACAACTTGAAAGAGCGAATTTCAGTCAAAACGAAACAGAAAACAGAACGGCAACCATAAATATATGTAAGCTTGCATATATAAAAAAAAAAAATAAAATAAAAAAAATTAAAAAAAAAAAAACTAATAAATTTTTCACTTAGGCACTATTTATTGGTGGAAAATTCAGGAAAAACCTAAAGCTAACGAAAAAAAAATAAGTATTATAAATACAAGAAAAAACCCTAACTTCGGTTACAGTTGAACTATAATACCCTTTACAAATACAAAATACTCTATACAAGACTTTATGCCATACAATTATTTCTTGAAGACAACTCGTCAAGTAAAAAAGTTTTGCATATAATGCCCAGTTTTGATCGATCAGTTTGTAGGACAGCTATATCTTTTCGAGACCCGATATTGTGGAAAAAAGTATTCATAGCGATAACTGAAGCTTAACAAAATTGTGTTTTTCAAACGTTTTCTTAAAGCTACTCTAAAAAAGGAGTCTTTTTTTTGAATTATTACAATAGACGCACTTAGATTTTTAAATTTAGAAGAACATTTTTTTCTACTTAAAGTTTTAGTCGGTGTTAATATTTGATTTATTAAAAATGAAAAAAAAAAAAAATCAGTAATGAGTACTTCCTTCCTTGTTAGTAATAACTTCATATATCCGGTCATTCATAGAATGATACAGGGACTCTATGTAGATCAAGGAAATCTCGCTCCAAACAAATTTGATACCTGCAGTTGATGTTTCCTTATCTTCGTATTGCTTTCCTCTTTCGTATACCTTCTGTGTTAGCCAGCCCCAAATATTTTTAATCACGCTAAGATGTGGAGAATATGGAGGTCAGTTCATGACATAAACGTGTTAACTCGAAATAAACGACTTCATTACTCGAGTGTTAGGAATAGGAGCATTGTCTTGTTGAATAATTCAAGGAATTGGACCGAAGAGATCACTTACTTTTGGAAATATGGACACCAACTATGTTTTTAAGCGATCGCCGTTCATTTTCTGAACTATAAAAATCAAGTAAATTTTTACATAATACGTGATGTCTTCCTACAGCATGACTCCATTTTCTCGGCTTACACAAATCGTGATAATAGTATTGAAAGCCATCAGCGCAATCAAAATTAAAACATAAGTAATGACAACTGAACGCCAATCATTAAGTCGAGTCTCAGATTGAACAGTTCAAGTCATATATTCTTTCGCGAATCGAAGCTGTTTTTCTTTGCGTAGTTCATGCAGAGAGGGATTTTGATTTCTAGTTGCTTTAGGTCTTAGCCGAATTTGAAGCAATTCTAACAATTGCGTACTGATTGTTTAGATAGTACTCTTTTCCTTTAAAGTGTTTTCCATAAGCCTCTGAATCCTTTAAATATCTATCAACGGATCTAGAGCTGAGTTTTATCTATTTGCTAATGTTTCGTTTGGATAGTCTTTGGGAGTGAAAATAAATGAACTTTTTCATGTTCCAATAAGCTCAATTTAAATTTCCCAGCGGGTACAATTTGCCCGTGGTAAGGTATGCCTGTATTTTTGGCTTGCCTAGAAATTTCACCATAATCATTGTCAGAAAAAGTGGTATAATACTCAGCTTCAAATTACACAAGTATTATAGATTTTGAATGAAATTCCATCTAATGAAAAGACATTTGAAGTGCAAGCGACAAATGTCACCAGTCTTTGAGTTGTGGGGTGCTCAACTGGTAGTAGCATAAGATCTGACCGGAGACATAAGTCTAAAGCCCTTCGAGCTCGCTCCAATCTGCTCATTGCTTTTGGCACTTTGGGGAGATACATGGTGGCTGAGGTCGAAAGACAGGTAGGATTGGAAAATTCAATTCAGTGTGGAGTCGCACTGTGGCCGGGTACCGGATCCACAGCTTGGGAGAGATTTTAGATCGGCCACGAACCCGACCAAGATGGAAAAGGTGTCCAGATGTAATTAGTTCAAAATTCCGACAGCATTAATACTAGAATTCCACAACAACTCATGTCAATGCACAACACGTGACACTTAATCGACTAAAGTTCATGTTTTCCGAATATTTGGGTCTCGGTTCCCGGAAAGGAGAGGCTTTTAGAAGCCGGCGGGAGTAAACTTTCGCGAAATCGGTTCTTGTGTGTTTTTTCAAGCCAAGACAGTGGTTATTGTTTGATGAAAGTAATATTTTTGTTTAAAACTTCAGCGGTTCATTAAACTCAGCTCAAGTTGTAGCATAATTGGCCGTCAAAGTGCACGCGACCACAGAAATGAGGTTTAACTAATCGTCAGTTGGCGCAAAAGCTTCCACAAGTTGATACATATGTAAAGTGTATTAACTCTTTCAGTACCCAACTGAACGTCTTCAGTGCCATAGAGGTCCCTACTCCTTCCTTTCGTAGCTCACATTATTTAGAGAACACGTACGC
Source organism: Bactrocera latifrons (assembly GCF_001853355.1). NCBI lineage: Eukaryota > Metazoa > Arthropoda > Insecta > Diptera > Tephritidae > Bactrocera > Bactrocera latifrons. Next base: position 2,291,131 of record NW_017537045.1, on the reverse strand, counting down.
ATTTACTTTGACAGTCGCGCGTTTTGGTTGTATTTTTTTTTTTTTTGCAACAGAAGATGTTTTTGTCAACCTTTGACCCACCACTGCCACAACGTGTGCTGCACTGCAATAACGGCAAAAGACGCTGACCAAATGTGGACTTAGGACGTGCTTTTAATTTTTAAAACGGCTTTTAAAAACACGCGATAAAACACATTGACAGTTAGCATGGACGAAGCGAAGCGAAGCGGCAGGGCTGCGCAGGAAGATGAGATGAGTTGCGAGCGAAAAGGGAGAACAACAAGCTACTGCAAATCTGTTAGAGCTTAAATTTTATAGACTGCACACAGAAATCCCCGACTCCCATTTGTAATTTTTTAAAAGCACCCAAAAAACAAACACACATAAAGCGGAAACGCAAATAAATAAAAAAAGAAACTAAATATATATGGGAGAGCAAAAAGAAAAGGCAGCGAGATAAACAAGTGCAAATGAATATGGTTAGCAGCAAGTGAAAACCAAAACAAAAAAATTTTTTCAGTGCAAAATAAAATATGCAAAATGCTGGAAAAAATACGCCAAAGCAGCGGTCAGCGCGCTGAGCCGCACACATAAAAATCGTGTAAAACGTGCATTTACATAATGAAGAATATGTCCTGCTGCCGCCGCGTAAGGACACATGCGATTTACAGCGCAGAGGCGTTAAAAAAATGTGCCATCAAATGAAATAAAATATGGAATGGCAAACTAAAAGCATACACTCTTACACACACACACATGCAAGCGAGCGCAAGACGGCGCTGTCGAGGGAATTAGTAAGCGCGGTGGCGCTGTGCGGAGTGGGTTAGGAGTAGTGGCAGTCAAGCAGCCACATATGCGCTTAAATAGATACTGGCGTTGAGTACGAAATAAATGTAATTATTCTGCGTGTGAGTATGTGCGTATAATTTATAACTCTATTTTAAATTTAATTCATAACTCCAGCACAGTAGAGAAACTGTAGTTTGTTCGGTAATTTTTAAAAAATTTACATTTTTTTATAATATATTAAGATTTACAATTTTATTAATTTATCGCTTATTTATAAATTTTAGTAAAAAGAAATATATTCATATGGCATTAGAGATCGTACAAAAAAAAAAACTCTCATACAGTTTTGAGATCATATGTCTTATCAATGTCAGAACACAGCAAAGGTGAAAACTCAAGCACGAATGAAAACTGGAACGAATACTTAACTGGTGGCTCCGCGGGAGCGTCTTGAGTTGAGAATAGGTTAGGTTTAGTGGATTAAAGTTCCGCTTTCCGGCTTTCGATGCTTCCGCCTACTATAAAAAAGAAAGAGGGCAAGGAAACGTGTTTATCTGATACTGTAAGAAGCAACCTCATACAGTTTTGGTTTCGTCGATTCCGTTCCGGTAATTTTGATGTCAAAAGTGCGCCACGCTCTGGAAGACCAGTTGTCAAAAATATGGATTAAATACGGACCATCATGTAAGTATTGTTTCTATAGACCAGAACTAAATATTTGCAAAAAAAAAAAAAAAAAAAAAAAAAAAAAAAAATAAAAA
>NW_017537045.1:2278848-2289105 GCF_001853355.1 Bactrocera latifrons | reverse complement strand
TTTCTTCGGAGATTACATAATTGGCTTATAAAATAATTTGTACCAAATTTCATGAAGATACCAAGTCAAATGAGGAAGTTTTCCATACCAGCACTAGATTCCGATCATTCAATTTGTATGGCACCTATATGATATAGTTAACCGATCTAAACAATTTCTTCGGAGATTACATAATTGGCTTATAAAACAATTTGTACCAAATTTCATGAAGATACCACGTCAAATGTGAAAGTTTTCCATACCAGCACTAGATTCCGATCATTCAATTTGTATGGCAGCTATATGCTATAGTAATCCGATCTGAACAATTTCTTCGGAGATTACATAATTGGCTTATAAAATAATCTGTACCAAATTTCATGAAGATACCACGTCAAATGAGRAAGTTTTCCATACCAGCACTAGATTCCGATCATTCAATTTGTATGGCAGCTATATGCTATAGTAATCCGATCTGAACCATTTCTTCGGAGATTACATAATTGGCTTATAAAATAATTTGTACCAAATTTCATGAATATACCACGTCAAATGTGAAAGTTTTCCATACAAGAACTTGATTCCGATAATTCAATTTGTATGGCAGCTATATGATATAGTTAACCGATCTGAATAATTTCTTCAGAAATTAAATTGTTGTTTTAGAAAATAATCTATACCAAATTTAGTGAAGATACATTGTCAAATGTGAAAGTTTAACATGAAAACATGGTCATTAACCTCAACATCAAATGTAAACAGTGATGGTCGAAGCGCGGTGAGGCGGTGCGAAGCCAGGATTAACAGCTAGTAAAGTTTTGCTATGTGTTCGTTAGGATAGCAATAAAATCATTAACTATGAGCTGCACTCCTATTGCCAAGCTCCTAATACGGACATGTAACGTCAACAAGAAAGAAAGAAGTCGCTTAGAAATGTCCAACTTTGGTTAATAGCAGAGGATAAACAGTGACTCCCTGCAGTTCCAGGAGCTCGGTTGGCAAATTCTTATTTATGCACCTTTTAGTCTGGACTGCCACCGAGAGATTAGATCAAGAGCTTGTGAAAATCGACTGTTCCACTTTTGTTTTGCCAATAGAGACGATGTTTTCAATGAGAGTAGCAAGTTATTAGTCAATACGGTGTATATTTCAGCTGAATTGGATCATTCTAACTATGCTATACTTTTCATAAATTTAATGCAAAAATAGTGGCTAGACTTTATATATGGAGGTCGATTTCGATCCAGCAGCTAACTCGGTCTGTTTCATAGTAGACTTATGGAGTATATAAACTTAAGTAGCCCCATTTTTGATCTTTAATATGACAGGATGTGTTCATTTTGTGTACTCTCATGAAACTCCTTTAAAGGACGTCCTATATTTTTACAGAGTCTTACAAAATAGGTAAAGAAATTCACGCAAAAGGGACTCTTTTGTAGATATGCCGAGTCATGGTCAGGTAAATTGTGGATTATAATTTTCTACGACTGGAAGCCTTGGATGCTGTACAGACTACAAGTGCAACTGTGAGACCACTTCACCGCAGTGTTATTCGCAGTTTAAGGGTTATCTAAGAGTTGTTGTTTATCTAGTCCCCGTTAGCGGTGTCAGATATTTAGTGTATATTAAGGATATTTAGCAGGGCATACAAAGAGATGGTTAGTGTCATGCGGGGATTCGTTGCACGTTGAACAAATATTTTACAAGGAATCTAGCGTCCCCTGGTGGCGCCATTTAATGTTGACTGATACGTTATAATCTGTATCTCTATTGATTGTCCAGTGAAAATTTCATAGCATTTCATAGATTGGAAGTGAAGTTATTGCGTTTTAAGTGTCAGTATGTTTTTGTAATCGGTGCGAAAATGAGTTCCGAACAAAGAGCCAACAAAAAATTTTGTTTTAAAATTGATGAAACTTTTACCGAAACGTTACAATTGATGAAACAAGTTTATGGCGATGATTGCATATCCCGTAGTAGAGTTCACGGATGGTTTCAACGTTTTCAAAGTGGGCGTGAGGGCATAAATGACGATCCACATGGGGGCCAATCAAATTCCGTGATCACCAGACATTCCATCGAATCTGTGTGTGAGTCCAACAAAAATCAGCCGAACTCAGCATTGAAATTTATGGGAATGTAATTGAACATCTCCAAAACATCGATTTATCGCTTTCTGATCGCACATTTGGGCTTACGAAAGGTGTGTTCCGCACAAATTGACTGACGACCAAAATTTGCGAAGAATCCAACATTCGAAGGACGTTTGTTTGACAAAAAATCATATTTTAACCATTAATCACTCCCAGTATTCACCTGATATGACACCGTGCGACTTCTTCCTTTTCGGGAAAATGCATTTGCCCATGAAAGAAAAGCCATATGCAGACGTACAGGCCATTCAAAAGGCTTGCACCGGCATACTGGCGGCCATACCGGCCAACGAGCTAAAACATTTGTTCGACATACTTTTGGACCGTGCAAAAAGCTGTATTGAAGCAGAAGGAGACTATTTCGAATAAAATAAATTGATTTTGCCGAAAAAACCATTTATTCTATTTTTTTAGGTCCTGTTTACTTTGCAATGCGCCTTGTATATGTCAGCGTCGCTTCTGGATAAGTTCGAGTTTAATCTGCTACAGTATCGAGAACGTAGCTATGCAAGGGACAATAACAACAGAGTTTCGTTGCCAATTCCTACGAGTTCTGGATCTACAGATACAAAGCAACATTCGAAACGGTAGACTACACTCAGCCAGCCCGCTTCGAAGTAGGGAAGACAAATGGCCGCAAAGATGATGGTAACTGTAGGTTGAACAAGGTATTATCTGTAGCGGTTACCCAAAGAGGTGCAGTCACAGGTCTCTAATTATTGGGTTCATTCAAATCTGTATAGTAAAAAATGCTTCCATGTGACGAAAAAAATTACTTTTTCATCATGCCAAGACAGCAGCTCACACTTCCGCCATCGACACGGCAGTATTGGTCGAATTGTAAATAGACAAAATCACTTTTATAAGAGTATACTTTTTATACAAGAGATCACCCTTTTTAAGCGATACTAACTTTGCGATTCTGTACTGTGATACAGTATCAAGTCTCTAAATTTGACAGAGGCAATTTTTGAGACTTGAGTTGCTTACAAAATATAAAAAAACGACAATCGATTAATATCTACAGTGATCTCTATTCAGTATATTCAAAATGGCAGACAAAAGTTCTTTTTGGTTTTGTGACTTGCTAACTACCAGGTCTCAAATTTGAGGCAATATTTTGAGACTAAAGCTAGAGACTGTWTWGTGAATAGTAACTAGTCACAAATTGAGATTTTACCACAAAATGTCTCAAATAGAGACTAGAGACTGGTTACAGAATCCCGCATTAGAGAGCTAACTATACTGAGAGGGCCCTGTATTGNAAAGCTAGAGACTGTATAGTGAATAGTAACTAGTCACAAATTGAGATTTTACCACAAAATGTCTCAAATAGAGACTAGAGACTGGTTACAGAATCCCGCATTAGAGAGCTAACTATACTGAGAGGGCCCTGTATTGATTAAATGTACATCCTATCTCTTTGGAGGACATCTGCTCGAAATCAGTATATCATCATAACCCAAAGTGGTTTTCTTCAATCCTGAATATGATTATAAAACACAAAGAGAATTTTTCTATTTCTGAAAGGTGGCTACACATATCTTTATATATGTAAATCACGTGTCACGTTGTTTGTCCGCGATGGACGCCTAAGCTACTGAACCGATTTTTAATTTGAGTGCACACCGTGTGCAATTTGATCCAACTTGAGAGACAGGATAGCTTACATCTCAATATATAATCGCAATATTATATTATTGCAAATTATTTGTATATTATTTGACAGTCAGAATTATTTGTTAGCTCCAAAAGATTTTTCCATCAGATTCTGCGAATTTAACCGCACTGGAAGCTTAAAAGCTGAAAGTATTTTGGCTCTAAGCACCTCCAAGTTATCTAGTTTAAAATTTCTGGTGCATATAACAGTAAAAGAGAATGGATAATGATAATATTTTATACAGATTTTGCTCAGAGTTTTTATGTAATTTAAATTTATTTATATGAGCGCCAGTAGTGATACCAGTTTTAAAAAATGTTCTTCCCATCAAAACAAGTGGACTTATCTAACGAGTTTACAGCAAAATACGAAATTTATTTGACTTTCGGTTTGAATAAAAAAGAACGCACTTAGAACATGGCAAAGCGGGTGAAAAATCACACAAAACGCGAAAAAAACGCGAAAGCAAACATTTATTTAGGCTTACCATATCGGCGTGTGTAGATTACTTTCGTTGAGCCGCGCATTCGCTAGTAATAAAAAAATATAAAAACAAAATGATGATGCGCTTAAATTAATAGTGAGAGAATTTATATTTACAAATCACCATTTCGCGTACATTTAGCAATATCCACGAAAACATGGCAAAACGACTGAAAAATCCTCGAAATTGAGGTTTCTAAAAAATGCAGGTGCTTGAAAATAAATAAACAAACGCGGCGCAGCGCGTTAGTTGGCAGCACTCGAGCGCGCGTGGCAAGCGTCGAAGGTAGTCGAAGGGTAGGCGTGAGAAATGGCATCGACCGAAACGCCGAGCAGTGCAATGGCGCAATCGCCACACAAATTGTTGAAGTTTACGCGCAAACACCGATACTTAACCCGTTAACCATTGCTAAGCGAGCGCGTGAGCTGCAGTTTAGTTTTCGATGCTAAATTGCGGTAAACAACAATAATGGCAAACAAGAAAAACGAGCACAAAGGTGTGCAAAACGGCAACAAAATAATGCAGAGGCGCGCGTTGGAAGGCGGCGCGGCGTGTGAAATGTGTTGGCGCGCGGCTCTGAACGCGTTGGTGCACTGGTGGGAGGCGCGCACCTGGCAAGCGGTTGGTGTGCTGTTGGGCTGGTGGCTGGCGCGCGGCTCGAAGGAGGTCGGCGCGTTGATGCGCTGGTGGGTGGCGCATAGAACGCGATAAACGATAATAGCTTCAATGATTATGCATCGGCACGTTCCTCGGCGAAGGCATGCAGATGAGCGCGCTGTAGGTGTGTGCAGTGCGCGCAACATTGGCGGCGGTGAACGATTAAAGGTATATTTTCGCGCGCTGTGTGGCTGTCTGTTTATATGAAAATAGCCACAATAACAAATTACAAATACAACGTTTATGTGCGACGCCGCGCCACTATTAGAATGCTAGATTTAAAGCGTTTTTAGGTTTAGTTTTTATTGTCGCTGCTATGCGCGCTGGCAGTGAGATTGACTGCGCTACATAGCGCTGCGGGTTTGGCACTTTGTTTTGTTTGCAATTACAAACAAATTCAACGAATATTTCCCCACTTTCAGATTTAACCCTTACTAAACGCTTCTCATACTTCACTCCTGGCTGTGGTGCGCCACACAAATCGCTGGCAATAAGTTACGATTTTTATGTTTATACGTATGTATGCATGTGGCACGCGTTTATTCTGGCCACTTGTGGCCGCAACGCGGTTAGGCAGATAACAAGTGGCCAGCAACAGTGAAAAGACTATGGCGATGGCATGACAGCGAAAATTGATGTTTTGCGGGTTTTGTAAACAATTGGCTGTGGCTTTTTGGCATTTTGGAGTGCTCAGGTGGGAGCGTTAAATATTTTTTTTAGTAAAAGTTCCCAATTGACGTTAACACTTGTAATATTTTGAGGTGGGTGTATGGGAGTATGAATGTGTGATCGCTTTGGTTGCAAGCGCGCTGTAAGGGTTCCGAGGGCATTGAGTGGCAGCGTGAAGCGTATAATTAGTCCAATTTACGCGCGATTCAATGCAAATGCATAAGTGCAGTATGTGACTGTACTTCTGGATAGGTACATTTACTTCACAGGTCTTTTAAATTTGAGTGAATTTTACTAGCAGTGCAATAGAAAAGTAAGCAAACGCGTAGTTCGACCACAAACTAGCTCGTAAGCTCTCTAAATACGAATATAACCATATCTTCCATAAATAAGGAAACGCTTTGTATAACTTAATATTATTCTCAAGACTGAGTTCAGACTTTGTGCGAAGAAACCAATAAATTTTGTTTGTTTAATTTTAAGTTGCTGTCTCTTAGCTTTGAAATGGTCTTTCTACGTAAGTCGTCAGTCCGAATGCATCCCAGGTATTTAACTGATTTTTTTTAAAAAGCAAAGTGCCATTTATATAAAAGTGAGATCAACTTCTTTTCTGGCAGTGAGTGTTACGTGAACCGATCACTTCAGCATTCCATTTTTTCATCTATGTTTCTATTCTATTCAGCTCAGGTTGAATAAATGAATTAGCACTAGTTGGGGTTTCGCTCATTGTTATTAAATCAGTGTCACCTGCAAATGTCGCAATCAGAACCTCTTCGGTTGTTAGCAAATCAAAGGTGAATATGGTATAGAGGGCAGGTCAAAGTACAAAGTCTGCTGAACATCTACAAAACCTTCTGAGCAGTACCTTTTATTATTAAGTGTGTCAGTTATAATATTGACAACTCGGTGACATTGCTCAATAGTTTCGTGTTTTTTTTTTTCTAAATTGATGGATAGGTATGACATTGTTTATTTAAATAACTGATATCATGCTTCTCAGAAATATTCTGTAAAAAATGTTGGATAATGTAACCACCAAACAAAATAATCCCATAACTTCTTCCTCATCTATATGGCTGTTGAGTGGAAGTGGTTGGAAAATCCCTTTCAGGTATTCACAAAGGGAAGATGTGTACCGAGATATATACGCATATGATAGCTCTACCGTACCTTCATTTTTTAGACATAACTCGTTTATGTTTCGAAAAATGATCTCTAAAGTCGACAGAAGCATATAATATCGACATTTTCGGTGCATAGAGACTAAGTGAACCCAGAGACTGCTAGATGGTTACTTACTTTCATTAAAATAGTTCATATTTGATTCGAAAAATCACTAGTTAAACCAAAAGTGGTGACGAATATCAATATCAATCCGTTCCCACGACAGTCGGGTGTACGAAAACCGGAACGGACCCGGATTTTTATCCGGCCAAGGACTGTCAACTCGGCAGAATTCTGCCGTTACAACAACAACAACAACGAATATCAATAAATAAATGAAGTGCAACTGAGAGGTAGGTGAGGTTATGGACTCATCCATCTTTATAAAATAGTAAATGGAATTGGATTATTGAGATTCATTAAATCTCGCTTATTATCAAATATGTATAGTACTATTATGAATTCTATATAATATTATGATTTCTATAGGTTGTTTGACAACTATTATATTCCATATTGGGGGTCCCAGAAATGTATGAACCTATTTATTGAAAAATCCTCCAAATATCAGATGAACCGTACTTATTAAGTGTTCTTTGAAGCAGCGAGATTTTAATTGTCTCATATGAGGAGAAGACGTGATTGAGATCCGATTCGCCTATTTTCACACTATGTGTGCGATGAACGGAAAACTGTAATGACCATGTATTGCTGGTAGGCGGTCTTAAGGTGCCGAAACGCATCGATATTTTATGTTTTGAATACTATGAAAGCATAGAGACATGGAAGGAAGTTGGCAAATTGACTTTTTTTTTTAGTCAAAATCAATCAAAAGCGACATATTTTGTTTTATTATTAGCACTGTCAAGGAAGAGTTCCACATAAATTAATTTTGCAACAAATGTATTTAATTTAAATTTTCTATTGTTCATTCGGAGCCCACTTCAATTTTCCTCGCTTTCAGCTCTAAAAATAATAAGATAACACTAGTTTAATGTGGCTTGCACACTAAAGCCATGCTTTATTGTTGTTGCTAAGTTTCACTCTTGCCCAACGCATGATGACGGTCAAAAGTTAAACAGTTAGGCCAGACAAAAGTTAAGCGTACAGTGCCACCAACTTCTCTTTTTTCTCAATTTGTACAACCAAAGCGAGCGAATTCAGTGCAAAATGAGCGCAAATTGTGTCGTTCTTCATTAAATGAAAAAAAAAATCATAAATTAATTAATTAAAAGCAAACAGCGCAAACTGAAAACGCAATAAATTTATTTTGAGTAAAAAATGGAGCGGATGCTGAAATTAAAATAAAATGGTGAGGAATTGAAATAGGAAATAAAAAATGGAACAATTATCAAGATAATATTAAGGCTTGCGTTGATGACTGAGGCAAGAGTTTAATATGCGATAGAATAGTTATCAGAATTGGAGGTTTAGGAGTTGATATTACACATTAAGTCGAAAAAAGCACCCGTAAATTGCAATTAAATTTCACGTGTAAATGACATTTAAAAAAATGCATTTTGCTAAGTTGGTAGGACTTCCATAATTACTATGAAAAATATATGCGAGATTTGTTTATCTAAAAGTTTTTGTTTAATGCTTACGGTAAATTCTGTAAAAAAAACAAACACACACAAGCTTATAAGTGATGCAAAGCCTTCAAAGACGGTCGAAAGGTCGTTGAGGACATACCTCGTTCTGGACAATATTCAAGATGAAAATATTACAAACTTGAAGGATATGGTGCTTGACAGTCAGGTCTCGACTTCTCTCGCGAGTCAGTTCGAATGATTTTGTGGAATATTCTGTATATGAAACACGTTTTTGCTTCACTTGTCCCGATTACGCTAATTTTTCAAAACTAGTGCGATTAGAACCGAATTTAAAGCCAAAAACGCAATGAATAACTTCGCTCAACCACCGCTTTCACCAGCTTTGGCTCCGCGTGATTTTTTCTTGTTCCGCTAACTGAAATTGCCGCTCCATGGAATCCGTTTTCAGTTGGTCGAAGAATTAAAAAAAAAATTCGTTGAATGAATTGAAGGTCATCCAAAAAATGCTTATGAAAAGAGTTTCGAGGACTGGAAAAATCGTTAGCAGATAACGCGTAGACCTACAGTGGTCTGTGACTAATTTAACCCTTAGGACAGTTCATTGTCTGTTCAAACCCTTTAAAGTTGCGAACTTGTTGGACCGCTTCACGCTGGTGTTTTCTTTGTTATACCTCTCTCCTCAGAGATCTGCCTTAATTGCGTATGAACCCACTAGAACGTATGAAAACCTAGACTTATAAAAAAAGGGGCATGATTGTGCCTTATAAGAATGTTAAGCCCCTCCCAAACTCTAGGATTATTAAAAAGGACTCATAGTATGCGATTGCCTCAATTTTTCACTAAAAATTGCGACGTATCCATTATGATGATTGTTGGAGTGTAGATTGTTCAATTAAGACCGACCTATAGAGAATATGTCTAAAATATATTCGGAAACTTTACAAACTAACGTCACTAACTTTAAGTTAAAAGATGGAAGGCTTCGTTCTTGCATTCATCTCCCTACATTAAGCACTACCGCTGATTTAGAGAGTCACCACTGAAGGATGCTTTTTGAGTCATTTATATAGCGCAGAGACTATTTATTTCCTTTATTGAAATTTGTACTATCGGTGGCGTCGTCTTTAGGACAGATGACTTAAGGAACAATTCCATTGAAGATCATACACGAGACGTTAATAACGAACCTTTACTACAATATTCTGTGAACGTAATTGGCACAGTTCTTTCTTAGATTTATTCAATAAATAAATGAAATGGCATTATCTCAAGGTTCTAAACCAGTAGAAGCATGCATATCGAAATCAGACGCATATTTGCAACCGGCAAAGCGCTTTTTGCGCCGAAGCGAGAATACATAAATTAAATTAAAAATGGAAATGAGCAGAGCTTAGGAAAAAATGACACAAGCTGCTGTAAGAAAAAGGGTGTGCACTGTGCTTCGTATATCATTTCGTAGAATTTTTTTCCGCAATTTTTTCTAAGGCTGCGAATGCAAAAAATACGCAAAGAGAAAAAGTTGCAAAAAATAGGAAAAATAGCGTTGCTATGGCGCTAAAACCGACGGTTGGGGACCAGGGTCAAAAGAAAAAATAATAATAATCATGCTTAAATAATATTCATTATGTGTGTTTTACACAMACACACAAACACACATAGGGAAGTAGTTGCATGCAAACACATGTGTTCGCCAACAAATTGAAATGCACACTTAAGCCCCATACTAGTATAATATGCGCATATGTATGTATGTGTGTATTTGCATTTGCGCATGCATAAATGCATAGCATACATTTGTGCGCACACACTTTTAGCAAATTATAAAAATTTATTACGCGCAGAGCGGACCGAAGCCAACGCAAGCGGGAAAAAATGTGAAATATAACGCAAAAAGCGACGTCAAGCAATGGAGAATAAAGACAAAACAAACAGAAAATA
>NW_017537045.1:2257365-2278825 GCF_001853355.1 Bactrocera latifrons | reverse complement strand
AAAAAAGGAAAAATTACAAAAACAAATAATTCCAAAGGAATAAAATTACAGAAAATAAAATACAAAAACAAAAGCTGCGAGAACATGAAATAAATTAATAGAAAATGCCAAGCACGAACGGCATAAAGGCAACAGCAAGCGTAGTAAGGGTGTTGGGGCGCATACCTAGCATAAATATGTGTATGCATGTATATGTGCGTGTATTTAGAAGACAAATGTGCCACATAAAAGACACAAGTGTAAAAAATTATTTAAAAAATCGCATATCTAACCAACCACTTCCCATGCTAAGATAACGAGGCATACGCTCCCACACCAACAACCCCCGCCCATCTTCACTTATACACTTGCACACACCACTCTGTTTTGGTCATTTTTATCATAATGCGTTGTGAAATTATAGAAATGGATACCAATGTCCATCCGGCGGATATGAAGTGTAACCGAATCGTTGGCGAGAGAAAAGCGTAAAATAAAAAGAAACGCGCTGCTAGGGTGCCGGAGTGGGTGCTGAAATGTAGCAGAAGAAGCTACACAAGACTAAAGTGCGTGCGTGTGGGTAAAGTGGTATTAATAATTGGTTATGGCTAGCGGGTTGTTGAGCAAGGCGTAATGGCGGTAAAAAGTTTTCATAATTTATTTTTTTCGTGTGTGCGCTGGATTTTGTTGCGGAAAAAAAGTAATGCGGCCAGCAAAAAAATTAGCCACATTTATTTTTGCATAATCACATATATGCTATTACAAATGCATATGTATTTATATTACTATGTATGCAAAGAGATTTACAAATATATTTTCAAGTCTATATTTTATGCTGAATTAAAAAGCAAATGAAATATGAGCTGTGCTCAAAAAGCGCCCGTCATGAATTCGTTATGATTTTCTCTAGACATGAAAGAATTTTTGCATACGTGACGCGAATTACTTTGAGCGTAAAGTCTATAATGAGCCTATGACTTAAAAGTGATTTCATATTTGTATTTGAATTTGAAAGATCCACCACGTTTACCTAACCTTCAGAAGACAAATGTATAAAATTCATTAGCACGAAAAAGCCAATGAGCCCAATGAACGTTCACTGTGATGAAAATATCTAAATGAGGTTGTTGCAGGAGGCTCATGTGTGGAATACAATGCTCGCGACAGACTGTAAACGACATCTGTCAAATATTAAAATACACACGTTCTTATGGACGGACCTATTTTGACAGCTGTACGACTACACGACGGCAGGCCGACAGTTGTCCTTCTCGCTAACTTCAATTTTATCCTATATTTGCCAACGACAGTAGAGTTGACAGTAGAATGGAAGATAGAGAGATGARGTAGAGTGGTGATGCCACTAATATGTAAAATGTAATATTACTCAAAGCTCTAACAAACCCGACGTTATTTTACAAATAAAAGCATAAGCCCGCTTTGTTACATCATTTATAATAACAATTGATAATTGAAAACAAAYAAATTTACCTATTTACTTATATTAAAAATATCGCTTTGAACAAAATATTAAAATTTCATTGAAGTGCAAGGTATTAGCATGGCCACAACGAAATTGTGTACATGCAAAATGGACAACTGCGTTGTTTTGTGTACATGCCGGCCATTGTTATGTTGCTGCCTTCTCACAAACGTTCATGTAGCAGGATTCACAACGCCGTTTTCAGTTCACTGTCGTGCTGCTGCAGTCTGTCGCGAGCATTGTGTTCCTCACATCACGCTCCAAAGATATCCAGCAAGCTGCTGCGAGTGCCTATAACGGACTGAATCAACGCGCCAAAAATCCAAAAACAAGAAAAAACTTCGGCTGCGCTGAAGCTATAATACACTTCATAGCTCTAGTACTTATACCTTAAAAAGTTATAAAAAGATCTTTGCTTTAAGTTTGATCGCTATGATTTAATTTTTAACTTAAAGCTTTAGTGATCCAATCTGCCATTTCATTCAGAAAAAAACAATCATAGTTCCATATTCCACTTCCACGTATGAATCGATGGATTTATTGTGGAAACACTTCGGTGAGCACATAATTTCACCTTTTAGTGCGGTCGGATTGACCATCAAGATCGTATGATATCACACCGTTAGACTTTTTTCTGTGGGGTTATGTGAAGTCTAAAGTCTATGCGGATAATTGCGCTTCGATTCAAGCTCTGAAGCAAAACATTTCATCAGAATTCGCCAGTTACCAGTCGAAATGTTAGAACGAGTCATCGAAAATTGAACTCAACGGACTATAGAATATAGTTGTCAGTAAACTGAAGGATCGGAATCAAGTTCCTGCAAAGAAAACTCTTTATATGACAAGATATCTTCACAAAATTTGGTATGTATTATTATAGACGGCGATGTTCCAACAACTGAAAAAGCATATAGCTGCCATACAAACTGCATTATCAGAAGCCAGTTCTTGTAAGGAAAACTTTTTTATTTGTCAGCCTCAATATATATTTTTTTATGCTTATATCTCTAGCTGTCTCTATATACTCCATTTCACCCACTGATTGACAATTTGCTCAAAATTAGCAAATGTAAATGACGAATGCACTAATTGCATTGCCATCAACTGACTCTGTGCAAACCAGGCACTTCAAAGTCGAAATCATTTGCAAATTTATGGTAGTCTAATTAATTTGTTAAGCACAAAAGCAAAACACAAAAAAAAAAAAAAAATAACGAATTGTATATTTCGCAAAGCAAAAAATTCCAACGGTAGCCACAGAACAAACCACAACAACAACAGCAGTGGCGCAACCAAATGATAAACCAATTGCAAAATTTTCGAGGCTAATCACATACACAATTCAATTCGTTTTACAATTTCAACTAATTTCCATTTCAATTAACTTTTCAAATGCAATTTAAGGTATTTGGGCGAACCAGCCGACGAGCAAACGAACGAGGTCGGTGGGAGGAGCGTGTTTCAGGTTTAACGCATCAAAGGTAACCGAAAGCAGGTGGAAAGCGGCCAAAGTGGACAAAGTGCTGAAATTTAGTTCTGGCAGCATGAGTCCAATGGACAGACAAGTCATATGACTAGTAATCATTGTTGTTGCTACACTGACAACAACTTTTACAACTATATAAGATACCAAAAAGTCAATTTTGTGAGGTTAGAAATCCTCATGAGCGCACCATACTTGGCGACTCGAGACGCAACACAACACAATGCGTCAGTCTGACTCTTGATTGCTGTCCGTTGCCATTGCATCAGTCACCCGATTTGTCCGACCGCCTGCTCGACCAGCTATATACCGTTATGTGTATTTGCTGGCTGCATGTGCGCACAAAGCTCTAACCAAATCATTCACTTGGCTGATTTCTTGTTACTGCCACATATTTATATACATATGTATCTATATTGCTAGCTATGTGGCATGCAACGTACCTTCACACTACTCGTTCATCAACTTGGCTTACCGGGCTGTGCTGCCGTAAGTGCTCGAAGCGCAACAGTCGAGTCGAAATGGTGATTAAGTCAAATTCAGATTTGTTAGCCAACAACAAAAACATGCTGCAAGCGCTTACTGCTACTCAATAGCTGCCCGCTTTGGCCCCTTAGTAGAGGCCAGCTACTAAGTTGGCGCACACATGTAGAAAGTGTTGCATAATGTGTGTGCGTGGGCGTTGCGGCCGCATTTTGTGGTTAGATACATAAAACGATTCGTTTATCAGTAATCAAAATCCAAATTATTTCAATTAGTCTAAATTTTAGTGGGAAGTGGTAGTTAATTTTCAGTTACAAGCAATTTTAGTGAACTTTCTCTAGGTTTAAAGTTTGCTGCTGTAATTGTTCGAAAAATTGAATTAGCAGAAAAAAACTTTTAGAAAGCACTAGAAAGCTATTCCGATAGCATATATGTGTATATATATGTATGTATATTATTGCTACACCCTAGCTAGAAAGCTTGTCCTTCAATTTGTATCATATTACTTAATATTATACTAAAAATTTTGGATCTTGAAAGTTTTGACACGGACTACGGACGACTGGCAGCTTTTATAAGAAGCTTTTCAAGGCGAAGAAACAATCGAAGTTTTACATAAGTATATTACATGATTAGAAATGATTGTTGTTAGAGAATACTTAAGTGTTAACCAAATTCGTTGCATTATGCAACGAAATAGGGTTACGCAACAGGTAGTCGTCACATTGCAATATAAAAAAGCTACCCATACTGAATCCTGAAGAACTTTTTTTTTTTTTTTGTAGATTATTTTTTGAAATTCTGCAGAGTTCATCATAAAAAAGTGAAAAAGCTTGCCACCTGCTCAAAATTTAAGTCTAAAACTTTGAAATTTGGGTATTAAACGAAAGAACTTTAAAAACACTTGTAACTTAAAACCCCTTTGAGATAGTTTTCGAAATAATGAAATGACAAAATATTTCTGAGAAGAGCTGCCACCTGTTTCCAAAATTTTTGTTTTAGAAAATAATATAATAAAAGCTAAATGAAATATTCCGCCTTCAGACTAAAAAAGTTAAAAAAGTTGTGATAAATATTTTTTAGAGAAGAGTTGCCACCTTTTTAGGGTTTAGAAACAAAAATAGTAGATTAAAAAATCACTAACTTGTTGGTACCGAGTTGAAGAGGCTTAAGGACGAATACAGCACATACTCGGTATGTTATGAATAGCATTGCCACATATTTCAAAAAATTTAGATTATTCTTATAACGCATTTTCACATCAATTGGGGATAGGCATTAAGTTAAGCATATTTTTATATCAAAATATTTATGATATAGATGTAGAAATTATTCAAATTGGAAATATTTCCTGGATGTGCTGCCACCTGTTTCAAATCAAAATTTAAAAAAATGAAATAAATGAAACACGGCGGTACTGCGTCAAACTAAACTTAAATCTGAAGACTTTATGTCGAATGTATTTTTTTAAACGAGTTGCCACTTTTTAAAATAAAACAAAAAAATTATAATATATTAAAAAAAAAAATCTTAATTGTTGTCTTCGAATGGAAAAGATTTAAGGAATCTTAAAGTTTATTAATTTTTTGAGTATAGTTTTGCCACCTGTTTAATATTCTGAAATAATAAATGTTCACAACAAACGAAAATGTGTATCAAATTAATAAAAATTGTATCTCAAAATATTTTGCAATATACATATGTATGTATATATTTAAAAAGATTAAAGGTCAAAATAGGGCCGAGAAGTGCTGCCACATGCTCCAAAATAATAGTTTTTTAGAAAAATTGAAAAACAAATGCAATTATAAAATATCTCTGTCAAACTTTTTAGCTTAAAAATAATTAATGTTGGAGATGTGTATTTTTTTGACAGTGTTGCCACTTTTAAACTTAAAGAAGATTAGAGTAGCATAAATTGTTTGAACAATATTGCCACCTGTTTAAAAATCTTATGAATAAAATTGTTGATACAATTTTTTTTAATAAATTAAAGTTGTTTAAGAAGGAAGCTGTTTAAGAGATATTTTTGTCTAGGGTTGCCACATTTCCTAATTTATTTAAATCAAATTAAAAATAAATACAAAAAATATTGTAGGATGGGCAGCATCAAGCACCTTTATGTAGAATGTCTCAAGCAGAAAATTTATAGAGCCTGTTGCCACTGTTTTAAAAACTCGATTTTCACAAAGTTTGGCAGCCATTTCTTTTACCTTCTCTTATTCTCAAACTCTACGCTTTTCTAGCCTTATCATTAAAGTCTATATGAACATTTTATAACGCCATGCATCTTTTTCGAAAATTCAAAAAGTTTTCATACGCATCCGCACTTGTGGATCTGCGCTTTCGTCGGTCTGTTTGTCTGCCTGCTTGCCTCCTGTCAACAGTGCGGAAAGGCAACTTCTAGGAAAATTTGTCGCTTGAATCGTTCGTGCAGCGAAGCGTTTCGGTGACTTCATCTGCTGACATGGCTGTTTTTATATAAAATATTGTCGTTGTTGTTGTTGTAGTTGCATCCGTTAGTAGGGTTTAATATAAAGTTGCTATTTGTTTACCCATATTTAGCACACAACTTTGKGGTTGTTGTTGTTTTTTGCCATTGTAGTTTCGAAAAATTTATTGCTTGCGAAATTTCACCTGCGCGCCGTTATGACTTTTTCCCGTTAAATTTATTTTTTTGGATATACTTATGCAGCCTTGTTGTTGTTGTAGTAATGTTGGCTTAATTGCGCACATAAGTGCACATTTGCTTAGCGGTGTAGTGCCGAAAGCAGCAATAACAAATGACGCAGTTCCAAAAACCGGTAGTAGTTATACTGTATATGTATGGGTATGTGTGTGTATAGTATGGAGCGGTTTTTTGGCTGCTCACAATATTTATATTTGCACTTTCTCAGCGGATTCATAAATTTTCGGTAATAATTGTGAAATGTGCATTTTATTATTGTTGTTATTTATACTTAGTTGCGAGACAAATTGTGCGAACGTAATTTATTCCCGGCTCCGATTCGAATTATGTGGCGCTTAGTTAACAAGAGGTAGGAATGGCATTTAGTTACTATACTTTTAGGCGCTTTGACTTAAATTAACGACAAAATTAATATATAAAGCAACGTTACTAGGAATTTTTATATACATATATCCCCCCGAATGTCTCCTTTGTTATCACTATACCCTACCTGAAAAGATTATAAACGTTGAAACTAAAGTGGTGTCTTAAGGACAACTTATTGGCTCATGTTCAGTATATGCTAAGTTCTTACCAAAATGCATATGAAGACAATATATGGATGTATGAATGTTTGGTGGGTATAGTGAAAATTCAACCGTAGTCAAAAACTCTGAAAAAGTTTAGAGATTTTGTTTATTATGGAAACTTATTATGTGTGCAACAATTAATTTAATGAAAATTTTTTTTTCTATTGGAGATTTTTACAAAGCCATTAAAAATGCATGGGCGTATATTGAATATAAATTTTGATCGCTAATTTGTGAAAATTCCACCGATTTTAATAACTCTCCAAGTGTGTAGAGATTTTATTTAGTTATGGAATATTATTTCTGTATGTCTTGGAAACAATTAACTTTTTGAAACACTTACTTAAAATCTCTACACTAGTGGAGAGTTTCAGAAAGTCATTAAAAATACATGGACGTATATTTCATAGAAAGTTTGATCGTTAAATTTGCTATTATATGATGTGGGGACACATTTTCCTCATACATTAATGAAAATAACCGTTATTTTGCCAAAAACACTTTCGAAGTCATAACAACGACATTTTTCACTTAAACACGTATTTTCGCTTATCATTTTTATTCATTTCATTTTCATTTGCATTAATTTTAATTAATAATTATCTGGAATACTAACAAACATGAAGCAGAAGTGTGGTTCGGCGGCATATCAACGCTATAAAGTGACATTTACGAGCAACGAAGGCGGTATGGGAAGGCAAAAGTGTAGATAACGGGTTGAAGGTAAGCAAAGAAAGGTTGTAAAAAACGCTACATTAATTTCGATAAACCTCAAATAAAACACACGAAAAAAGCAACAGTGTGCGGCACGAGAATTAACGGTATGTACGCAGCTTGTGGGAAAATTCATACAGCAATGGGGGAGAGAACTGATGTTAGCGGTGTTGATTTAGGGTGGCAAACAGAAATTATGATAATTCAAGTAAACAACACGGGAGCAACAAGAAAAGCAGCAGCACAAATATGTACGAATATTTAAGGATGTAGGGGCACACACACATATACTACATACATGTATGTAAGTATGAACAGTTATCCATGAATATAGCGCCAGCTAACGAGAAATATTAAATGGTATTGAGAGAAACTAATTTTCATTAAAAGGATCAAAATTTTCAAAGCAGCAACAACGAAGCAGCAAGCAAAAGGGTTGAAAATGTTACACATACACAAACACATATAGCAGCATGACTGGGCGGCTTGTTATGCCACAGCATTCGGCGAGTTTATGACAAAATATGAATTAACATAAAAACACAAACACATAAAAAACGCTTAAAATATTTTTGTTATGCTAGCGTATGAAAGCCGACTCCTTAGTTGTTGCCAAGCACGAAAATCAACGAAGCAAAAATGACAATCGACAAAGCGTTGAGTGACAAAAGACGACGGCATCCGCTAGTCAACAAGCCGCTGTCGTTTGGAGTTCGAAATAAGCAGCGCGCTTATATCGCCGCTACGTTGTTGTTGTTGGCCGGCTGCTGCAGGAAGTGTTGGTGCGCTTTGTGGAGCGCCGTTAAAGGTTATTGGACGCATAATAATGAGGCCATTCGGCGTGGCAGCCAGGTGGCGAGTTTGCTTTCATTTGGCGGTCGAGTTGGCGCGCAGGTGGTTAGGCAGCCACTTAGTAACTCACCCGCAGTTTATTATTTTCGAAATATTCAAATTTTTGGTAATAACCGAACGCTCTTACTGTCGGTTGGCAGGCAATGCGATCACGGCGGAGGGTCGCGGTGATTGGCTGGCGCAGAAATATTTCTTTCAAAGAAGAATGCGAGTACTGGAAATTTTATTTGCAAGCAAAAAATATTTGTAATATAAACATTATTGTATAAAAAATATTATCACCAGAAGTCTACAAAAATGTAAGAACCTATATTTCGGAAGAAAAGTAAAGATATTGCTTTAGTTTTATTTTTTAAAATTAAAATGTTCATAGTTTTTTGAAACAACAAATTTAAAAAATCTCCAAAAAGTGGAGAGATAAAAAATTTACCAATGTTAAAATTTAAAAATTTGATAATTTTTATAAATATAATATGTTTATATACTTTTGGTATGAAAAATTTTACTTAAATTTCAAATACATGATTTTAAGTAAACAGTAATATTAGTATATTTTCTTTAAGTAAACTTTTTGTTAAAATAATGAATTTTGGGTAACTAAACAATTTTGAAAATTTAACTTAGGCTTACTTATATAATTTTTGAATGATAAAAATATTTTAGTGCTTGTTATATAATTTTTTCTGGGCGCCGCAGAAAATTTGACAAAATTGCACAACTTTCCAAAAGTGTAGACAATTTTTATATGCCGAAAGTTTATTATTTATTTATATATTTTCTGCTAATGCAAAAATTTTCTAGTTATTCAACATCCCCTCACTAATGCAAGGTTGAATAAATTTATAAACATTTAGAAATGAGTTATAATGTTTATTAAATATTATCTTAATAACTTCGCCACTTTGCGTAAATGTAGTATTTATAGATGTTATAATGTAATATGATGTTTATAAGATGATTTCAGACTCATACAATGAAAATGAGACGCAATTTAATAACTCTCCAAAAGTGTAGAGATTGTTTTTCTGGCTAGAATGCTAATGTTGATGTTAATAATGTAAATTCAGATTCAAATGATGAAAATAAGACAACATATAATAACTCTCCAAAAGTATAGACATTGTATTTAAGGCTAGGATGCTAATTTTCAATGATTTTGTCACAATTTAAGGATTCTTAGTTAGTAAAAAATCTTTCTATAAGTTTAGAATTATACAAATCCAGTAAAAAATCATAAAACTAAGTTATGTAAATATGACTTTGTTTTTTCTATTACATTTTCGTAAAGTTGATTAAATATAAATCGACTATCATCTGTGCTATATTATTAAAAAACATTATCATTAACTTTATGACATCTCGTCTGTTTCTTAAAACATTATGACATTAAAGAGAAATGTAATCCAATGTACGTAAATTGTACACGGTGAATGAAACAATGATAACCAACCATCACTCCTTTATTCTCCCTTTATGTAATATTTGTAGATTTGTTTTCATTATCCTTCAGTCGAAATATAAAATATTCAAAAATATGCGTACAGCAGTCAAAAGATATAAGTATTTTTCATATTTCATTCATAAGCACTTTTTGATTATAAGGCGCGCCGTTCCATTCGTTCGTTAGCATCCGCTCAGCCATTATATATTTTCACCACCACATCACACACCTGTCATGCGTGGCCTTACTGCCGCACTTTTTGATTACCAATGATTGCTAACTAAGCAACCCTGATATGCGCGGCTGATCCACAAAACTGGTTACACCGTCGCGTAGAGACGCTGAGCTAATCGACTGGCAGTCATTGGCATCGTCGGGCTCATGTTATTTTCGACATTACGCTCAACTGTCAAATTACTTCGATTAGCATAGAAATGGCTGAACGAAGGCAATGTGGCGAACTGTGTGGTGGCAGCAACGTTAACAGCACCGATGCGAGGCAGGGTGTGCGTTTACGAGTTGATACTCAGTGGGCGACGATGATTAAGTTTATGATTTTTATGTTGCCATTCGGTTATAATGTAGCGGAATAGTTCTTAAGTACTTCGCTTGGCACTGATGCTGGCAGAAGTACCATTTTACATGAAGGCTTGGTAGGAGATACTGTTTAAAGACTGCGAACTTCCTCTAGAGACGGTAAGTTTAAAGAAGCTTGACTGAATCTCATTTGTCTATGGAGGACAACGGAGTTGTATTTTTTACAACGTTAATCATAAAATATTTCGTCTTATCTAATCTCAATCGATAAACGAATTGGAACCTAACCGAACCCCTAGAGTTCGTAGGGATGTGGGAAACAAATTTCGCGGCTTCCTTTCGAATTTTTACTCTCTCAGAACTGTTTTAACAAGATATAAAACTATACTTAACCTCGGAAAGACTAACTCTGTCAAATTATTTCAATGCAAATTGAGGCTTTCCAGAATCGGTGTTACCTACTATTGACCACAACACACGCAGTGTATAAACGGAAATTTAATTGAAAAGACAAACAAAGTCTTGGCGAGCATTTAACGATTATGATTTGACTTTATTAGTTTAAAAATTTTGGTTTTCTAAAAGTAACGCAACTTAGGCCGGCCTTTGGAGGAACGAGACAAGATAAAGTTATACTGACTGTAAAAACTAAGCTCATTCCGATTACCTAAGCTCGAGTGGTTTTCGTCCAACAATTTCTGATCCCATGGTTCAGAGAGTGCATCAGAGTTGCTCTTTGGAGAATGCTTCGCAAGAATTGAACTGTGGCAAAGCTTATGCCCCTGATTGTAATTTCCTTACCTATGCTTTTTCAACAATTTCTACTATTAAAAGCCGAGTGAATGTTCTGTACAATATACTGATAAAACTGCTTTTGTTGCGAGGATATTATACTGATTGAATATCAAAAATATTATATGAAGTCTAAGCAAAATGTACTGAAAAAGACACCTATCTATAGGGATTTTTTTCATAATCTATCTATGTACCTCAAGGTACGTCTATGCGAGTCTGCTTCGGTTACTGACTTGAATGTTAGGAATCATGTTTTAGGACCAATTCAAGATCATGCTTAGCATAGAAATACACTAACTATGGGTTTAACCAGTTCGTATAAGCAGCTAAGACCTATAGTGTCTAAGCTGTGTCGTAATAGCAAAAATTTCGATAAACAACCACGTGCTCATCATTAAGGATGGTGGATGAAGTTCATAGAATAATTCAGCGAAATAAAAGAAAAATAAATTAGCAGATTTGTACGTGTTACAGCTTTTCACTGTAATTTTTTTTTTTTAATGTTTTAGTATAGTTTTTTCTTTGTTTCTGCTTTTTTCGTGAATGTTGGCGCGTTTAACCCTTTCTTTACTACACTTATCCGTAGATATTTGCTTTACACCACTATAAAGCAGCCAAATAAGTGGGCACCGCCTGCTCATTTAAAGCGGAAACACATAATTTTATTTCATTAATCCTTGTTTGGGACATTTATTTCCCATTTTTTTCGTGTTTTTTTGCTTTACAAGCTATTCTTTCCATTGAATTTACTTAGGCGGTGGCTGCGTCGATTGCGTATCGTATGCAAGAGACGGAGGTCGTGTTTGTTGAGGCTTAAAATCTTGTGTAAATAGAAATTACATTTGTAACGCCGCCCGCATATTGTCGATGTCGCCTTTCTTTTGAAAGAGGTTTACGCTCTAAATTATAAGCAATATGTTATGTAGAATATTGGATTTTCAAAAGTAATATTGCTATATTTAATTAATTAAAGGAAAGTAATCTGCCAAACGACACCATAAAAAAATAATGATTTCTATTAATTTAACTTCCTCGAGATTCGAATAGAAAAAAGCAAATGCCTTAAAGCAATTTTTTACTCCTACAATGTAAACATATTTCTCACAAAATCTATTAGAAAATTTAGAAGAGAATTATTACCATATTTTTGTAAAGGTTTATATGATATGGCGGGTTGACAGGTGTGTACAGGACGCATCTCTCGTTTGTTGAAACGCGGCTTTAAAAACTCTATAAAGATAACTTTAACGGTGACTATGCCTGACCATGCTGATAATGCATTGATTTGACTATCGCGATGTCTTTGATAATAYTAAGAGAGAACAAAATTAAGACGTATATATATCTTCATATTAATAAAGATCTGAATACTTGCCAATCTTGTCAACAAATGAAGCCTGGCCTGGCAATTGAAACGATTGGTCTTTGAACAACCTAGGACTCGAATTGAAAGAATGGGTTAGGCAACTTTAAATACATAGATTGGGACAAAATTTAGATGGATGTCTTTGTGTTATGCATAATCTGAAGATTTATATTATATAGCTTAATCTATGCTACAAAGGAAGTCATAGCGATCAAAACGATCAACCATTAGCGTAAATCGTGAACTGAGAATGAGAGAATGGGTTGGGCAACTTTAAATACTTCGATAATTAATTTTTTTTTTATAAGGAAATCATAAAAAAGCTTTGTACCAGAGAAAATCTTAAAAAAAAAAAAATTAATAGAGATATTTTTCTGCTGAGCTCCCTTGTCCAAGAACAAATTATATGTTTGAGGAAGTAACAACAAAGTTACCCAGTTGGCTTCAATTCAAGAGAACACGTAGTTATTTGGAGAAGACAGTATAACCTCTTCTATTTTCAACCTATTTGATGTGTTACGTTAGCTGTTTGTTCGAATAGTGGCTTTTAGTGTTTTGACGAATCGAACATACATAGAGTTTATAAATAAAAGTTAAGAGATTCAGAAATTATATGTCTGCCAATTATACTTTTTTCAAGGTTGGGGATAACTGTCGTCTCTTGTGGATCATTACTATTAGCTGACAATGTTTGAAAATCCACGTTACCTAGAAAATTACACTGCATTTTCAAGCCAATTTAAATGGGACGGTCTTGGATTTATATCCGGTCCAAACATGTTACCTTTACAGCAATACCCGAAACAATTTCAGAAGCTATTTCTCTTATGATCCGAATGAAGGGCTGAAATCGAAAAACACCTTATTTGAAAATTGCGCGTTCGATATAAAATCGGCTATAACCGCGTAAGTGGTGTTTACGCCGCTAAAGAAGAAAATAAAAAATAGCTGAGGGTTTACACTCACTTTGTGGTCTCTTCTTGTATTACTTTTTGGAACCTAAAATGTTACTTAAACTAACCTATTAAATACTTAAACTTTGTAGATAAAGAATACTACAATCGGGTCAAAGCCACCTATTAAGGCTGGTTTTTTCGTGTTGAAAAGCTCACGGGGAGGTTAGGTTAGGTTAGATGGCTGATCTATATGTAGTCCTTTTTGAAGCCATAGAAAAAATGAACTCATGTATTCGAACTTATAAATTAGCAAAACGCTTAGTACCCAATACAAATTTGCACCGCTCTTTTATTTTCCATTCCCGATAGTTCGGTAGGTTGTTTGAAAGCATGCGCTTCTAAGAGTTTAAGTCTTGATGTCCCAAACGAGGGACAAACAAGAAAGAAGTATTGTGTTGTTTCCACTTCATCCTCTTCAATACAAGTTCTGCAGATGGCGGCTCGTAAGATTCCCAACCTTGCAGCATGGACGACAATATTGCAATGGCCTGTTAAAAGCCCCACAACTAGTGAGAGGTTAGCCTTATCAAGGGCAAGTGGTTCACTACATCTCTTGTAATCGATCATGGGCTAAAAGGCTTTTGCAAAAGCGCATATACCGACCAAGCTCCTGCGAAGCACAGCTATCTAGCTCACTGGGAACTTTTTAATCCATTTCGGAATTATCATCGCATTATAAAATACAACATACTGGTTCCATTATACTGATGATCTCAGATTCCAAATTCTAAAAATACCTTACATTGTTTAAATTAATAATATTATTCTCAGCAAACTCTTGGGCTTTTGGAACATTTTTATTCGGAAGTTGATCTGGATTGTTTTCTCGGTAACTTGCTAGCGAGTTTACTGAAGAAACGAACTTGCACTTATTTCAGTTTAGTAACATAATTAGAGAACTCAGTGTCGAAGCAAGCAACTGACTATAAAAAAAAGCTGTTTTTGAGTCTAATATATTCTTTGTAGACTATGCTTTTGAATAAGATAGAAATACTTCTTGCTGCCTTAAAATTTGCAGGAAATTTCGAGTAACTCCTGCTCAAAACTTTAGCTTTCCTTACTTGTTATAATCATTACTATTTTTAGTTATTTTTATAGAACAAAATTTTTGTCATTTCCGCCGACTTGTCAGAAATATTAAAGAATGTCAAAATTAATGCTCATTATAATTTTGTAAAATTTGCAATTTGCCAAATATGCACGAATACAATAACCGACTTCCTTCCTGCCACTCTTCGACTGACTATAAAGAGTCGAATTCCATAATGTTGTCATCTAAATGCATTGAATCACTTCAACCAAAAACTGACTGACTATAATAATAGCAAGCGAAACTGACATAAGCCACCAGTCGGAGAGACAGCCACCACTAATCTCCTGGCTATACCGTTACCGTTATAGTCAAGCATTTATCAGCGATTTTAACACCTTCGCCACTGCGGCCTCCAACTATTGCCGCCGTATAATACTCTACAGCAACAAAGATGGCGACAAATCTGCGCAATTTATTTACACGGCAACTTTTTGGAATAATAATAATAACAACAACAAGGGTACAGTGCCAAATGATATGCTGAGCGCGGAAACATTTCTTTTCTTGGACAAATTCCATCAACGTATAACGCAAGAATTGTCGACGGCGGCGGCAGCAAAAAACTTTTTTCCTCGGTCTTGTTTTGGCGGTGGTGGGAGTTGGTGGGGCAAAAAGAAAGGATTTAATGGCACATTAAGAATTTTATTACCGCAGCATGCTAATGTGCAAAGGTGGGTATACTATATAACGGTGTGGAATGGTGCGCGTTACTCCTTGACTTATAACCCAGTCTCCGGTGCGGATGTGGCAAATGTGCCGCGTTGACATTTTCGCTGTCATTCCATTTCATTTTCGACTGTGAGTATTGCATTTACTCATTATATGTACAACAACATGCAGGCCGCACCGTTACAGCGACGACATTTGACAGTTGACAGCGAGGAGAGAGAGCGCGTGGGAGAGTGCTTGCGTCTTAACGTCTTAAGCCAGCGACGCGTGGTCCGGGTTTTGTACGGTCGCCAGAGGTGTTTGTGTTTTCGTGTATTGTGGCCTGTAGGTGTTTTAACGCCAAACCATACTTTTAATTAAATTAATTTGTTGTAAATCTTTGGAAATACTTCGGCTGTTGGCATAACTTCGTTCTTCGAAATTTTTGGAGCCGTTAGCTTTCCATTGCTGTGATTTATTTGACATTGCTGGCATTTTTGGCTTAATTGTATTGCAGAAATCAAATATTTTTGCTCATTCAGCGGCGTGTAAATTGCTCGTAGCTCATCATCGTCTGCGTTGTGCATTTAACAGGTCATGTCTTTCTTTATGCGCCGCATTAAAACTTTGCATAACTTTGTTTCTGTCGTTTTGACATTTGAATATTTTAAGTATTGTTCATTATTTTGAGTGACAATTGTTCAAAGTATATTAATAATTTTGGTTTCAGGGAAGCGCGCCTCTGAAGTTCCTCGAGTTTGAGGTTATTACCGCTGAGATCAATACTTATACAGCATACAGATTCACATCAACTCGCTAGTTGCTTAGAAATTTGGTCCTCTCTTGAAATAAAGAAATTTACGTTTTAGGGTTGTGTAGCCCAAAGAAGTTTTGCAAGTTTGCGTTTAAAACCGCCTCATCACAACACTAATTCAACCTCCAGATCTACAAAACCACCCCAACTGCTTATAAAGCCTGTCGATTATTAGCAGCTAAGAGAAACGGAAGTTTAATGGAAAATACTCCAATTATTGTCTAAGCCGAAATTGAGTACTACTGTTCAAAAACTAGGGAAGTTTCTACATCTACTAGCATTTCTAATACAGTTTTGATAATTATTGAATTCTTCCATTCAGCGTTTTCTGAGAAGTTCGGAAGGGCATTGATAAAAAAAAATCATGAAAAGAGGGCTGATTTATTTTAGATGCATGGAAGTAATAACAAAATAAATTCCAAATTCGTTTTCGAGCCAAATTTTGCTCAGCGATGACGCCCATTCTTTAAAAAATTAGGGAACCTCGAATGGATCACCCTTTATCTGGAAGACTTGAGACTAAAATTCAGCTTCGCCATTGGCCATTGGCAAAAAAAGCTATACGAAGAGCAACGCCTTACCATATTTTTTGGAAGACTCGAGACTAAGCATCAGTAAAAATGAAGGAGTTTCGTTTATAGATTTTATACTTCAGCCACAGATTAAAATAATTCTGATTCTATAAAACAAAACCTGCTTTTTGATTAGAAGAAAACTTTTATACAAAAACTAACTTATCATCACTTTTATAGAGTTTCGGAACCCACATTTTCATTTCTTTTCCATCATATAAAATAATTTTTAAGGAAAGTGCCCTGAGGTATTAATTTAATAATTGACAATTTTCACGGGTGCTTACAAATATCTAAGCGGACTTGGGTTAAAATTAAACTAGCGGTTTCAGATCTATGGGCATGGAAAGAGGTAGCCTTAACTCAGAATGTGCTAAAGCAAATTTCAGCGTGCTTTCCAGTTTAAGTTTTAATATCTTTCAAGGATTCTCTTATATTTGGTATCGATTTATTTGATGTCAGATTCAAAAAGTTAGTTTAATCGGTAGAAATAGCAATGGGTAGGACGATATACAACTAGTTTAATGTGAAAGTTTTTGTGTATCATTTGCTTGAGCTTTAAGTTTCAGGAATTGGCTTGAACCGAATTTCGTATCGTTGTTTTCGGTGTCAGCTTCAAAAAGTGAGCTTATCGGTAGAAATAGCAGTGGATATATACTTTATTGTGAAAGCTTTCATGTGTTATTTTATTTTAGCTTTAAGCTCTAGGAAATGGTTTTCAAAATGGCTTGAACGGAACGTTTCTTTAAATGCCGACTTTTTTTTTTACAGCCGAGCAATTGAAGTGTCTTTTGTTTGAAATTCCATATGCACAAATTATACAACAAATTATTTCATTCAGCTTTGTCTATAACCATTTTAATTTCGCACAATAATTTTTCAACTTCCTGTGCGACGCTGACTTTTCCACAATTATTTTAAATATCGACAAGTGCCACGGCGAACATAACCCCACAAATACATACCAACTAAATTTACATATTATATTTTTGTTTGCTGCCAGTCGACGCTTAACATTCATATGAAATTAATAACAAAGCGAGTATTCATATGCCAGCAAGCTGAAGAACTCCCGCTGCCACCCAAAGCATCCACAAAGTAAGCAACGCTAAAACATATTGCAATTGCTGTCGCCATAAAGCAAAAAAATATTTTGTTGACATGTGAAGAAAAAGTGACTTGATTGCAAATATTAAGGTCCTAGGAGGGATGCAGAAGCGCTTCAGTGGAAAAAAACTGAATCAACTTCTTCAACACAACTGCACAGAACAATTGAAAGCTAAAGCTGCAGCAAAAAAAAAAAAAAAAAAAATCAAAGAAAAATTGCAAAACACCAGCAAAGTGGGTGGGGCGTAGGTGCAGCTATGCGAAAAATTAAACACTTGAGATTCTAGCTTGCTCTCTCCGCACCGTCACTCCCCCCACCACTAACGACAACAATCGAAACGTCGCTTTCAAGGAGTTTTGCCTTCGGCTGGCGCACATGTGTACATTTGCACCTAGTGGCCGTGTTAGTACGGGTGTTGCCACTTGAAGCGACCTAACCTGTGCAATTTTCAGTCATCATCGGTGTTGGTTTGTGTGCTTGTTTGTTGTTGGCAAAAGGCTTCCAATTGCTCCCATTGTTCTTATGCTCGACGCTTTGGCATATTTGAGAAGGGCATGTGGCTTGAATTCGCTTTCGAGTGCACCTACAAAGTAGGTGAAGTGCGTACAAGTAAAATTATTGCTCACAATATATTGCGTTTTTGCTATATTTATTCATTAATAGGGTCGTATGGATAAGCACGTAGAGTTTTATAAGTAAAACAAGGATCACAGAAAGGATGATACTTAAGATCTTTCGATAAACTTGAAATAAATTGATTGTTTTAATGTTTTTCGGAAAGAATAACAGTTGTATCAACCATAACCGGAACCAGATAGATATAAAATCAACCCTGTGTTGAGCTATTCTCTGTCGGTCTTTGGTCTTTCTGTCGACTCATTTCGTTCAGATAACCTAATCAAATATTTTGTATCGCAATTGTTTGCTCTATCGATTCCCTTTTTGGGACGATAGTTGGATCATAAAAACCTACAAGTCAGTTTCCCTAATAACTTAGCCAAAACTGTAGCCGAGCGCTAAAGGATCTTTTATGAAATCTTTGTTTCGACAGATTTACCGATGTCATTAGTACCGAAATCGTAGATTGATATACTATTAAGACAGCATTTGATACCTACAAGGTGTGAAATATTAATCTCCTTTCCAGTGAATAAACCAAAAATCTGTTGGAGACCGTTTTCTGCTTTCCAATGTCTACTAGAGCTACCTTAAGACTCTTATGCTGCAAAGAAGAAGGCAGAGCGGGAGGATAATGTTTTCTTCAATACCATGGATTCTTGATCTTTAGCATTTTACTATTAGAGTTAAGTTTTTATTGAAACTTCGAACAGGAGATTCTACTAAAAAGGTATTGGCTGTCCAAAGAGTGAATATACTTGCAGCTTTCAAACCTTTGTCGAGTTGTTTGTGGACATATCGGGGAAATTGGAGATTTGTATGACAAAACTTGGTTCAACATTGCTGCAAACAAGTACTTGTAGCTTTTCAAATCTCTGTAAGAAATCTTCTTATGCAGGAAGGATTATATCTCGGATTAACCTTCAATTTTTCAATTGTTTCCCGGAGCGCTGTTGAATTGTTGGTATGCTTAAGAGCTGCTGAGTTAAACATTTAAGGGAATCAAAGATTTTGCGCAAGCCTCGATGATCGTGATCAACAAAAACTGCAAACTAAACACCTATGAATCCGTACAAATCCTGGCAGCACTGTTCGAATAAATGTTTTACAATTAATATAAGAGGTTAGCAGTAAATATAAATACTTATTTCTATATTTAATTTATTCATAACTTTTGTATTTTTCCCTCAAGCAACTCAAGTGTTGTTCGTGCTGCGCTTTTTCTTCTTCTTCATAATTTAGCTGCCTATTTTCCGGTTGCAATTACAATAATTTGCTGTTCAAAACGTTTAGGCTTCAATTTAGTTTGTTGGCATCGTATCCCATGGCTTTCAGAAATAATTTGTCAAACACATTATAGAAAGTGTACACATACAATATGAAAGCACATATGCAATTTATGTAAGTATTTTTTAATGCGCATTTCCAGTAAACAATCGAACCCACAAACGTTGAAAATTATGCTCCAGTGCGAGGTTAGGGAGAAAACTAATAGAAAAAGTCATGCATGTTTGCATTTAGCTATTCTGCAATGAATTCTGAAATAAGATTTGAGTACAAACAGTACTCAAAGGTTTAAGAAGTAGTGCTTACAGATCTGGAAACAACTGGATTAATGAGGAGGTTAAATACTTTTAGGATGAGTTTTGTACGGAAGGTTTTTAACTAGTCAGTTCTGAAGTATGGTCCATTTTTGGTTGTTACGTGCTACTTACTACGTCTTAAAAGTCGACTTCCCTTTGCCTTGTTCGTAATGATCAATTATAGTTCCCTGCGTTCGCTGAGTGAACGTCGCAGGATTCAGCAGAAGGGCAATATGTGAAGAACCCAATTTTTTTATACACATTTGATGATTTCCATATATGGATTAATCATCAAATATATTCACAGCTGCATACACTTTTTATGATAGTTGTTTCCTCAATAAATGTTTGAGACAGTTGAGCAGTTTGTGCGTACAACATTGGAGGTTTTAATTAGTGAGAGTAAATATATATCATATTTCACGAGCGGTTTCGCTCTACATTTATTAGTCAAGGCATAAGTTTTAATATTTACACATGCCACCAGCCTGGCACTTTAGAAAAGTAAGTACATATTTGAAGAATGAGACTGGTTAGAAATTCTGATATACTTGCCTAAGGTAGAATCATCTCGGTAGCCAAATCCTCTAACAGGCAGACAAATTGGCTGATATTGATATTGACCGTCCTAAGAAATTTTTGACGAGCTCAAGGCGTTTGGTCGAAATGAG
Source organism: Bactrocera latifrons (assembly GCF_001853355.1). NCBI lineage: Eukaryota > Metazoa > Arthropoda > Insecta > Diptera > Tephritidae > Bactrocera > Bactrocera latifrons. The sequence continues at coordinate 2,258,371 of NW_017537045.1, read as the reverse complement.
ATGTTCGAGTTTCTCAACAGAATGCCGATTCTAGCTGCTCGATAGAGATAATTCGTGGGATCACAAATGTCAGAATAATAATATAGGTTGATTAAATTAATTTTTAGATGATGAAGCTGCATCAAGAACCAGTGTTTATTATTGGTATGGTGAATTCAATCAAGACAGAGCAGTAAAATGTGGTACACAATCATTTGGTTGTGAGTTGTTTGTCAAGAAATCAGGAAAACGAACCATCGAAGACGGATCTCTCTTCACTACGACATTAGATCTCTTACTTCGCCTGAATAAACTGCATTTTCGGGCACCTAAAATTTTAATTTGATGAGTAAAGCACCGTAAAGTCCTGACTTGGCATCGAACGACTTCTTTTTTTTTCCCGGTCAACATATGAGACAACTTAAGAGGCAGTTGATGCGTTCAGAACGCAACTTTTGGAGATACCTCATACGCATGCTAATGTGTATAGATCTGAATTGAGAAAATTTTGTCTTTGATTGTCTATGAACATCAACTGATAATCAACACGTCAATAAAATAAAATGATAATTGACAATCGACGATTATCCAGAGATCTTACTGGCATCGTTGGAATATCGGAACGAACAGGGTATATTAAGTTTGTCACGAAGTTTGTAACAGCCAGAAGGAAGGGTCGGAGCCATGTCCGTTCGTCTGTCTGTATATATACGAACTAGTCCCTCAGTTTCTAAGATATCGTTTTGAAATCTTGCAAACATCATTTTCTCTTCAAGAAGCCGCTCATATATTGGAACTGCCGATATCGGACCACTATAACATATAGCTGTCATACAAACTGAATGATCGGAATCAAGTTTTTGTATAGAAAACTTTCACATTTGACAAGATATATTCACGAAATTTGGTACAGATTATTTTCTAAAGCAACAATGCAATCTCCAAAGAAATTGTTCAGATCGGTTAACTACAGCATATAGCTGCCATACAAACTGAATGATCGGAATCAAGTTTTTGTATAGAAAAC
>NW_017537045.1:2237999-2256740 GCF_001853355.1 Bactrocera latifrons | reverse complement strand
CTTTCGCATTTGACGTGGTATCTTCACGACATTTGACATGGATTACTGCTTAAGGTAATAATAAAATCTCCTATAAAATTGTTCAGATCGGATTACTATAGCATATAGCTGTCATACAAACTGAACTACTACTAACAGAAATGCACCTGTGAAGGGTATTTAGCATTGGTGCAACCGAAGTTAACGGTTTTTTTTTTTGTTTTGTAAATCTTAATGTACTGACAACAAAAGATATTGCTCAAAAGATGCCAGTGTTTTATATCAGCTTTATGCCTAGAAGTGTCTACTTCTGCGCTTTTTCAAGAAATTAGCTTTTATTGCGGTTATTGCCTCGCATGCTTTTCAAACCAAATTGTAAATCACAAAAAGCTTGAATATGAATTTTCGATTGCTCATTTCGTTTGTGATTATAATAATGAACAGTCTTTACTTTAGCTGCAGCATAGTTATGCAGCGTTCTGCTCTCTTTCTTCTACGCTTAAAAAGTTCAAATTTACAAAGCATAATTCGGAAAGTAACTCAGCTCTTAAAGGATTATTGTGATGATGAAATTTTGTAGAAAATTTTCGCTGATTTCCTGTCTGCATGCAAAAGTCTGTGTATAATATCACACACAGCATTGCAAGTGCTTTGTTTCGTGCGACAAATCGCCACAAAATGGGCCAACCACTTTAGCGAGACAATCAAGGACAAAGCGGTGGGAGTACAAACGCTCAAGCGTTGCTTCCTTGCCACGCTACGCGCTTTTATTTCGCACGACGCTTCGTTTCGTTGGAACGGAAGTTCTCGACTAGGCTAACGGTTACATAGGAAGGCGTTGGAATGTGGGCATGGGGACGAGACAAAGTCTGAGCGAAAAGCGCGCTTGCAGTTGAACTAAATAACTTCCTGCTTTAAGTCAAGGCGAAATTTTCAAAATTTTTTGCACACAAATCTGTAAGAGAGTGAGTCCAAATATTTGAAATATATTTACATTTGCAACATTTCATGCGACCAAAATTTTGTTAGTCACATTATAGAAATTTGCTTTTGAATTAATGAGCGCGTGCACGTCGAACAATGCGCCACAACGCCCCCTTGCTACACATTTTTAGCGGTACTCTTTCGTGGACCGAAAGTTCGCGTGGAAAAAACACGTGTAATAAATGTTTGAAAATTTTGTTTATTGTGCAAAAGTTTATTAGCCTCTACAAATTTCTAGTTACTAGTATTTTCAGCCTACAATGAAACTCAAATGCCGACAGCGTACAACTCGGATTTGTTCGGCGAACTTTTGTATTAAGTTGCATCGCAATTTTATTGCAACAATTTCATTTTATATTTGCATAGAATTCCGATTAGTGCGAAATACTGGATTCTGTCTCGGGTTGGTTGGTAATTTTTATACTCTCGCAACAAAGATATTATAGTTTTGTTCACATAACGGTTGTTTGTAAGTCCTAAAACTAAAAGAGTCAGATATAGGGTTATATATACCAAAGTGATCAGGGTGACGAGTAGAGTTGAAATCCGGATGTCTGTCAATCCGGATGTCTGTCTGTCTGTCCGTCCGTGCAAGCTGTAACTTGAGTAAAAATTGAGATATCTTGATGAAACTTGGTACACGTATTTCTTGTTATACACATCTAGATGTGTATAAGAGACAGGGCGTCGCCCACTTATGGACCAAAAACCATATCTCAGGAAGTACTCAACCGTTTTCAATGAAATTCGGTATATAATATTTTCTTAACACCSTGATGACATGTACCAAATATGGGTGAAATCGGTTCACAACCACGCCTGAAATATCGATTATCACTTTATCATGCGAGAGTATAAAATGTTCGGTGACACCCGAACTTAGCCCTTCCTTACTTGTTGATTCTTTATTTTGCGTGGTTGTGGGTGTTCTTTTCACAATGGCACGATGTTATGGAGATGGAGCTGAGAGTTCACATACAAGCGTGATTTCCATAGGTTTTTTACCAGCTTGGGTTTCCTACTTTTTGGAAATAAAAAGCACATAACCTTCTTTTTTATAAGGAATGTTTGTCTAATGGTGTGATATCACAAGATTTAAGTGTCCAATTGATCGGTTCAAACCAAGAAATTATCTGCTCACCGAAATGTTTTCTCAATATCCATATTCATGGATTGATGTGATGTGTGGGAAGTGACGCCGTCTTGTTGAAACCAAATGTCGCCAATGGCATACTTTTTGAAGAAACATGAACCGCTGATTCCACCCGTGCCGCAGTCACAGTATTCTCCAGACCTGGTCCCATATGATTTTTTTGTTCTCACAGCCTAAGAGGCCTATGAAAGGACGACGCTGCACTAGGATTGTGTAGATAAAAACCGCATCGAAGGTGATAAAAAAAGGAGAAGGGAAAATTATGGCAGAAGTGCATTATATCTTGGGGTGATTACTTTCGAGGAGAAAAATAAAAATTCATCAATAAATAAACACTTTCTTCGGAAATGTAAAACCAGCGATACTTTTTGAACAAACCTCGTACATTTCCTTACTTGTTTTGTTACGTTTTCTCAATGAAATTTAAGATTAAATTCAAAAAATAATAGAAAGAACAGGGTACAAAAGGACATATTCCCTCTGACACAAATATATATTCGGTTTGCGACAAAACCTGCATTTTTTCTAAGAGATATAGTGTTTATTCGACAATCTTGGGAACGAATGATTGCTTTAAAGAACAAACAAATCGAAAACTAAGAAGCCGTTTGCATAAGAAACTAACAAATCGTTCGGTCGAAATGGAATTCTCTTTAGGAAAGGAGGGACTATTTTGAGAAATATATTTCGGATAGGCAAGGAATCTCGCCTTGTGAAATCGTCTCCATAAAAAAATAATACGAGTATAAAGTAAAATGCGATAAAAAAAACCAAATCATTCAGAAATTGAACACCGATTCTGCTAATGTTGTTTTTATATCTGAGATCTGATACATTGAGGGTTTGTCCAGATAGTAGTAAGACTGATTTTCTTTCGCCGTGACTATACCGATTCGTTAGAGGGAGTTCCCAACTAGCGAACGAGCGGCTGGTCAGTTGTCTCGTCAGTGTTCGCTAGAGCAGAGGTATGCGATTAAATTCTGAGTGAAACTCGGTAAATCTGCGACAGAGAAGTTTGATATAATCAAACAGGCTTACTCAGTTCTTGCTTTAGCAAGAAGAGGTCGCTGATGAAGACCGGAAGAATGAGCAAATCCAAAGTGAAAACGATGCTCATTGTCTTTTTTGACATCAAAGGCATCGTTCACCATGAATCTGTTTGTACTGGACAAACCGTCAACGCCAAGTTTTCCATGGAAGTCCTCAAGAGACTCAAACGAAGGGTCAACCGGGTCCGATAAGACATCGCAGGCGATTGGAAGTTGCATCACGAGAGAATGCCTTCCGTGACGTCAGAAGGAGCTTATTTTGAAAGATTTCAAAAAAATTGTTCGATTGATTCAATAAATTTTTTGAACTCGACTTAGTCCTATTACTTTCCGGACAGGCTTGTTGTTGTTTGAAATAGCATACATATACTAAACAAGGACGTAAAGTAAATTTCGACAGAGAGCATCAGAAGAAACTACATTAATTGAACGCAAAAGGATCAAATCGAAATATTTGATTTTCTGAGCGATGAATATCAAAGAAGATGGAACTGAGAACTGTATGAGCTCTACGGCGACATGGATATAGTTAATTAAACGCATAGAAAACCAAGGAATGCGCTGGTTAGGTCCTGTCGTTCGCAAGAAAGATAATGCTACAATGGGTGGAAAACGGAAGCCAGGGCGAGCGCTCATCCAAAAGAACCAGTCTGGCATGATCTAGAAACGGGTAGGGCATCTGGCATAGTTTTGTATTCACAGTTTAAAAGAAAATCCTTTTTGTAGTGTGAAGATGTGGTTCGGCGACTAGTAAAACCAAAATGAAATTTAGTACTGAAGAAGTGAGGTGTTGAGAAAAAATAAGTCGATTTTTTATTGAGGAAAAGGGTTGCGAGAAGGCATCGGCCGTACTCGCCATGCAATATTTACTCAAAATTTATACGCTCAAGACGATGTACTATATCGCGAATTTATGTTATGTTATTATTAATGTTTTTAATGTTCATCAAATTACGGTTTTCTTTAACTTCTTGTTCGAAAAAGAAAAGCTGTTCTTTCATCTAGAGAAAAGCATTCAAAAATTGCGTGAATGGATTATTCAACATTTTTTTCAAGGAAGAAATGTTCTTAATATCTGCAAACAACAGTTGTTTCTTAGTGTTGGTTAGAGAAAAACTGGCTCCGATCCACGTGAGTAGATACAACTGGCAGCCAATTGGCTGTCGATAGCGCTCTAAAGGTAGTAATTCAAACCCGGATCGGGAAATAATACAAATTACCGAACTAAAAGCAAAATGCTTTGAAATTCGGAGAATACAATACGAGCTTATAATACGAAACACCAAAATACCAAACCATAAATTCCGCTGCTCTAGCAATTAAGTAACTTCAACGCATTAAGGTCATAAAACTGACAATATTATTGACTTATTACCGGTAATCGCTTGGCAAGCAATATTTAAAACCATTTAATTGCCTACTATTGGGCGCAACAGCCGCCCAGAGTTGTATTAGACACACAACCGAGTAAAAGTATGAAATTGGACGATAGCTAAGGATGCAAAAAAAAGTGAATCCTCCTAAAACGTAGTAATGAAGTGCGCTACAATTTAAAAGTGCTCGAAAATAGCTGAGCGGCAGAAAATTGTGACGTCGTCTTCGGAAAAAATGCTTTATTAATGGCGAATTAAAAGTAATAAAAAGCAGATGTGCTTTAATGTGGCACATTTTACACGTGCAACACTGGCTAGGGCGCGCGTTGTTGGGGCAGCATTGTAGCTTTGTTGCATACTTTTCGGCGTTGCATACATTTATTTCGGCTTTCGTATTTTTTTAAGCTTTGAAATTATAATAATGGCTTTTTCGGTGGCAGCTTTGCATTTGGCGCAGGTAAGGCCGCCTGCTGGCGCGCTACATGCTATGGCATGGCATAAGCAATGATTTCGTGGCACCCGGATGAATCAAAGTTGGCATAAGACGCAGTCGACAGCGTCGCTGTACATTTAGCAGCCGATGGCGGAAAGTTCGCTGTACGGAAACTTTTGCATTGCACGAAATGTTGCGCTTAATGCAGTTTATCATTTACTTTTGAGTTTTCACTATTTTTTTATTTAATTTTTTACGCGAACTTTTCGCTTACAGCTGGTTAGCTTGTAGCTCTCGACGCCGCGCGTCTAAAAGGTAATTTTAATTTTAAGCTTGAGTTATGACAATATTTACTTTTTTCTTATGTGGCATGCCACATGTTTCTGGGGCGACCTTTAATGGCATTTTAATATGCGGCATTACTTAGGTGCAACAACAACTATATTTTATATGTATGCATGTAGCTATGCGTCACTTTAATTGCTGTCACGCGCATTTGCATTGCAAATTTGTTTGCGCTTATAATTTAATTCTGTTTTGATTTGCAGTGTGTGTTCGTTTCACTTTGTACTTTGTACTTTATGCTTAATGGTGACTTACCGACATGTGATTTTCTCTTTGCCCTCCATGAAGAGCCCATCTTTGCCCCAGCGTCGCGGCAGCTCGAGCACGGTGACACCTCTGGCACCGGCGAGCGCGATGAGTGAGCCTTCCAACGAGGCGACAACACGTTCCACTTGGAAGCTTTGCGGCACCGATGGTATGAGATTCTGTAGAGCCGAAAGAAGAATATATTCTTTATATATTTATTTAAAAAAATCTTTGTCAAAAATGTTATTAGATGAAAAAAAAAAAAAATAAAATAAATAAATAAAACAAATAAATATATATATGTATCTGTAAATAAGATTTAATTATATTTTAGGAGCGATAACTTGAGTACGAATTGAGATATCGTAATGAAAACGCGTCCCTTCGTTCATAATCGAAAACCAATAAAATGCCACAACTAAGCACTAAATTAAGATATGGGTGCCGGGGAAGTAGCAAAGGGCAACTGTGGGTTCAAAATTGTGAGAAAGAGCCAGAATTGCTTTAATGTTCACAAACCATTCAAGCTAAAAAACCAAAATCGCTGAAAATAAATCATATAAGAACCTATACCGAGAGTGTGAAAATTGATGAAGTATAACGGTACTCTTAGATACTAAGAACGCGATAAATCAATAACTAAATTTGCCAGACATTAAATTTTACCTCCGAGATAGTTACAAACAGTTTTTTTTTATATCCAGGGTCAAAGGGTCACGGAAAAAGGGCTAGTGATCCAAAACATACTCTAAGATTTACGCAAATCCCCCAGTTTACCACGAAGAGCTACTGCTCAAGGTCAACAAATCACTCAGACCAGACGGAATCCCAGCAGAAGTGATGAAAAAAATCGCTGCAGAGCGACTGGCAATACAACGCCTGCTTCGAAGCCGGAATATTTCCTGAACCCTGGAAAAAGCAACGGCTGGTGCTAATTGTAAGGGAAGAGGAGATCCCAACTTGACAACAGTACACCGTCCATTATGCACGCTCAACTCTAGGAGCTATACAACATATAAAAATTCAAAAGAAGAGTGTTGCTGGCGACTTTAGATGTCCGAATAGCCTTCAACAGCGCCAGATGAAGGGATATGATCGACGCTCTCGAAAAAAGCTTTAAAACTTAGTAACAGAAAACTGCTGTATCAAACTAAAGAGAGATCAAGATATATAGCGGTCACGTCAGAAGCAGCATAAGGATCCGTTCGAGGCCCAGTTTTGTAGAACATCGGCTACGACGCCATACTAAAACTCGAATCGTATTTAATTGGCTTCGTGGACGACAATGCAGCAGTAATTACAGCAAAAGGCAGAGAAGAAGTGCGAAGAAAGCTTAATCAGGTCATGATACTACTACCGTTAACAAATAAACACATACCCCTCGAGATAAGCATGCAAACGACCACGAATCTTCTTAGAACACAAAAAGCAGTAAAACTCTTAGGCGTAAGACTGGACCCCAGCTTAACTTTCTGGATACAAATGAAAGCATGAAAGACAGCGAAAATCACCTTTCATCTCAGCAGACTAACTGCCCCAGCCAAGAAAAGAGGAAGCTCCTAATATCAACGACAATCAGCGTCCTATTATGCGGAGCTGAAGTTTGGGCAGATGTGCTTTAAAAGGAAAATCCGCGTTAGGTAGTGAGCAGAGTGCATCGCAGCACACAGAGTTGCAACAGCCTACCGAAAAGTGTCAGACGATGCAATTGACCTTTTGGCAGCTGAAAGGAAAAAGCTGTGTGTCTAAAGAAAACATCCGAAAATAACTAGAGTGCAACAGAGCAAATAAAGAAAGATAATAGCACAACATGGCAACGAAGATGGGAGAATGACAGTCGCTGCAGATGGACGACCATACTAACAAAAAATTCAAGCAATACTCTGGTTACAGTGTGAAAATAGATGAAAGCGGACTACAAGCCAAGACTACTTTCCATATAATACTATTTTAAATTCCATTTGAATCTTTCACTTTCCGGTATACAAACCAAGAAGCAATTAATATAACGAAATAAAACTTTATACGCATTCTTTGTATCAATATTTTTAACGTGAGAATTATTTGTGGATTACTTGTAGCATCATGCGCGTCGTTTAAGCGATTTCTTTCATGGATATTTTTGTTGAAGAAAGGTTTAGAGACGGTTAAATGACTGTCTCCCACAGTTGTAACCATACTGATTTTTTCCAAATCACTGATTAATTAAATGAAATTTCTACGCCTACACATAAGTTATGCAAATAACAGACAACAAATGAGTAATTCATAATAGCACAGCGCACAAAAGTATGCAATGATATCGGCGGCAAATGTTGATACGAAGGAAAATATTATATATTTAATTGCTTAAGATAAACAGGAAGGGTTTCAAATTGCTGGATATTTACATACAAACATAAATATATGTAGATACGAAGATATTATATACATTTATGTATAAGGATGTATGTACTAACAAAAGCTTGGATATGTAGGCATATACTTATATATTTGCTCATATATGCGCAACTAGATAACCCGCACATTCATAAAAGCAACAAAAAATGCAAATTTATTTACTCACACACACACACAAGCACAGCTATGCAGCACAWTTAGTATGGGCCGGCGCTTTAGCTGTACATGTAGCGACATGTATGTATGCGTGTGTTTATGTTTTTGACTTTTTGACATTTGAATTGTAAAATTTCACATGTCAGCGCATACGCCACACAAGCCCCAACCAACGACAAGCCCTCACCACACTTTTTCCGTTATGGCTTCTCCGCCTCCATTTGATACGCGACCAACTTAAACTCATTCATAGACTTCTTGACTATTCAGCGACTTGACATTATCATGCCAAGTTGTTGCTGTTGCATATATTTTATTTAAGATGTCATAATTATCGCGCATGCATGCGTTTTTGTGTATTTCGTATATGCAAATAGGTGTGTGTGTGTGTATGTTTCCTTACATAATTACATGCATTTTATGCCTCATATACGCGCACATTAGTTGGTTCGAGACCCACTAACCGGCGCAAAAGTTGCCTTTGTAGGCGAAGCTTTGCGTTTTACGGTTAACTCGCCACGCGCGTGTTGCGGGGTTGTGTTGAGATGTCTCTAAGATAAACAAAAACAAAAAGAAGTATGCCTAGAAGAATTTCTTTTGTATTTTTCCATTGTCTTAAAAATTTATCACTTCTTTGAGTGTGTATGTGCGTGTGTGCGACTTGTAAAATTTGATGTTTGAACACATGTATAGACATTTGTATGGGTGTGTGGCCTGCTGGTCGTCTTCAAGCCTTAAGGACTACACATTTCACTACTTAATGCTGACAACTTGCACGTATATATACATATATGTATGTAAGTATGTTCGCTCTATATTTATCTATATGTAGGCAGTAATTATGACTACGTGTATGTGTGTGCACCTCTGCGATTTGTAATAAAAATGCACCATATCTGTGCAGATTTCGTGTAACTTTCGTGCTTTGTAGTCGCACTCTCGCGTTGAGTCGTTAATTTGTGAAATCACGTAAAGGAAAATTTATCTGTGCAAGTTCATTAGGCCTTCCATACTTTTCAACTGCTTTGTCTTATATTTATTTACGCTTTACATGCTTGTATGGCGGCTAATCAAACAATGGCATGTCGGCATATATTGCGCAATAATACTGTTTGTCTTTTATATTTTCACTTTTTCAAGTGTTTTTTTTTTTCTTCTTGTTGTAATTACAAAACTCTTTTCCTTTTCCGTATTGGGTGTGGGTGTGCAAATTTGCATTTTATAGACTTTTGCTTATCTGTTAATATTTTAGCAGCGCCTTTATTGCCATACTAACGACAGACGTGCACGAAATGCCTGCTTGAGTTGAGGGAGTAGTGTGGGGCATACAAATTTATGGGCATGCGGATCATACTAAGGAAAAAACAATAGCTTCAAGTTTATCTTAAAGAAACTTTTACAAAATAACGTCATTTTCCTTTATTATTATATTAATATTAAAAATTTTGTCGTGGATATTAAGGGGGTATTCTGGGCTAGGATTCTGAAAAAATCGATTTTTTTAATGCATATTTTGAAAGTTTAGACTTTCAAAAAAATGACCTTGGAAGGAGTTTTCAAAATTCGACTTATTTTCGGACATACAGCCGATTTTGTGACGTGGCGTCTGTGTTCACTAGAATTGTCTCCTAAACTTCAAACGCCTTTTTCTCGAAACTACTTAATTTGAGATGGCTGACAGGTTATACTGAGCCGATTTATTTGAAATTTGGTATATATCTTCTTTATACAAAGCTCTATCGTGTCTGCCTTGGATTTCCAAAAATTTTGATTTGAAGTACCTTTTTAAAAATTCGAAAGAAAAAATCGGGTAAAAAAAATTTTTTTTTCAAGTCGACACCACTTTCTTATTTTTAATTTTTTTTTTTTGAAAATGGTCAACCCGATAACGACATCCTTACTAATGAAGAATCTTCTTGTGTTTTGTGTTTTAGATCTCTACAAGGGTTTAAATAACGTCAACCAGCACGCACTCTCTTTTCGAATCCCCACTCCACCGGCCCGTATCTCGACGAATTTTAGTTTTTTTTTCCTTGCCAACATATAAAAAAAAATTGGATACTAAAAATGTTTTTAATTTTTTTTATCTTAGTTTAAAAAATGCCTAAAATTCATGCGTCTGGACCAGAATACCCCCTTAACGCTAAAAATAAAGAATTTGCGTTATCTGAGACTTCTTATGTATGTATAACTTTCGGCACAGTCGCTGAAAAGTCGAGTCGTACAGATAAGCACTTATCAGGAATTATGTTGATAATTTTCAAAAAAAAAAAAAAATTGTTATTTTTGTTTAAAGTACACTTTGGGTAACCATATTCAATTGGTACAATAGTAAAAAATATTTTGCTTTTTAAAAATAATTTATTGCTCAACAACCAACCTTGCAGCATCGACGCCGATGTGGTAATAGCCTGTTAGAATAACTCGAAAGTATCTAGGCGATCTTGGGTCAAAAGGTTCTAGACAAGCTTAACCTCTTAATTAAACCACCTCGTACGATAATGGCAATCAAGACGTAAATTTCAGCGGCATATAACCATAGTCTCAATTTTTATATCTAATTTGGTTCTTGTAACGTTGAACGTCAGCAACTCGGTATGAGGGAACCATTAGTTTTCGTGGAGAGAAAGTAGACAGTCTACCTCCAAATGTTGCCGCCGACCACAACACGAGCGGGATGGGAGACAGTTAAAGAGGGAAGGGACACGCATATGAAGAAAAAAAAAAAAAAGAAAAAGAAAGAGGCCAAAATTCTTAAGTATGAAGAGCTTGAGAAGCTGGCCGACATTTGTAATGCTCGAAGGATGCGGCGACTATCGGAATTATTGCAGTTTTGTTTTTCTTGTACTACCGAAAGTGGTGATCGAGCGGCTCATCCATACTGAAATTATGAAGAAAACACTTCTCCAGCTTGCTGAACCCAATGAAAACTTAACATATTGAGATGGCGAAGCCGACTTTTAATTTTTTTACATATTAAACGATTTTTCGAAACTTCAGTACCTACTTAGTTGAGGTAGTTGAGATGCCTCTACATACTTTGAAAGCAGAGACTGTACTATGATGTTCTATACATTTCAGGAGATCGTTTTGTGAGGCAGAAGAACAAAAAATATTTTTTTATTTTCTTGTTGTCCGGATTCTTATTTTAGACATTTGTACTATTTTCACAAACTCAGAGATATTTCAGACTTAGAGGTGTCATTTTCTTCGGTTTAATAAATTTTTGCTTTACTGGACTTATAGAACCGACTATGTATGAGACCTTCAGCGTAGCTTTTTTACTATCCCAAAGAGTCCATTCGATAAAGATATCTACAATTGATAACAGTATTGTCACATTGAATTTATTTTATCAACTAGTTAGACACAATTTTTCAAAAAGCTGACAACCCTTTTCAAAATTCTTTGCGACAAAATTTTTTTTTTAAGTTGTGTGATGAACATATTTATTTTATTTTTTCAATTTAATACATCATATTTTTTGGAACAGGTGGCAACTCTGCTTGAAAGTATTATCAACTATAAAGCTTCAGATATATAGTGACTGCAGTTTTATATAGATATTTTAAAAATTCGTTTATTAAAAAAATATTTAACAAAATTGTATAAACAAGCCTCAATGTGGCCGGTTAGAAGTCTGGAGGAGGTGGTTAAAATTTTAAGGTTTAATAATGAACGGAAAACCTTAAGTTGCAAAAGTTAGATGGCAAAGCTGTACATATTTAAAAGATCTACAACTTTCGAGTCAACACTTTCTCACATAACCTCAAATTTTTGCGAAAATTTCAAATAACCAAGTTTCCATTTTTAATTTTTCCTTTAATGTTTCTTATTTTAAGAAAAGTCTTAACACACGATTTTATTACTGTTCTTATTTGAAATGATCACATTTTCAATTTACAGAACCTAATGCCTTCTGGCGCCTGCAACCTAATCTGATTGACCAAAATTATTAGCGCCATTTGCATTTAAATGAAAATTCAACGCATATTACTTACGCACAGTTTAGGCACATCAAGAAAAAATCACGACAAAAAGTTAACGGAAGTGAAATACTTTTGACAACTCAACTGTCATTACCGTTGATTGATTGAAATGTCACATTAAGCGTCTTTAATGGCGAACGGCATAAAAAATTGGCAACTTAAATGACACATAAACGCTGCTAATGCCGATAAAGGGCGTGGAGTGTATATGATGAACGAAATAATGAGACAAAGAAGCAGCAATAACGCATACGACGAAGTGGAGCTGCCTAGTTTGTTTCGAAATTGATAAGCAACAATGACAGGCAGCCAATGACGAGCGAGAGAGCAAACGCTGTTAAAACAAAATTGTAGCGAAACCTAAAAAAATCCTTAAAAAATAGTGCTACTTAAAAGAAAAAATGCAAATAAAAAATTTCAAGCGCCAAAGCGTGCGGTAGTTATACACAGGGTGCAGGCTGTGTGCCGAGCAAGTCAATGCGAATGACTGACGGTGCAGCAAAATGCTTTATCGTTTATATTTAAGTTAGAAAAATGACCAGCGATTAATTTAATAGAGACAAAAGGAGCGCATTTTACAATTCTTGCTTTACAATTCTTTTAAGTGAATTTTTTTTATACTTTTTTCGGGTGCTACACTCGAGCGTAGTGCGAGTTGGGTCACTCATGGCATACTCGCCGACATATGAGCGATATGACGCCATACAAATGTCGACTGCTTGCTTATAAAACAACCCTAACCACAAAAAACGCACAACATATATATGTTTGTATATATTTGGGTGCATGAACCAACTCTTAGCATCAGCACTGTAGCTGTGTCTCTTAAAAGTTAGATTAGGGTTGGGTAGCTGGAGTACACATTCTGGCTACTCTTACAAATGTTTTGTATGCTTGTGTGTGTTAGAAATGAAAAAATGCTAATATAGACATTAATTTTATTTTGTAAAAAATGCATTCAAATGATTTTCGAGATTTCGGACGCCAGTGTTTGGTAAAGAGTGAGTGGATTGAGGGTTTTGCGCGGCAAATACATAACTAATGAAATCCTTACTAATATGTTTGAGACCTTTGGTCGCTAGTGTTGCTGTTATTTTGGGTCATTTTGTGCCACAAAAGGCCTAAAGGGCGAATAGTTAGGGTATAAAATTATTCATTTTGAAATATTATGATTTTTGCTTGGCAATGAATTATGCAGCAAAAGCAACTACTTTTTATATTTTTATACTTTTTTTTTTATTAAAGAAATTGTGTGAAATTTGATAATAAATATTTTATATTTTTTTATATTTTTGTAATAAATATTTTTTATTTTTTTATATTTTTGTAATAAATATTTTTAATTTCTTTTTTATACTATTTTTATATATACATATATTTTTATATATAAACACTCTTTTCCATACCTTTAAACCTACAAATCCACGCAAATACAATACTCAAAGGCACACACTCATTAATTTTCCACACTGCACATTTTTTGCTGAGTGTATTTAGCGGTATCGCGCGACAACCAATCAGCGCACAGCTGCATGCTCATTGGCTGTGCGTTAGCGCACCGAAATCGAAGTGGTGTATTGATTTTTGATGGGATTTCAATAGGCGCAGCGCGCGCGTTGTGTGGGGGAAAGTAGCTGCTGTAGAAAAAAAGAATTTTTCCGTCGAAAAAGTAGGGCAACGCGCATGTGTTGACGTGTGCCAGGCATCAAGTCGAAATGTGTTTGTGTGCGTGTGCTTTTTATTATATATAAGTGGGTTGTGCTTAGCGAGGGAATGTGGCTAGATATGTATGCGTGTTTGTATGTCTGTGTGTTTGTGCGGTGGCGCTTCGTGCAACCCTTTTACTCTTTTGCTGTTGTGCAAATGTTTATTGCTGGTAATTTCACACAGTTTTAGGGGTACTCAAATGGAAAACCGTTGCATATAATATAGCTTTAGGCGCTTTACGTTATGATGAGTGCTTTAGTGGTGCACAGTTTTAGGCGCTGGGCGGTTGTTGCTTTTATGCTAGGACCATGAACTGCTTGTGTACTTAGTTTTTTAATTATGAAATGAATTTTTCTTGCTGGCAATAAGTTTTTCAGATTTTTATTTGACGCTAGACAATGAGATAGTGAATATAGAGCAGGAAAGAATTAAATATTATTTTCTACTAGTTAGCAAATATATTTCTGCAATTACTAAATACGAGTATATAGCTGCAATTACTAAATAGATTTTCTTTGTTTAAAATATTATACAGCAAATATATACTAAAATAGGATAGAGGTCTGTAATTTAATTTCAAAACCAAATTTCTTATCTAAAAGAAACAAGTCTAATATGTACTGCTTCGACTTGTAATCCAAAGTATTTTTGTATGTATGCTTTTTTTTTCTTAAGTTTAAGAGCTAACGTGGGCACGAAAGAGCTTTTCATACCAAAAAGCTTACTTTATGAAATAACAAGTTTCAGGCGAAATTTCGGTTATTAAGATACCTTAATTTTGAGACAACGCTCAGGCATGAATTGATGATATTAGGCGGTATTTTTCATAGTAAAATAATCTCTAATTTATTAATTGAGTTTTTAAGATATGATACTGATGGTACAATGATCTATAAAAAGGCTCTTAAATGCAAATTGTCTAACTATATTCGAAAAAAAAAAATTAAATTTTGCTTTACTATAGTTAAAACAACCAATTCAAGACTCGGTTTAGTCGGATAAGGCTTATGTGCTTTAAGCCTCATTCTTAAAAACCTTTTTGTATTTGAGCTGAATCTATAAAAAACCCAAAAATATAAAAAAAATTTGAACTGAAAAAATATATATTACTTTATTAGACATTTATAGGTTGTTTGTACTATTACTTTGGCATAATCAAAGTTAATTAGCCAACATATGGTTGAAAATGAAAATAAAATAAACTTTTGCAACAATTTTACTATGAAATATTTCACAAAATAAGAATACCACTTGGAGAGGTTTTGAAATGGACCATTACACCTGAGGAGTTAACAACAAATATTTTGATTTTTGAGGAAGATTTTTGAATTTGGTCAGTTTGAGTTGTTTACATCTCATCTTCTTCTATATAGCTTTTGCAGATGGCGTTTGATAAGATTCCTAGCCTTGACTCCTATAGGTCAATGGCTTGCTGAAAGTACCACAACTAGGGAGCGGCTAGCCTTACTGTGGGCAAAGTGATCGCTAGAGCTCTTGCGATCGATCTTGGGTCAAAAGGCTTTTGCGACACTCCTCGGCTTGGAGGACCTACTGCAGTGTCCGGAAGTCTGAAGCTGGAGTTAGTAGAGTGGTCCTAACAGTAAACCCCTCCATCAACCTTCCCAACAGACTTTTACCCATCCATAAAGAAGCTCACTGCCCTGCCCTCAAACGGCTTCCACCCACAACTCTATCACATTTGCGCAGAGGAAGAGCCGCCAAAGCTCGTTTTGGCGACTCCATGATCCTAGTGATCCGATATGAAGTCAAAGTGTGTGAAGATTACCGAGTGTTCAAATCTTTTAGGATCCCAGATTCTCTAAGTTTGTTAGCAACTTTCACAGTTATACACCTTCCGACGATGTCTACGGGCACTATGTGCAAGATGACGTTAAGTGCCATGGTTAGAGTTGACCTTATTGCGTCACATCTTCTTATGAGCGCCGCCCGTTGAGCGCTTCCGAGTTTCTTTGCAGATGTGGCCTTTTCTAGAACCCTTCACCACATAAAGACTCCATCGAAGATGGAGCCAGTGAACCACTTTCAGTGAGAGGTCTCACCTTTTTCCAATGTCTCCTCTACAGCAATATAAGGCCGTTTTTGCGCCGTCTTCGATGTTCGGTTTTCATGAAAGCTTCCTGTCCAGTATGAGCTAGCTAGCTATTTCCCTGTATCCGCCGACTGCAGACGGATGAGTCCCATTTACGGCAGCGGTGCTATCGGGATCTTGCATATTCTAGTAGCTAATAAAACCAGCAGAGCATATAACTGGCCTATTCTTTTCCGATTTAAAGTTTTTTTTTTTTAATTAAATTTGTATATTGCAGCATAGATCGACTGAACAGCTATAAAAATATGAGAGCAAGTGTCGTGTAAGACTTTTACAACAACGTCAAATCAAGGAGAATTATTACAATTATTTAGCTAAAGCTTCAGCATATTGAGCAGAAAAGGGTTGACAGCTTCGAATTTGCTGCCACTGTAAACAAAATTCGAGCGCGTGCAGCTTATATGTGCTCACATATGTTTAACAACTCCCTCGAGGCGAATTCCACGCACATTTCCATTACTACAACAGCAGATTTCGACATTTATGCCCAAAACGCGTTGAATTGCGTAGCCAAGCATAGAATAATGAACAAATTTTAGATTAGTCAATAAGCCATAGAGTTTAGAGCGCGCACGAGCCGCGCACGAGTAAACCATACGCCGAACAAACTCAAGCACAGAAAACACATTTCAGGCGGCGCATATTGGCAATAAGAGGCCAGCAACACACCTGAGCAGCAAGGATGAGCGCGTTTACTGTTATGCATTATTAGTTTCAACAACATTTTAACACTAAGGCATTAAGGCAACAGTTGTTGTTGGTTAACAATTAACAAAAGTTAATGTAAAATTATAATTACGCATATAAAGAAGAGGCTTTCGGATGGGTTGAAGGACACATTTGTTAATTTAAGCCGGCGAAGCAACAGAAGAAAGCAACTTGAGTTGTTAGAGAAACAGTTATTCGAACAGCTAAGCCAAAAAGTCGAAGCGGCACGTTCGTTTTAATGTAGGAGTAACGCGTACAGTGCGTATGAGCAACATTCCCCACTGTAATAAATATAAAAACACCCAAATATATGCTATAAAATAATTTTATAGAAATATAAACAGCGTTGCACTGCGACTGAAGGTGGATTAAGTAAGCTGATAGGCTAAAAAGTGAAAAGCCCGCCATGCAAAGGCGCTGTAGCGGCTTGATGGCTTTTAGAATTACAACAACARCAGCAGCAATCCACACTAGTAAAATATTTTCCGGGACGTAAGGCGTTAAACGCAAGCTTGTATGAAGGCAGCATTTCAGGCGCGCAGTGAGTAACAGCTTTTAAGTTTCATTTATTTGCTTTTGGTAATTTCTGAGCAACACAGAAAATTGGTTCGAAGGTCGCCAGTGGCTGTGGACGCCAGCGCAAACTGTATACGCGTGGCGGCTAAGCAGCTGAACCCTTTTTTGCTGCTTGCCTTCTAATAATGTACGCATAAATTTTATGTACAGCGTCAAAGCGCCTAAAGTTATGCCACTACTGACAGTGAAATTACTTTACAACGCGCGCTTTAAACGAGATACACTATAAATATTGAGCAATGTCACAGTTTACGTGCGTAAGTTGTAGTGCGCTGGCTGTAGACTGCGTGGCGACACCTTTGCTGGACCAGCTGCGGGCCGGCACATACGCGCCGCACTTTCATTTTTGTATTTAACCCAAACACCAGCGCCTGCATAGAGAACCATTGACTGGCGTTCGCTTTACGCACCCACAATGGCGCTGCTGTCGTTATTGCCGCCAATGCTTAACCGTTTCACACGCAGTTATAGCTTTTTAACAGCTTCTCGCATAGCGTCAGCACCGGCTAATGGTGATTTGCTGGCAACATTCATTTGCTATAATGTCTTTTGGTGTTGTTAATAATTTTTCGGTCATATTTTATTCGCTGGGTATTGCATACTTTTAGGTGATTTGCAACAAAACGCTGTGGGTTCGGTATTTTAATGTCTTTGTCTCGTAAAGCCGTTAACTTATGCGTGTCTATAACATTTGCGTTTTTCGGCGCAAATTTACTGCCGACTTGCTTGTCATTTTCGACATTTGAAATTATGTGCCGCACCATAATACTTGAGTTACGGGTTCGTTCGTTTTTGTGCGCCTGTAAGTATGCAACATAATACTTTATATGCTTCGTGTGCAGTAATTAACGCAGCAGTTACAAATGAAGTTTCAAGTATAGATTTTTGTTTAGAAATGCTGTTTCTTTCCTTAATGTTTTACACATGTATTTTTTAATTACTTATGGCGCTAAAAAGTAGGCAATAAAATTTTTAAAAGCCATGGGTCTCTCCTTAAAGATATATGCGTATTAACGATACATTAGTTTTATAATGACTGAAGGAGCGGAGAGAGAAAGCGAGTACTTTTTGCAATAAATACTAAATTACATATTTGGTTAATGGGAACATTAAGTGATTTATGCACAGGAATTAAGTTTCCAAACAATTAATGCCGTTAGAAAACCTATTTGAAAGTAAGTAGGCATCCTAACCTGTTTAATGGTTTATAAAGATGAAATGTAGTGCACATATTTTTGATGGTACATAAACTTAGATAAACTCCTTGTCACAATATAGATAGATGAAGCCTTTTTTCGAAAATTCTTGATCGATGATTGTAAATTACATAGTGTGTTAAGAAGGTACAAGCAGTCAAGAATAATTTTTGCAAGCAACGGCTTCGTAATAATTAAAGCAGAACTTCACTCGAGCCGTAAAATAATTAATATATCAAACATGCCAAACACAAAAAAAAAAAAAAAAAAAAAAAAAAATTTAAAATAAAATAAAAACACAAAATAAATAAGAAAAAAAAAAAAAATATTACAACTG
>NW_017537045.1:2197802-2237956 GCF_001853355.1 Bactrocera latifrons | reverse complement strand
TTTTTTTTTTTTTTTTGAAAAATTTCAAAGCAATGGGTCCTGAGTAGAAAAGAATTCTCAGGAGCAGCATGGAAAACATCTTTTAGGGAGGGTCGGCAAATAGAACGCATTAGCCTAAATAATCGATTCAAACCCGTTGGGGATGGAGATCATAGAAGACCTTGGAACCGAAATCACTTCCAGAACTATGCGAAATAACCTCCGGGATGGTGCTTTGAATGCTCGACGACTGGTAAAAAAAGCTACTTTGACTAAAAAAAATGCGTCAACAACGTCTCCGGTGGGCTATAAAGCACCAAAGCTGGACTGAAGTCGATTGAAAGTAACCTTCTTTGACGAGTCCAAGTTCAACATATTATCGACGGGATATCGTCACTCATTTAGATTTAGATTGGATTTATTGAAAATAACAATGATGGTGAAATACAATGAAAAATAGTCTGCAGAAATGAAGGTGAATCGAAGGAACTGAATCAAAGGGGGAGATCTAATCGATTATAACATTTTTGCCTCTTACATTGCTGACCACAGTTGAATGGCAAATATCTTATCATGGTTTTACAATGGAGTAACCACTACTATACATATTATTCTACAGTTTCTTTGATTGTGGGCATTTTAAGATCTATGTTAGGCATCCATAAAAATACTTGAAAACTTTAAAATATGATGTGGTCTAGATTTATTTCGTACCTAATCGTATACACCATTTGTACGGCCTTTTTCATCGTAATGTTTCATTTGGTGAGCCATGGCAATTGACTAGAATTGCGTTTCCTGGAGGCAGCAGTGCAGAGTCATTCGCAAAGGTTGCCGTAATTCGGAGTCAAAGTTAATAACCAGGAGGTCGGCAGAAGCAAGAACCCTTGTATAAGGCCTATGTGGCAGACTTTGTCAAATACATACAGGACTTATAGAACAGTATTTACAATTTTCCATTGCCAGTTATAAAGTTTTCTACTTTGTGGCTTTGCACAATTGCGCCACGAAGTTTTGTGATGCCAAACTGGTGATTAGGGATGAGTTATTTCATCTTAAGGGGTTAGGTGGGTTTGAAAATTTCCAAAAATCGATTTTTTTGTTTGCTTTATTAAATTCTAAAATACCTCTAGAATATAGTCCTAAATTTTAAAGTTGATCTGAGTAATAATTTCGGAGATACAGCCTTGAGAACTTGAGCACTCAAGGCTAGCTGTGCTAAGTGTCCTGTCTTTAAACGCGTTTTCTCGAAACTGTGTTTTTGAAGACGGTGGACACGATTTCTCCAAAAGTTATCGACCGATTTAGTTCGTATTGTGTACACGTTTTTGAAATAATATAATATTATCTAGTTGTTGAACGAAGGATTTTTTCTTGTTTCATTACAACTTCTTTTTCTGACCAAAAAATGCCGAAATTTTTTCCAAAAATGACATTTTTAGTTCGAAGTCCGTGAAAAGAAGGACAATTTTAATATTTTTTTATTTCCTACGTTCAAAAACGAGATTTAGATATGTACTAACAGAATATGCTAAGTTTTTTAATTTTATATGAACCAATAATAAGTTATGCTGTCCACGGCGAGAGCACTTTTTTGAGAGACACCCAGGGAAATGCGGTCTCAACGGCGGAATTTTCAACATTTTGGTGTCGAAATTTCAGGAGATATTGTTCGAATATATTTGATATTATATTTTTCAAATATATGATTGCTTGTATTAAAAAAAATCGTAAAAATACATTTTTTTTGTACCTCTGAAAACCACCTAACCCCTAAGCAGCGCCGAATGTTTGCTCAAAAATATGCCTTCAAATATTTACGAAATAATTATCAGCAGGCTAAGCTATCGATATGAATACACCAGATACAAGTTAACTAGGCTTCGGAAGCAAAATTATCTGAGCACATTTCCCTTGAGAAGGAAAACAGCAAAGTCTGAGCATACCTTGAGCCTTACGAGCATATTGATTACATTTCCCAGCAGTGCTTTAAAGGCTATTGGCGAATATTGGCCAAGGCAAGGCAAGGAGAGTAATAGTGATTATCGAACGGGAGACTTGGAACATTAGACTCTACTGTTTTAAAAAGCAACTGCTTTTAAACGGATTTGGACACTTTATGGCAGGGAGTCGCGGAATATTGAAGGAAGTAGACTTATTAGTAAAACTTAGAAACTTTATAATGAAAAATGTTAAACAATTTATAGAGAAAAATGCTTTGTATGAAGCAGTGTCAGAGTGAAGTTGAGCTTCAGAATCACAATGAAAGTCAATACCTGCTAGCAGCAAAGACAGGGATGTTACTAGCAAAAAATGTTTCCCACGTAGTGCCATGAAACAGCGGAGGAGTAGTAAAGAACACAAGTTCTTTGCAGTAGAAACCAAGCAAATAACTGACTTTCGCCAACTAACGAGCGGTTTTACTAGTTTTTTATAACACACAAATGACGCACGACGCTTCCAAGCTGTAAAAATCTATATGAAGACTCGAGAGATTTCCGTAAAGAAACGCCGGTGACAGCAGCAGTCAATTTAATGACATAAACCACTTTCGTGGGGCAATGAAAAAAATCATACGCTGACATAATAACCTCAACCAGGTTTGCACACACTGCAGCAACGTGCAAATAAAATGACATTAACGGCATGTTTACGTGTGTGCATACATGTGTGCGTGTGTGTGCGTGCACTTGTAAATAATTGCTTTGACACATGCAATTTTCAATTCGTGCAACATGGACGAGCATTTCACTAATTAGATGCAAACTTTACATGTGTGTAGATGAGATAGCAAAAACAAAAAAAAAAAAAAACAAAAAAAAAAATATTATATGCAAAGAAAAATGGGTAGTAAAAGCAAAAATTAGGTAAGACATGGGTGTGTGCATTTGCATGATGGCCAAAAGCATAAAGGCGCTCGTAAACTTTGCTGCCTTTCAATAATTAAATTAAATTATTTAATTACATCGCGCACTATTTAGTTGTGTGGTCAAGAAGGAGAAGAAAAGAAGAAGAGCTGAGCACGTGAAGCAAGTTAGCGATTTTTATCACTTAAATGGAATTTGCCACATTAGCAACACCGAAAGCAGGGAAGGAGAGTCAGTAATTTTTGGTGATTTTTTTTAAGGAATGTTGAGTAGTGTGGGCGAAAAAGCATGAGTTAAGCAATGCAGCATGAAAATACTAGAAATACGTGTACACAAGATATACTACAGTTGCGCTGAAAATAAGAGAATATATTTTTTTAAGAAGCAATCTAGAAAAAGTTGCGGCAAAAATAGCACTGATATTCCTAAAAACACTGGAAAGTTTATAATGTTATGATGAGAGAAAGAGACAAATTTGAATTTAGTGCAGATCTAAGTCGTAGTTAGAGCTAATCTTTGCTAGAAAAAAATTTATGCAACTCTTAAGGTTGAGGTCATTGACTCCAAACTTCAGTAATAAATTTTAATAATTTCGTCTCGTTGTTGGATCGTATATCTATGCATGATGAAATGGCAAACCTTACTGAAGAGAAATGTCAAAAGAGGGGGAAGAATATTATGTAGCGTCCTTATTAAAAACCTCTTTATATTTTGTAATCAGACCTAGCGTTAAAAAATACAGAAAAGAGCTGACGAAATTATTATCATTCGAAAGAACATTTTTCGACATTGATTTTTTGAAGATTATACCTTTCAAATATCGGCCGCTGCTCAGTTTCAGATTGTTCGTCTTATAAGTCCACTTTTCGATGGCGAGCATTTTGACTGGTAACTGGCGTATGACACGTGTGATGTGTTGGTCCAAGACCAGGAGCGAAGCGGGATTGTCCGCATAGACTTTACGACTTTATATATCTCCACAGCAAAAAGTCTAACGGTGTGATATCACACGACTTTGGTGCCCAATCGACAGGGTCAAACGTGAATTAATCTACTCACCGAAGTGTTCTCTCAATAAATCTGTTGACTGATGCGATGTGTGCGAAGCGGCGCCGTTTCGTTGATACCAAATGTCGCCGAGATCAGAAGCTCCAATTTCAGGCATCAAAACGTCGGTTATCAGGGCGCGATAACGATCGAAATTGATGGTGACGTTTTCACCGGCATCCAAGGAATATGGATCGACGATTCCATCGGCCCACAAACCACACAAAACCCTTGTTTTTTCTGGATGAAATAACAGCTTTTGAACCGCTCTCGTTGCAAATGCGTAAATCTTGCTTGTTTACATTCTCATTGAGCTAGAAATAGGCCCCATTGCTGCACAAAATTTGGCTCCAAAAAGTCTTCTTTGATCGAAAATTGTGGCGATTACTTGAATAATTATATTTCGTGTAGATACCTTGACACTACAAATACAATGACGTAAGTTCGATGGGTCAGCTTTTATAGCAGCTATATGCTATAGTTGCCAGATCTGAACAATTTGTTCGAATATTGTAAAGATGCCTTGGAAAAGTTTTTACGGGGAAGCCTCATAACCATACCACTCCCAACTCCAGACTCTGCCACGGATGATTAAGTATTACTTCATGGGCCTTAGAAAAGTCTGTCTATCTGAAAATGATAGGCAAGGAAGAAGCAGCAGAAAAAAATTATAATATTTTAGGTATTCCAATAGTTATAGTTTTCAAGTTCCAACCAAAATGCTGTTTTTTTTACCGCCACTGTATATTATAAGGTATGCAGCAGAATTGGGTGCGCACGAATCATCAAAATGCCATCAGTGTTGCTGTTGTAGCATTGTATGCTCGCAAAAAATCTAATTAAGTGAAAACTAATGAAACGTTTCCTTACTCTTATTTTTGTACTCGTAGCACTATTTACATTGCGTATGACAAACCGGAAAAGTAGCGACTTCCACTTTCGAAAGTTTGCACAACTGTGCAATTTGTGTGAAAAAACCCGGCTGCTAATCAACGGAAATGAATCAAATTACTTAACCGAAACGGAGAACTGAGAAGTAAATTTGCTAATATTTATTTCTAGCCCGGAAATATTATGAGATCGCTTGTACATTAGATGAGGGAAGGAAACGGCTTACACTTTTCAACTGTCCGCATAAATGGAGAGTATTTTAATTGCCTGTTACCGGGGGTGATTGAAGCAAATGATTTCAAGGTAGAGCATGATATACCTATATTTAATAGCCTATGTAATCAGGATCTCGTCAGGAGATAGGAAAAGTATACCGGAGTAAAATCAAAGTCGAATCGGACCATGAGTTCGGAAAACCTTTCCTAACTGAGTCAATTCGAATAGGACTTACACATAGTTACTAAAACGAATAAAGTCTGCTTGCAACCTGAAAGCGCTGGAAAAAAGTGAGAAGACGTAGTAAACTTGTGGCGCAGGTGAAGAGAACACAAGGACTTCCACACGTGGACATCCAAGCAATAAATAGTCAAATGAAATATGACAATAATTGAGGCAGATCGGCAATGTGGCCGAGAATGTTAAACTGTACCGAATGTAATACGAAATCATAACCCAATGATTCAAGGATAGATCTAAATATTAAGCAGACATAAACACATTGGTCTTTTGATGATTCATTGTACCATAATGAGACCACTTTCAGGAACCTTATTTGGGTTACCATCCACTAGTTATAGAAGGCAATGAAAAAGCAGCTCATCGACACCACTTTCAGCGCCGACAAAGATTACTTAAAGTAATGCATGATTAAGGATCTCTCATGTTTTGAAAGATTGATTTGTACGGAGGCAAAAAAGTCATCGGTAGCATGTATGAGATTTTGAAACCTTGGAGCTTTAGCTTTCGACAGGTCAAGCTTAATAAATGTCTTCAATAGATGCCTTGCCACGCGATGTGTGATCAAATCATGCTTTATGGTGTTAGAGAGACTTCTACGAGTGACAGGCTCCTTGCCATGGTGCAGGGGTTAAGCCGCAAGGCACACACTGGTTCAAATGTCACCAGAAGTGTTTGGTAGAGGTGAGGTAATCTCATCCCAGCGAATAAAGGACTTAAGTGGTGAAATACCATTGGCTCTTCTCCGAAAGCATTACCAAACGGGTAAACTTCACCAAGAAGTTCAAGTTAAGCAGTTACTTGGTTTCACAGTTTCAAAAAATCTAAATTTTTTGTCTTATTAAATTCTATAACTTCTCTAGAATATTGTAATAAATTTTCAAGTTGATCCTACTAATAGTTTCGGAGATACAACCTTGAAAAGGTGGACGCTCATGGTCAGGTACAGGCTGAGGGCACAGTAGGTAAAAGTTTAAAAGCGTTTTTCTCAAAACTATGTTTTCAAAGTCGGTTGTCAAGATTTGTCGCGAATTACTTAACCGATCTTGATGAAATTTTACACAGGTCTTCGAGATATCATTTATAAGGTGTTGAACGAAGGATTTATTTTTTAAATGCAACTATTAAAAAAAAAATTTCGAAAAATTTTCAACGAAATTTGCATTTTTTTTATAAAAGCATCTGCCAAAAATCCAATTTTCATTTTTTTTTTTGTTTTCCTTCGTCCAATACCTAGTTTATTGTCTTTAATAAAACACGTATTTTTTATTTTTATTTGAGATTATCATGAAAGAAGTTCTGCTGACAACGCGGATGCACCTTTTTTCCGAGGGACTGCCGGAAATGGCGTCGTAATGACTGCCATTATGATATTTTTTTTTTGAAAATTTTGCAAAATGTTTATTAAATATGAGTCTTTTAACTTAAAAAAAATTTCATTAAAATATTTTATTTTTTATATGTAAAAAAAAAAGGCCGTTTTTTGCGCAAGGAAACCCATGTAACCCCTTAATCTCCGCAGTAAGAATGAATAAGTGGTACACCGACGGCTCGAAAACGTAGAAGAAATTTTTTTTGTCGCAGGACCACGCACCAAACGGGAAGTTTTGCGAGCAGACTTCAAGTAGAGGTCTTTGTCATAAGTCGGTGCGTAGAGATAAAGCTTAACACAACAGAACAGTCGAGCGACACTTAAGGCAATCTCTGTCTACGAGATCACATCGCTACTATTCAGTCATAACAGTCTATCGGAACATTACTCACTGCTTGACTCAGTACTGTGTTAGCACGTTCAAATATGGTTATCAAAAACGAGAAAATACGCCATATCTGTGATATGCAGATAATATTTGAACCACTTGAGAAAAGTAATCGCCCAGAAGTGCCCAATTTTGCCAATAAGAGAGGAATTATATACCTTCAGGAAACCGCCAGACCACACAAATCGCGAGCATTTCGATAGAAGCTCCGTTAGCTTGTTTGGAAGGCTTTTAGGAAATTTTCTTATAGTCTAGACGTGCACCAAGTGATAACGACATGTTCATTTCTATAGAGAATAATTTTTCTGCTGAAATTTTTTATAAAAAATTTACTGGAGCTTGCACCATATGAATTTCGCTTTGGCTTCACATTTTATTTTCTTTAAATTTTCAAAACACTTTAAAATATGGTAGTCTTTTAGCAGTTTTGAACCCTTTTAAGCTTGTGTGTGTGAAAAATTTTGAACTTTCAACAAAATTTGGCTGCGTGCACGCATTCGGACAACCCCTGCAATCACTTCCAACCGCCAAATAGCTGCCTCTACATTAAAGGAAAACCAAGTTCGCCAAAATTTATTACAGCTTGCCTCAGTTGGTCAAAGCTTAAACGACCCCAAAATAGCTTGACCATCCAGCCAACGCAGTTCATCGGCCGTAAAAAATTGCTTTGCTAGTTAACTATTGCTTTCCACTTAAACTAGCGTGACCCGGTCCATTGAGTGCGTGCGTGCCTAAGATGCGCATTTTATGTTTGTGTAACCCTTGTCAACAGCTTGCCAGTCCGTGGTCCATGCAACAGGATGCATAGAAAGGCGCGCAACACCTAGACCATAAAAAAACGAGGAATGACACTTATTGAGCAGCACAAAAGGGACTACTGAGTGGCTGACCGCATTCACAGGTCATGTGTCACATGGCAGAGCGCACACACACACACGCGTGTTTTTATTGTGTGGGCGTCGGACAAGATAAATGTGCAACTGGCAACATATGTGCAAATCGATTAAATAAATCATTAGCATCTTTTGTAGCCAATTTTCTTGCCGTTTTCTTTGCCTTCCTTTTTTTTCGTCCACTCTGCTGTCACACTAGCTTTTGTGTTATTAAAAAGCAATAAAAAAGGCGTTGCGAATGCTTGGGGCAAACGCTTTTGCCGCCTGTCTTGTGCACATGCAACAGGAAGTGCCGTTTGTCTCCAAAACAAGCATTCTTTCTTCGTGTTGGCAATTCTTGTGCATAGGCTTAAGCGTTCTGCGGTTGCTTGCGTGTTCTTTCATTGGCGTTTGAGTGCCTTTTATGCTTTTTTAATATGAAAAGTGTGAAGGAAATGATTTTTTGGTTACCGTAATGGCATTTCTTACGGAAGTATGTGTGTATGCAATGTGACATATATAGCGTGGCAACCCTTTGCTATTTATTTACTTTTTATTATTTCCAGTTGAAAAGGAAAGTCTACCATTTTCGTGTTGATGACAGTTAAATTTGGTGCTTATTATTTTGTCGAGCACACATTCGTGTTGTGAGATAAATTTCGTGATAAGCTGCGGGGTATCAATGTATCCGTTTAATGTTTTGGGGGTTATGGGAAATTTTTTGGACAGGAAATGCAGGAGATACTAAAACGAGAATGTTTGAAATAAATACGCCGGCAATTTGTTCACCGTTACCTACAAGTATGTTGGTGTGAGTTGGACAGACAAAAATATGAGTACCTGACGTAATAAAGGAACGAAATTGAAGTCTTTGCTTACAATTACTAGGGAAGTTTGACAGTATTGCCGTAGCGTGTCGGCATCTTACCTCTCATTTCACTTCTGAATGAAATCTAAATGTGCATAGATAATCCATCAATTCCAAAACATAATAATAGGTTGTCAAAAAAGTCTTGCGGTATTTTTTTTTTGAATTCTTTTTTTTGAAATTTCAATTGTTCATAAAATTTTTTTGATGACTCATGCCCAGAAAACATTCTTTTTCGTCCACTTTCTTACAATAGTAAAAGTTGCTTCACTTAAATCTATATACTTCACAAGCTAATGGTTTGACCGCTGTCGGATTATACACCCGCCGTAGAAAGATAGGGCTAACTAAAAAATGTATGGATATAACGCTAGTAGCGCTATCTAGTGGCCGTGGACTTTTCAATTGACCTGTCACCTTTAGATGGCTACAACTCGAGAGTGAAACCTGAGATGACAACATTGAGTCCACTGAAAAAGATTGGCTGAAGAAGCTTCAAAAAGTCTATGTATGTCCAAGCTCTAGGCCAGCAAATACTTATGGATTACCGAAAATAAAACGTTCAGTCGGATTCTTCTGCATAAAGGAGTTCCTCACTACTGGGACATCTATGCAGGCCAACTTTTCATTCTTATTGCCAATATAAGGGTTCTATCTTTCCGGATGCAATTTCGTTGTAGAGTATACTCCACTTGCTATGCTGTGCTATCAAGCTCTACGATAAGAGTTTTGAAGAAGACTAGTCATATTTTTAGAGTAAATTTCTTGATTAAATGTTTTCAGACTGCTACCAAAATCATTGTACAACAAGATCTTAAAATCGAATGCATTTAAAACTTTTTTCTAAGATTTATACACGATAACACCTCTCTAAAAATACGAAAGTAAGAAGCAAACAATGTCTAAAGTAAAACATTGTGATATAACATAAACTTTGGTTAAATTGTGAGGTTAGAACTGCCCAAAAGTGTCATTCTATTAATTTATTAGCCTCATTGAACTTGGGTGAGTGTGGCTGTGTCTCATTAACCAACTTTCAGGCCGTGCTTACACAAACAATTTTCTTATAAATTACCTTTATTTGGAAAACTTAAAAAAATATAAAAAACGAACACAATAACGGTGAAAATAAGGGAAATAGCAAATAAATAACAGTACGACAGTGTAAAATACCAATAAATTTTAGCTTTCATACTTTTAACTGGATTCTTTGCGTTCGCAAAAGAAAGCGCTGCAGTTGAACCCTTTTCACGAAGCGCAACGGCCGAGCGGTTTTCGTGTATGTTAGCGGAGTGCCGTGCTTGAGTAGTGAATGTGGAATGAAATGAAGGTAAGGTGGAGTGAAGGGTTGGTGAACTAAAGTCAAGAGAATTTGAAGTGGCATAGAGTAAATGGCAAATGAAACAGAGTGAAAGTGAAGTTATGTGAAGTGAAGTGTGAGGTTAGAGGGCAACAACATTTTGGGGGAAAAGTAATTCACGCGTTTTTTTGAAGCCATAAACATTGAAACGTACCGCCGAGGCTAAACCGCACAATCATACGCTCTCGCTCGTGCGCATTTTTTTTTATACAAATTAACTTTGTGACCGCCGGACAGCAAAAAAAAAAAAAAAAATTAAAAAAAAAAAAAATTGAACGTGAAATGCTGTCTGGCGATTTTTCAATACTTTTCGACGAACATTGAGCGGCGACGATGGACCGACAGCAACAATTGAATGCCGCAGTGCAGCCAAACAGGACAGGTAACAAGGAAAAAATTGTAAACATTGTTTCCGGTTGATTGTTGCAAAGTGAAAAAAAAAAACGAAACAAAGTTTGTTTAAGCAAATGCCGCTAACTGATGGACCAAGTGCGGTACGAAAAAAAATAGTGGAGGAATTGACGAAAAGAAAGCTGCCAAAAACGAATGCAACTGAACTATGGACCAAACGAGCGGTAAGGACCGCAAGTGTGGAGAAATTAATGAAAAAAAAGTGTACGCAAAGCTCGAATGCGGTTAGCTTTGAATGGCGTCGTGATTTGTAAGCGCAACGCATAAAAATGTGCAAGCAACAGTGTTGCATTTTAAAATATAGCTGCAGTACTCAATGGCGACAGGTAGAAGTGATGAAAAACATTTTTCGATTTTTTCTCCCAGTCAAACGCTATTTATTTAGCAACAGCAATGTAGCTGGAGGGGAACGCGCTGGTTAGCAAAGGCGTCAGCATATTAAATGAGTGGCGCGTAATAAAATTGAGGTTAATAGACTCCAGCGTTTGCATACACGAAGCTATAAAATTGCAAAGACTCAAAAAAAAAAAAAAAAAAAAACAAACCGAGTGGATTCCACAACGGGTTCGCTGCCCAAGGACCTAAACAAATATAACAAGAAAAAACGTTAACTTTGGTTGCTAAATACCCTTCACGTGCATTTCTGTTAGAAACTATGTGTTCAGTTTGTATGGCAGCTATATGCTATAGTTAACCGATCTGAACAATTTTCTCGGAGATTACATTGTCGCCTTAGAAAGTAAGCTATACCATATTTCGTGAATATATCTTGTCAAATGCGAAAGTTTTCCATATAAGAACTTGATTCCGATTGTTCAGTTTGTATGGCAGCTATATGTTATAGTTAACCGATATGTACAATTTCCTCGGAGATTACATTTTTGCCTTAGAAAATAGTCCATACAATATTTCGTCATTATATCTTGTCAAATGCGAAAGTTTTCCATATAAGAACTTGATTCCGATTGTTCAGTTTGTATGGCAGCTATATGCTATAGTTAACCRATCTGAACAATTTCCTCGGAGATTACATTTTTGCCTTAGAAAATAGTCCATACAATATTTCGTCATTATATCTTGTCAAATGTGAAAGYTTTCYWTACAAAAACTTGATTTCGATCGTTCAGTTTGTATGGCAGCTATATGCTATAGTTAACCGATCTGAACAATTTCTTCGGAGATTACATTCCTGCTTGAGAANAAACTTGATTTCGATCGTTCAGTTTGTATGGCAGCTATATGCTATAGTTAACCGATCTGAACAATTTCTTCGGAGATTACATTCCTGCTTGAGAAGATAGTCCGTAACAAATTTTGTGACTATATCTTGTCAAATGTGAAAGTTTTCCTTACAAGAACTTGAGTCCGATCGTTCAGTTGGTATGACAGCTTGATGTTATATTGGTGCGATATCAGCAGTTCCGGCAACTGAGCAGCTTCTTGAAGAGAAAATGACGTTGGCAAAATTTCAAAACGATATCTTAAAAACCGAGGGACTAGTTCGTATATATACAGACAGACGGACATCGACGCAGCTCAACATACTGATGATTATATACTTTATAGGGTCTCCGACCCTTCCTTCTAGGGGTTACAAACTACGTGACAAACTTAATATACCCTGTTCAGGGTATAAAAATGTATATTGTGTAGACGAACGGACAGCGAAGACTTGGAGAAGCGCAAAACTGTCAATGAGGTGAGAAACACCTCGGTGGCTGCAACAAGCAAGGAGGCTGATAGCAGCAATGCTGATGCTTTTGATGACCATGTAGCGTGAAAAACACAAGAAAAATCAGATGCCTGCACCAATGTTGCTGGAAATAAATTAATAATCAGCGCTTTGTCTACGACACTGCAACTGTCTCTTCAGCTGCAGTACCCAAGTACCACGAATTGCAGGGACACGACTGACTTCTACCTCGCATTGACACACAATGACGTTTCGTTTAATTAGCGCTGACATGTTTACATAAAAAATGGCAAATTAGTAAGTGAACAGAAAATATTGAGTACTTGCAACCGCGGACCATCAGCTACCTATGGTACATACTATATATAGTGCAGACATTATATCCACTTATGAATGGCTGATTACTTATTCGTACTTGCTGACAGTTTGTAATGCATATAAATGGGTGTAATTAATTAACCGAGGCGATAATTACTTACATTACGAGGGTGCGTCTGAGATTTTCAAGTAATGGCGATGAGAACTTAACTTGGATCAAGGCTTTTGGAGGTTTTCTGCTTAGTAAGTATTGCCAGGTCACAAATGCATAGAGGGCAATGAAATAGTGAACCAGTTTGCTAAGAATGCATTGTCTATACGACGATCTGAAGCGTTTAATATGAAATACTGCAGGAGGTATGTTCGACCGAAAACTGACACTGTGACAGCATTCCCCAAAACTTTTGCAAAAATTGTCATCAAATTAAACTTAACTAAGGAGTTGATAGTCATATTCGAAACACTAATATAAACCTGGAAAGAATTAAATATGTGATGAACGAAGGTGTGGATATTGGAATCAACCATTAAGTTGGTAGTATTAAATTTCTAATATCAATAATTCCTTAACAAGAACAAAACTAAATTCTACGATCTGTAGTGTCTCATTATTGGGGATGTATCCCACTGGGTACTTTGGAAAAAGATTGAGGTTAGGTTAGCTAGAATTGACTCAAAATCGATGGAACTCACTTGAACAGATATAACGTCCGTAGTATTATCCATAAACTTTTAAAAGTGAATCACTAGATCCTCAGATTGACGAAGCGTTTTGAGCTTATCCCAAATGTATTAAGGCGGCTAATATCAATATATATATCGAGCTATTTCAATCTCAGTCGGCTAAAAGTCCGGCAAGTTTGGAGAAAGTGGCATGATTTCTGCCCTTATATCTCGTTTTTCTCCATACAGCTTTGCCAAAGAACGTCCGAAAAAAGTTCTTCGAGTTTGAGTTTGCTAAAAGCTGACAGTTCGAAGGATCGCTTAAGTACAATCTAGAAGATCATAGGTCCAATGCCAAAACTCAAAAGGACATCGAAAAACCGACCGACTTCTAATCGTATAAAAGTGGATAAGGAGCGGCTTTGCGGCATCGGCTTTTCAGTTTCCGGCGATTCCGCTGTAACCTGGCACTCATACATACGAGTCTAATATGGAAGAAATTTGAAGACCAAAGGTAGAAAGACGTAAGGAAACTTAAAAGCACCAGGATCTGTTAGCGCGTTTTCCTACAGACAGCAACTACTAATTTTTTAGATTTGACCAAAACACGAGTAAGAGACTGATATAGGAAAGAAATTTGTATCAAAAATACCTCAAAGCTTTCGGCCTCATTAAAATTTCATTCCTCGTATTTATCACTTGTAAAACTGAGTTTAAATACATAAAACTTGATGCAGATGGGATTGTTTTTAAGGAACTTATACAAAAATTGTGCAAAGGTCTGTGCAGAAGCTTTTGAAAATGGTCAAAAGTAAATTTTATTTGGTATGAAAAAGTTTATTCCACGAAATGTATATTTTTCTTTTAAAATTTATCTAACTTGCACTAACAATAAAAATCAGCTTTACTTTTGTCTTAAAGTATTCTAAATCTTTCTATGGCTCATTTAAGAATCACCCTCATAACTAAATACATAAGTACTCAGAATATCCTTTTTATATAACCACCATTTTGGCTGCCAATAATGTCTTACATAATGTTTTACATTTTACATCATTTACATTTTACATTTCAGATACAATTTAATATGCTCTTTAAAGGTTAATAGTATAAGTCTCTATATGCAGCGGTTCATTCACGATCCTCGAGTGACTTCAATTAATTAGTCGTTTGGTAGCGCCTTGGCATGCGGCAGGTCGTTAAAACGAGTTTTTGTCTTCTTTTTTGCTATGAGTTCGTTTTTCGTGGCTGACATCATTGACTGCATTGCAATGCATTCAATTCATTGCGGTTGTTTGCATGCGAAAATTTTAAATAAAATATTGAATTAATGAAAAAATATAAGTAAGTACATTTTCGGAGTTAAATTTTTTTTAAGGTCTTAAGCTGATAAGCTTTCTTTTTTTAGAAGTATGGTTCTTTATACCTTCTTAATGGATATGGTAAAGTTACTCTACTATGAGATTGCAGGAGATAAATGGCTATAATGTAATTACTCTCACACAGAAATGAAATTCTCCTACTGACGGCAAGTACAGAGTTTGCCAATAATAATGCTATGATTTCTTTCCAAAAAAAAAATAATAATAAATAAATAATGTTTAATAAAATGTTCAGACCGAAAATTTCAAGGGGTTAGATTACATTTAAGCCCTTCACTAATCAGCCCGTTCTCACTGCCGTTGGAAAGATGAAAAAACAGCTGTTTTTGCCATTCAAAAATTCACAACGCCAAAAGCACACATTGTCATACAATATTTTGAAATAAAAGCCGTCTTCTTTTAAATATTTTCCATATACTGGAAATGTTGGACGCATGTTTGCATTTGGGAAATATATTCCTTGCTTAAAAAAATTTTTTTTGCATTCTGACTCTTTGTAGTTTCTAAGTCAGCTGTGATAATGTAATAGATTTTCAATACTGCCAAGTAGATGGCGCAAAATCAGAGTCGCACAGAGAGATTTAGCGTGGATCAGTTTCTAATCATTTCGATGAAGTGATTTTGAACTGTCATTTGTGTATGGCGAAATCTTGATAAATTTATAGGATTAGTAGAATAAACCACTCAACAGCTGAAATCGTGTGATTAAGTGTCGATCTGAACATGGTATGTATGTATATGGAAATTCAAATGTTTTTTTTTGTATTTAATGTGAAGTATATTCAATAGAATTAAGTTTTAAAAATAACATCGTTAAATGACAACTCCACGACCTCTTTTGCAGGAACGTATTCGATGAACTCAATTTCAAGTTCTTTTTCCACCAAATCAAGTCGTACATATGTCATGAATATCACGTTTAAATTGACTTCTACAGCTTGAAAAGAGTCTAATTTATTGCTAAAAACCAATGACCTCAAATAACCACTTAAGAACTAGTTTAATGGTGTTAAATCACAACTTCTTGAAGGCTGTCACAATTTCTTGAAATAATCGAATCTCCAAACTTATCTCCATAAGCATAATCTCTCCATCTCTATCTCTAATTCTCTTTCATCCATCTTCATTTCCTCATCTCTCTCCCCATTACTTAGAGTCGTGGGATACTAATCGTATTCTATCATATATGTCTATATATACATAGATACTAGCGGAGCCGACAGACGTAAACCAATCGTTAGCATGTGAGTATTGTGTATTAGTATGCTTTCAGAGATGTTAAATGTCAAAGCTGTGTTGAATAAAAACTCGAAATCATTTAGTGAAAAAGTTGGATCTTAAACTATTCTATAACGGGTATTTATTCTCAGAGTTAATTATCCGCAAATACTGAAATTATCGTAATGCCATCGGATGTACAATACTTTTGGTTAATCCTTGAGAGGTATAAATAAATTCGATGGTGCCTTATTAATAGTCATCGCAAATGCCAAGCAGATTGGAAACTGTAAACGTTTAAATGGTATCGGCGAATCTGAAGGAATCATTGGAATTGAATTATGCCGCTAATTTTTTATGCCAGATCTTTTGCAATTTGCCTGTCGAGATACCCCCTCCAATATTTAGCAGGTATGAAAAAAGTGTTAAAGCTACCCATAGATGTATTGAATCACCCAATTTATTACTTAAGAACGAACAACTCTGTCCACATTATGAAAACTTGTCTACAGATATCGGCTTTTACTTTGGCATTGTTTTGTTTATTGTACGTTTACGCCAATTTACGGTTTGAATATTGGATACTGCGATGGTAGCGGATCCAATGTAAAACATTCCAAAATTCGCAATTAATTACAAATGAAAAATTAATTTAAAATAACATTTTCCAGTGGACCAAATTGTGAATCTAAACAATCCTCGAATCTACTTAAACACACACAAAAAATTTCATCAAAATCGGTCCAGCCGTTTAGGAGCAGTTCAATTACAAACACACGGTCAGAAGATTTATATATATGATATAAGATATGTATAACCTCTCAAACTTTTCCCATCTCTTCTATCTCTCTTTCTTTCAATTTCACTACTATGTTTCCGCCCGGAGGAGCAATTACATCCGACGAAGCTTTGAAAACACCCAAGTCTTGACCCCCTTCAAGAATGTTACGGTTCAATGTTACAGGAACACACTCACATAATAAGCTTTTAATTCATTTCAGACCTTCCCGAAGCCTTTTGAAGGAATGCTGGGAAATCTATCAATTTCAGCTTTTTGGAAGAAACATTATAGTTCTTAGATAAATCTGTCTAATCAGATAATTTATCGACGAAGATTACCGAAATATATTTTTAAGAGACGAGATTAGAACTAAAATTGAATTTGGGTTGAGTGGTTTCGGTTGTGGTGGTTCAAATATTATGAATCGCATTCAACAACTGACTGCAGTCCATTGGATCGATAGCCTGATCGGTAAAGTGTTGAATATATTGTAGACCTAACTAGGGAATCATCTCTTGATGCCCCTAGAAGCCGATTATGCTACAAGCAGTTGATTGCAAGGGTGTTTTCTACGGAATGTTTGGCAGAACCTCTTTTATTTGATTGTGTCACAAAAATAGTTAAACCCAGATACATATGATAATCTGTCGAGTGTACTTAACCCGGATTTTAGTCTGCCTAAAACTGTAACCTCGGCAGCATTTTCTCAAATTAGCTCAGTTTCTGCCACTCCAAAAACGACAACAACAACAAAAGTTATTATAGTTTTTTATATTATTTTTTTCGTAAAAAAAATCTTTCTTCCTAAGTTAATAAAGTGGAATTTGCGAAACAAAATAGCATCAGTTAAACTGAATAGGAACAAGTGCTTTTAATTAGAACTCCACTTTAGCTAGCATTAAGGGTGGAGTAAATA
This sequence comes from Bactrocera latifrons, assembly GCF_001853355.1. Taxonomy (NCBI): domain Eukaryota; kingdom Metazoa; phylum Arthropoda; class Insecta; order Diptera; family Tephritidae; genus Bactrocera; species Bactrocera latifrons. The sequence continues at coordinate 2,220,474 of NW_017537045.1, read as the reverse complement.
GGCTATGACTTCGAAGATTTTTTCGCATTTTTTTTTTGTTGTAAAATAACCCCACATTGCATGCCACTTATAATCAGCAAAGCAATTGTGCTGACACTCAATGCGGTGGCGCTCACTAAACACAGCCACATTTGAGTCTACACGCCATTTTACCAGTTCTGGACTCAAAAAAATAAAAAAACGGTAATTTTTGCATTATTTTCTTGCTTTTTGCAGCAAATGAGTGTCACGTGACAAATTCCAGGGCGAGCATTTCAATAAAGAATTTTCTGTTGCAAGCAAAACAGTGCTGGGACTAAAAGAAATTGACGCGACCGCTAGTGCACAAATAAAAATAAAGCACAAATAAAGAGAAAAAAAAATAAGTAAACAGTTAAGTGTCGGGGTGCAAAGTGTGAGAAACATTGAGAATATAACGAATTGCAGTGAAATTAAAATAAAATAAAATTTACGATAAACGGCAAGGCGCGAAAAAATGCCGTGAAAAGCGCCGTCAGCAGTCATTGAAAGAATAGTGCATGCCAAATGAGCTGAGGTGGCGAGAGTGAAACGTACGCGTTGCTGACGGTAGTGGAGGGGGTTTGAGGTGCATTGTGTGCGCGACAAAATCGTGACTTCATTTGTTGACACTTGAAACAAGGCGAACGTGTAGGCAAGCAGGTCGGCTTAGAGACGCTAAAAGACAGCGCAAAGGAAGTAGGCAGCCGACGCGGAAGAAGCGTCAAGCGTTGACTGACTGACAGGCGCAGGAAGCGGATGAGGCGCCAACAAAACGGTAATGGCGTATGGGGGAGGGAAGCTATCGTCTGCAAACGAATGATTCCTAATTGAAAACTATTAAATTCCGTCAACGCCACCCACATTGCCGCACCATGTGCAAGCTAAACGCCCAGCGGCCGCGCTGCATGCTGCTGAGTAAAATTTTTGCATTTCTTTTTAATTCTTAACTTCCGCAATTTTTATTTCACTTTACTTTATCCTTTTGTATTAAATGTTTTTGTTTAATTTTTCTGCTTTTGCTTGCTTTTGTAATTGTTTCTTCGTTTTGCTCGCAAATTGGAACTTAAATTTCATTTCGAATGACATTCGCTCCATCACGCGCGCGTCAACTGCAGCACCGGGAAGCCGAAGCGTCCAGCAGCAGTCCTTTAGCTCAGCGCACAATGAAGCAAACGGGTGCGAAAAATTGAAAAAATGACATTTAGCAAAACAAAAAAGCGAAAAGAGCGGACATTTTCATTTGAGCATATTTAATTAGAAGCAATTATTTATGGTATTAAATAGATGAGGCAGTAAATGTGCTGTGCAAGTTAGCATGCCGCACGCAGACCGGGAAGGGGTGGCAGATACTCATCGCCGCAAAAACACAAACTAATGCGCACGTGTTTGGTTGTATGTGCGTGGAAAAATTGAATTTTTTATACTAAATAGAAAAATTGTAATAAAATGCAAAAGAATTGCTTCCCACTTTGTGTGTGACAAAGTGCCCGACGTCGTTGGCTAGTTGGCGTCATAGCGGCGCTGATAAAAAAAAAAAACTGACACGAAATTGAAGATGCCATTGAATGAAGCGTCTTGCTGTCATTGGACGAGGGCAGCTGTAAGGAAAACAGAGTTTAAAAATAAAAAAAAATAAAAATAAAAATTGTATACCAAACCAACAGGGAATGTCGTGAAACAAACCTATTTACTTTAGCAGCAGTACTGTGATATGAGGGAGGTTTCCTTTTTGTATAAAAAATGCACAGTTTAATGACGAGAAATGTGAGAAAAATTGATATTTAAGCCGTTGAATAATTGCAGTCGATTACTTTCCGCATATAACGGATGCTAATGCGTGACGTTATTTAAAAAAATATATTTTTTGTGGATTCATGCCTTTTTTATGGAACGTGCGTTACTCAAGACTTAACGAGCTATGTTTTGAATGATCATTATACAAATATTTCTTTAACTATGTCAATTGTAAATTGTATAAAATATTTGTTATTGACATTCACTGTGCACTGTTGCATAAAACTTCTTCGCTAAGAGCTTTCAATGACTTAGGTATGCTTAATTTCATTAAATTTAAATATTTCTCTTTATCTTAAGCACAAAACGATCTACGGCGATATTAGACTAAAATTTACACGTACGCATAAAAATAGGATCAATGTACTCTGAGATCTAAATGTAAACGCGTGTGTTACTGTTAAATTAAATTTTTTTTAGGAATAAGAAGATTTTATCGCGTTTATTAATTCTCAAAGTTTATATTTATGCAAAGATATTCGGAAATAATTTGTTGACATTGGTACTGTTTCGTTAAATACACACAGATCACTATATATAATACTGTTGTAAGACTTTATTTATATTTATTAAAGGCTGCGTAAAACTCCAAAATTATGGTGTTATAATATTAAACGACACTCATCACAGCAGCAAGAATACCATTTACTAAAACACGAGTTAACCATTTTAACTCATAACCATTTTAACTCATAAAAGTGTGATCGGTTTGTTTCTGCGAATACACAGAACATGAAATATATTAAATTTGTTAGCAAAGATACCAAAGGCGGCAAAAGCATTCGCACAACTATATACATATGCAATCACACCCTGCCACCCACCGCCAAATGTAAACTATTCGTACAATTCAATGCTACTTCACACTTACCTGATATTTCACGGCTTCGAACCCTTCCAAGGCGGCCAGACGCCAATTCACCGCCAATAAGCAACATTCTTCTGAATCCCATGCGTATAGCATATCATCCTTACATTCGAGCAAATTTTGCGTATGCTGGCGCTCCACCGGCAAACCGGCGCGTATTTTAGCAAACATCGCAGTTTGATTTAGTTTCAACGTGTCCGTGCGTGCGTTGAACATTGTCAAATTTGTTTAAAACACTTTAGCGAATACACAAAACCACACAATTTCACTTCAATTTCACAGCAATAAACAAAAAGTTTAATTTGTGGCGGCAAAACTACGCGTATTGTTAAAAAACACTAAAAAATTTTAGGTTAACAAAAATGTAAACGAATTGAGTGAAGCAAAAAACAGCTGATTGGCTTGCAGCTGGCGTTTAACGTTTTGACAGCGTTTTGTTTACAACTGAAATGAATGTTATGCGTCAAGTTGAAACATAGATGGCGCTGCATAGCAAGCAAAATTGTATTGAGAAGTTATGTCGTATATATTTCACCACATAGGGGGTTACAAGTGGTGAATGGGTGGTGCTACGCTATTGTGGGAGAAGATAGAAAATAAAAATTAATTAAATTAAGAAAATTAAATTAAAGGAGGTAAAATGTAGTAAATAATTGGTATAAATATATAGCTGTGAAAGTAAACAAGTTTTGAGGAGCTAAAATTGGGTAAAGGTTATAATAATAAATTTAAATTATAAGAAATTAAATAAGCCCATACAACTAAATTTGTTGTAGTCTTATATCTGTATTGTTATATAATTATTATACGGGGATTGGTTTTTACAAAATATGTTCTTATATATATTCATGTTAGTAGGCACAGTTCTATTGTTATCACGAACATCTATGTGAGGTACTTTTAACACCTTAACGGCAATATATACATAAATACATACACTTACATACATGTAATTTACGTTCCTTACGTACCTAAATCCACAAATTTAGTTTTGTACTTTTCTTGCGTGTAATAAATTCATCGAACCATCAACTGCAGCTCTTCGGCAACACCCATTGCTTTGAAATCCTCATACTACCACAACAACAACACGTTTTTACATTTCAGCGGCAACTGCTTTGTAGCGCTCAATCGCATCCGGCTATTTGAATTTGCAAGTTTTCTTCTACCCGCTATTTCATTATTTTACTTTATTTTGCACTATCAACTCATTGTACAATTCCAGTAAATGAAGTTTTGCGCCAAGTTTTCAATGCCATTACAATCGTCGTTTTGTGTTGTCTGACTGGCTGGTCGATTGTCTTGCCGCTACACTTGTTTCTTACTAGTTTACTTGAGAACTCCCAACTGCTTATGCTGCGAGTATTTTAGAAATAAATACTTTTTGTTTTAAATACATAAATACAATACAATAAATGGCCTCCAAAATGTCGGCAGAAACTTTTCACTTACCAGCGTGTGCAATCCACTTATGTCGGCTAAGGCAGGTTGGCTGGCTGGGTGGTCACATCCCACAGAGTTGCGTCAGTTGAGGGTTTTGGCAACATTCATCTCCTTTGTATTTGCAACTTCACTTGATTGTGCGCTCAGCTGTTGCATTATTGCGTTGTTGCAAATATATTGGACTTCCTTTACTTTGCTTACTTATCTTCTCCAATTTCTGCCTCACTCATTTCAGTAATACTGATTGTGTTTGGTTTGTATTTGTAATGTGTGATATGTGAATAATAAATTTACGCACGAATAGAGTAGGAGATTCAAATAAAATCTACACAACTTGTGTGTATTCTTAAATAAAAAGAAAATTTTCATTTATGATCCCGTTAAGTAGTTCCTTTTTGTTTCACATACCGTACTATTTGAAATGTCCGCCCTCACACCTAGTTCGCGAAAAATGTCTTTAAAACAGTATGACTCGCATGTATTGCTATTTTTTTTTTTTTATAAAAAAATGTCGTTGGTATCGAAAATGAACAAATAAATATATAAAATATATAAAAGTACATTATACTAAATTTATTTGAATTCTTTGACGGAAGTGCGAGGAAGACGGTAAAAATTATGCAATACAATATTGAGGTGAATTGAAGTGTGGGTTTAATTCGAATGCAATGATCGCCACCCTGTGTGTAAGAAGAAAGAAGATCAAAGCGAAGGAAATGACAGTTTTAAATATTAATTGTACTTGTCATCAATAAAAATTGAAATTGTGCATGTTTCAAATTTACAAAATTAAATTTTTATTATATTTGTATAAGCAATTCACAAAAAAGTAGTAGAAAATCAATGTGCAGTGAAGTGTGCGTGTTTTAAGCTTACATTTGTGTGTTTAAGTTCGTAAATATACCGATGTGCTTGAGCAACTGTAGTTGCTGGTTCGCATGGAAAGTTCTGGAGGAAAAGCTGCTATCGTTGTTATATATGTATGTATTAACAACTATATAAGCAACTGTAAAATTGCAACCAAGTAAATTTTAAACCAATATCGCCAAATTTAATAAAGCATTAAGAGGTAAAATATTAAAAAAGGCTTTACAGACAAATGTGCGCGTTTCCTGCTGCTGTACTTTGGCTAACTTGCAACGTGAAGGAGGTAAGTAAGAATGCGCCTGTGTTTTATAGTTACATATACATATGTACGTTTCAGCGAATATCCATTTATTTATACATATGTACATATTCATAAACAAGCATATTGAAGTGTTGCGCGAAATTGGTGAAAAGTATGGACAATTCATTGCAAGCACTTCTGGTCAGACATGCACACTTGTAAATACTATAGAAAGAACGAGCAAAAATTATTGCATTTATTTAAAAAAATGCGAACTTTTTTGTTAACGATTACTTTGGTATTTAATTGCTGATTTTTTATACATATGAGTAAAACGCACCATGTACCATATGCAGGTGTTCATTGTGTGTATAACGCGGCGCATCCATGGAAAATGTCAAGTGGCTATTAAAATGTCGGACTGAATGAAAATTAATTGGATTTCTATGAACTGTAAATAATGACAAAGTTAAAAAAAATATTAAATGAATACATACTTATAGACATACATACATACATATGTGTATATATATATATATATATAGACAAAAAATAACGACAGACAATAACGAAAAATAAAAGCATTGAAAGCGCTAAATTAACATGCTATAAACGGCAGGAAATTAAAACTGAAAGGATAAATATGAAAAAACTAATATTTTCATATGAACGTATGTGAGCATTGGCTGTAATTAAAGAATATAGCAAATTTTTAGTGCTAATAATATAAGTGCTAGTAATATAGTGCTTCCATACTAGGACTCGAAAACAAGTTTTTAGGCATTTACATATATGCAATAACGATTGGGTTCGGAAATATGAAAAAAAATATATATACATATATATATTTACGCATGAACGTGTGTGAGTATTGTGTAACCTGTAATTAAAAAATATATCAAATTTTCAGTGCTAATAATATAATAAAAGTGTTTCCATACCAGGTCTTGATTTTGATCATATAGTTTGGATCTTCTTTGATTAGTAACTTTTGCCAATTTCCGAGAACATGCATTGTCAAACAAAAAAGTTTACTTACGAAAGATTAATACTGATAGTTCAGTTTGTATGACAGCTATATGCTATAGTAATCCGATTGCAACAACACCTTTCGAGCTGCTGTAAATGGTATTTTGTGCCAATTCTGTAAAGATTCTTGTCAAATAATAAAGTTTTCCATTCACAGATCATTTAGATTTTCTAATAAGCTCGAGAATAATAGAATTATCCGAAAAAAATAGTGTTTAGTTGCCTGTTTACATCAAATATGATCATAGCATATATTCAATAATATAAAGGACCTTCAATTCATTAAAAGTTGAATTTATATTTCACAATATTATTATCTATAAAGGTCCACAAATAGTTAATCAGCAGAGATACATAGTTGTACGCAATATATACATTTATATATATACATATATGTATGTGAAAACGTCAAAAATTAATTAGCATATAAATATTAATATAGAAAATAAAAATATTTGTGAAATAAAAGATCATTTCTAAGCAATTAGCTATTCAATTTGAAACTGTCACATCCAATTCGATGCCACTAACAGCCTTTCCGTTATGTTTCAAGACTGCCACAATAAGATAATCGCCTTTCGGCACATCCTTCACAAGGACGTCGGTATCAAGTACATAGTCCTTGTAGGTGTAGGTGTTCTGTGAAAAAGCGATGGAAATTAAAAATAATAGTAAGAAAAAATTAAGTTTTGGAGATACAAAAAAAAAAAAAAAAAATCTTTTACTGCTCTCTTTCTCTCTCAGATTTACCCTTTTCATTTTGCTTTCATGAATTCACGGTGATTGGCATAAATACATATATCTATTATTATAATAATCATAAAAAATCTACCTTGGGGAATGGACACTCGAACTTTTCCGGTAAATTTGATGCTTTCACCATGCCGTCATAAGTGCTCTCTAGTGATTCCGCTAGCTTACAGAACGGTTTTTGCGTTTGAAACACAATCGGGCCGCGTCGTTTATTCTCACGATCGTATTTGTAAATTTGCAGCGAAACCTAAAACATTGCAGTTTTATAATAATTTTCAAATGTAAAAAAATGTGTCGCACATGCTGTTCATTGCCCAAATTCTGCTTGATGTTAACATCACCTGTCAAACCCAATTCCGTGCGCGACTTTTTCTTCAAACGCAAAGTATCCCAAACCACCCAGGAGTCGTCGTACTCCGACATCGGTTGAAAAGAGTTCAGCTCGATATTGCGATCATTGGCATTTGTCGCCTGTAACTGTAAAAATATTACAGCAATCGGACAGAAGAGTGCGACCCGCAAGCGATAATCCATTTTGTGGTTTGCTCGAAATGCGTTTGAAAACTGGAAGAGTAGCTATGCGACGGTGTTTTATAGCGAAATCGGTACCATGGGCCACTGCAAGTTATGGTTGTTGTTGAACACGCGATTTCCATGTATGCGCTTGCCAAAACAGAATCATGTTTGCTTGTCGATATTTATCGAATGATTTTTAATTGAAGTTATTTGATTATTCTGTGATTAAATTGTTAAAGCTTTAACCCCACTGCAATTCATATAGGTCACATTCGGTTCTATGTAATTACTTCTTAAGCAAAGAGGTATTTACTATTTATAGGTAGTTTGATCGAAAGAGCTTCGTTTTCCTTACGCTGGAAGGTTCTATGAGTTTACGATAGTTTTTTTTTTTTTTGTAAAATTTTCTCGTTGCTTATAAATCTTTATTCTAACTATCTTCTTGATTAATTTTCTGTGTATGATTGCTTAGCAAGCCTTTCGCATTATTTTTGAAGTATAGCTTTAAGATTCTCCCGAATTTTTTTGATTCTCGAGGAGCTTACATATAAATTTTATGTCACCTCCGAAAAGCAGAATAATATTAAAAATGGCTTTTAGTGGTGGAAATAAGATCCAACGTTTTTAATGGCTCAGTTATGAGATGTTTCCGAGAGCTCTTAGAGGTTGTTCTTGCTTTAAAGGATCTCTCTGCGGTATTTGCGGAAAGGTCCTATAACAATCGAGTGTTTTGAATTCCTTAGATAAGAGACGTATATAAGGGATCGAACCCTTTATTATTGCTTTAAAAAGTTTCCGTTTGCCAAAGAGAGAGAGAGATGGAAATACGCTCGTTGACTTCTCCGATTAGCAGAAAGCTTTACTGAGAAGACTTTTTACACTGAAGTTACTTTAGGAGTTTCCTAGTTCTACGATGTATTGGAAGTGAAAGTTTGAATGAGTGGTTAAGCGCAGTTTAGCGATTCCTACAGTTATAAATCCGTCTCCAAGCAGCAAAAGAGTGTTATGAGTATGCTTTTGTCAGTAAAAGTATACTCGGCAGATCGGTATCGCGCAATTATGTGTCGTGTAGAGTTACCCCTAAGTTTTAAGACACCTCCGATTGAAAAAGGGATCTTCTCAGAATGATTTGAATGAATGAAAATTAAAATCAGAAGTCAAAGAAGTTTTAAGCCACATACATTTGGAAGAAAAATGTTATGAGAAGGCTTTTGATAGTGGTGTGAATGTTAAAGGTTGTAAGATATCTCTGATCAGATCTTTCGAAAATATTTCTGTGAGTGAAAATATACTCAGAAATTCGGTATTGCTTACTTTTACGAGTTATAGGAGGATCATGAAGTTTTAAGTCACATCCGATTGGAAGAAGCTACTATGAGAATACTTTCGATAGTGGAGATGAGGTGGGAAGTTTGTACTTGCATATCTTTGCGACATACGAGTATAGAAGGTCCAGTAAGTTAAAGATATATGCAATGGCACAGAGCTTTAATGATAAGGCATAAGTCTTTTAGTAATCAGAATATTTTGTAAATACCTGTAGAGGGTAGACCACTTTTTTTTTGCTAGCTTGAGATTCCACTTAACAGAAGTTTTCTTGTCTAGCTGTTACTCTTCAGAATAAGTTCCATACTGTTCTATGACATTATTATTAGTTTGTCAAAAAAGTCTTGCGGTATTTCTTGCGTTATTTTTATTGAATTTTTAATTGTTCATATCTTTTTTTTGTTGACTCAGGCCCAGCTCTTGACCGTTGCTACGGCTGTTACTATGCCGGTCTCTTTCGACCAATTCAGCGATTTTATCGCATTTTTCGATGACAGGCCTTCCGGAGCGTGGGGCATCTTCGACCACCTCTACAACAGAACGAAAACGTTGAAACCATCGTTGTGCGGTGGAAATGGAAACTATATCGGGTCCATAAACTGCACAAATTTTACTCACGGCTTGAGATGCATTTTTGCCTTGATTGTAGTAGTACTGTAAAATATGCCGTATTTTCTCTTTATTTTGCTCCCTGTTTGCGACGCTATAACTCACGACAGAAGAAACGACAATCAATCAAACACGTGTTAGCGCGTGAAATAAGCTTTCCAAAAAGGTATAGCATGATCCGATGCGACGAATAAAACCAGACCTAGCTAAAATACCGCAAGACTTTTTTGACAACCTAATATTATTGCTCAGGCAGCAAGCTTAATAAGTAATTATGGGTCGTTTAGACTTTATATTGTTTTCGGAATCTCTCTACCTATACTTATAAAAGACTGCAGTGCTTGGGACTCAGCTTCTGCAGCTACTTCTATGTTCTAGGGCATAGCAGAAATTTATTGATTGAACTCGCACTCTTCTTAGCGAGTAAGGGTTTGACTTTACTTCTCAGAGAGCGAACTTAATGTTTTATCAAGACTCGCTTAGAGTTTATTTTGATTCTACAAATTCTTTTTTTCTTATTTTTCGAAATATAATTTTTTTGGTTTCCGCCTCTTATTGATTGAACTCGCACTCTTCTTAGCGAGTAAGGGTTTGACTTTACTTCTCAGAGAGCGAACTTAATGATTTATCAAGACTCGCTTAGAGTTTATTTTGGTTCTACAAATTCTCTTCTTCTTTTTTTTTTGTCGAAATATAATTATTTTCGTTTCCGCCTCTTTTTTAGTCCAAATATCACTTTTTAGCTCCCACCTCCTAGCTCACCAAATGACGTTTTTAGCCTAAATTAAGCTCAGGGAGCCGGCAATCCTACCTACTTGCCTAGTTCTCACCTAAAAATGTTTCGTCACTCAGTTACTTTAGAAACAAATTTCAACATTCAATTGCTGGCCTCGTTCTCACTCTCCTTCGTTCTCTCTCACGCCAACTCCAATAAGTATCAATAGCAACCCTACCGCTGCAATTTTGCGCACTTAAATGACAACACTCAAATCGAGCTTACACTCCACGCATTCCGCTTCAACACCTCTTCTAATTGCAAGTGTCGCGTGCAATATGTGCAAAATCGGCTTGCAATAAAATATTGCGCCCATACCGCTGCCCCCGCAACACGGGTAAATTTTAATGACAACGATATGCCCAAACAAAAGCAAATATCTATTAAAATTTTTGCCACACCGAAAGCGACGCGCCTTTACAAGCCATTGATATGGATATCCACTTCAGTGGCAGCAGATAATCACCACTCAGTCCAGCCGTGGGGCGCAACCACTTAATTATCATTACGCGTTTGCATTACCACGTATCTCCGCGCATCGTAATAGCATTGCCATACTCATGCCCCCACAATTGCAAGCCGGTTTGGCAACCCTTCTGCGCGCAGTGTTGCACTTTTAATGGCACTGCATCGCCTATGCATACAAATAACTGTTGTGTCTACCTAAGTGGTTGGGGGTAATAATGCCCGCGCACATTACGCCCTCAATTTTGATTTACTCTAGCCGCTGTCAGCGTCATTGTTGTTTCCAAAAGGCGTTCGGCGTGAGATATGGTGGTGTAATTGAAAAATCATATGCAGCGCTTATAATTATGTTTATTGCAATAACCCGTTGTATGCCTTGCTATATTTGCATTACTCGCTATATAGAAGCATATATGTGGGAGAAGTTGAAGGTTTGAGTATTTGAATTGAATTTTCGCTATTAAATTACACTTGAAATTGCACATTTCGACGCCTGCTGTGAATGACAAGGATATTATCATGGAAAAAAAATTGCCTAGGCATGCTATACTTAACTCACAAAGTGAGATGCTCCGTAAAATACAAGTATGTGTTGGAAGTGATGGCACAAGACAGCTCACTTGAGGGCTTACCTTACCTAGTCTACTGAATTTATAATTTAACTGAAATATTCTTATAGGATAGGTTAACATTTTCAAAGCGAAACTCTGAACAAGTTAGATACTATTCTAAATAAATCAAATTTGGATTTCAATATTTATTTCCAGGTAAGAATACGTTAATGGAGAAGTGTTTTAGAGGTGGTTTAGATACTATCTCAATCTATATCGATGGGTCCAAAATGGACTGCGGAGACTGTGTAGTAGGACGGGATGCGATTTCGATATTTCTCTATCTTTCCGTCTACCAAACTCAGCTGGCATCTTCCAAGTGAAGTACTCAGCATAGAGAAGGCTGGTGAAGCTCTAGTGAATAATTATATGAAGATGCAGAAAGCGACCGTTTACATTAAGTGATAGACGGCATTACTATCATTTACATTAGGCGTCAGACGGCATTACTAGCGTTTCTTTGGCGCCAAAAATCAAATCCAGTTTAGACATGAAACGTAGTAAAACTTTTAGCTCGCTAGCAAGTCAACAACACTTGCCCAAAATTTTGTTCTCGGCCACAGCAACATTTGCGGCAACGAAAAAGCAGATGAGCTGGCAAAGTTAGGAGCCTCTATAGACGAATCCGAGGTAGAGATAATACCGTCTACGCTAGGTACGAAATAGAGAGAGCTCAATACACAGTTCGAGCAAACAGCTCAGAATAGATGGATATTTTAAAACATGCCGACCCAAAAAAAGAAGAAGAAAATACAACCCTTTTCTGTATAAAATCCGTCTTCATTTCGATAACGTAGAATTGGGTGTTGTGGGAATTGATAGGAATAGCAGGTTAAATTCCTACTTATTTAGAAACGACCCTGGCATATCAAATATATGTGCAGCATGCAACGAGTACTCTATGATACTAACCACCTCTTTGCATGCCCTGCTAACCTTACACATCCGACACCTCATTTCCTATGGTCCGTCCCCGCGAAACAGCATGTTTCTTGAACCTCCCGTTGGATGACCTCGATGACAACTTACAAGTATCTGAACCTCACCGTCCTAACGGGGATGAGGTAACAACAAAAACTAAGAACTTATTTCAAAGATATAAGAAGTATACATAGACGTACAGCTATCATAACGGGGAATTGGGCATTTGGGGAACATGCGTTAAAACTGTACATGTCGCATAACAATATTTGCCGCAACAGTGAGCTCGAAGGCAGTCTGTGAGTGCCCAGTTTTATAGCAAACTTGTCTTAGAACTCTTAAAATCCATCAGATATCAAACCTTGTATCCATCTATACACAAAAACAAAACCTAAGGGAAATAAATAGTTTCATTAAGGGCACCAAATAGTTGGAACCCAGCAAAGCAACGTGATACCAAGCTATAAAAAGCTTGCGATAGCATTTCAAAATGTCATATCTAGCGCTCATTGAGGCCGAAAGAGCCTTATTTTTATTTAACTATCTACTTAACTTTGTCCGTCGACTTCATTCATATGTATTCTATCGATTCTCCGAAATATTTTTACGACTAATACCTTTGTTCAAATCTTCGATATCCAAAGCCTGTTTCTCTGACCCATCAAGTATTTTTTCGGCATTTTAAGCTTTGAACTTGTGGAACACTAGTAAGTTCAACATATTACGTACGCACCTCCTCTAACTTCTTTTTATTTCTCTAGTTCCTCTCTGCTTATGCAGTGTGGACCTCAAATGTGCTCCACGAAAGCTGCTCCATTTTTAATTGCTTAAGCCGATCAGTATAATAAATAAAAATTATTTCGTTCATTCCTTAGCGTCACATAAATCTGCCATCAGTACATTTGCATAGCTAAATTAATATTAGCCAACCGCACATAAATCTTTCAAAAGTAAGTAATTTATTATTTTTACCAGATTTTTTTCTCTTTATTTTTACCCTCATATATTTAACTGTTAATTAATGAAAAATGAAAAGAAAACGGAATATTTTTAACCCTCATCTTTGTCTTTTAAAACACAAACACTTAATTGTTTGTACTTCCACATACAATGCTACGCGCTGGCAGGCTTTTTTCTTTCCAGTTGTGAAGAAATTAAAAACTTCGCTAAACGGAAGTTGCACTAAATGCCCCATTTCAACTGCAGTTAGTGTGGTTTGCCAAGTGCAGAGTTCCGGAACGCGCACTCGACCGCGAGCCAAAGTAATAAGTGAGTGAGTTGAAAGTCTGAGCTTGGAGATAGAGCACATGGAGATAGAGCATGATCATCTCTTAACGCTTTTTTTTTCATTTTAAAAATAATTTGATTAGGACTGGAAATAATTTGGTTGACTAGCACCAGAATAATGCGATAAAAGTCCAGGTATATACCAGAACAATTTCCGGTCTTAAAAAAAAAAAACTTATTGATTTCAGTCTGCATTAAGCACTCCCTTTAGAACAATTAAACATCTGACAGAGAACTTCTCTTCTACTCATTTCATCCTCATACTCATACTAATCATTCTAAACAATCGATGAACCTTGGTGAATAGTGAGAAAAGTACTCTTTAGCCAAAGACTGAATCCAGTCGGAAAGTTGATCTACACCAACAGAGCTTTGATATTTGCGAAGACGTCGTTCAGTAATTAGCGCTTCGAATGCCAGTTTCCACATTGTTTACCTAATAGCTTTGTACCTATAAAATTTCTTTCTTTCATTACCGAGTTCATATAGTAAATGTATGAAAAGAAGCTTGAAGTTTAACATGAGAATAACAAATAAGGAACGGCGAAGTTTATACGTCTGGTTACAATCTGGTGAGAAATACTCTCACCTACTTTCAAATGGACAGACAGTTACCTACAATTCAACTCGGCTCGTCATTCTTTGGCAGCTCTTGAATCTCCTCAGGTTCCTGTTTGTCCCAAAGGGGGGAATTTTGCTTGTTTACATACCCATTGAACAAGAAATAGGCCTCATCGCTGAACAAATTTTGGCTCTAAAACGTTGGATCTTTTAGGAACTTTCCAAGAACCCACAGAGGGAAGTGATGTCGCTGTTACTTACTTTTAAGAAGTACTTTTTAAAATACCTAAAAAACTTCGCTTTAAAAATGACTGGCTCGGAATTGGTTCTAGATCTGTAGTGTATCGCCAAAAGTTGTCTTGAATGATCCCGCAAGAGCGTTTTTTCGTTTTTTATACTCTCCCAACATCGAAGATGATCAAAATCGGCCCACTGCCACGAACACAAAATGGCGAAAACCGAAAACCTATAAACTGTCATAACTAAGCCATAAGTTAAGATATGAAAGTAAAATACGGTACAAAGGATCGCATTAGGGAGGGGCATATTTGGACGTAATTTTTTTGGAAAAATGGGCGTGGCCCCGCCCCCTACTAAGTTTTTTGTACAAATCTCGGAAACTACTATAGCTATGTAAACCAAACTCTACACAGTCGTTTCCTTCAGGCACTTCCATATACAGTTCAAAAACTGAAGAAATCGGATAATAACCACGCCCACCTCCCATACAAAGGTTATGTTGAAAATCACTAAAAGTGCATTAACAGACTAACAAAAAACGTCAGAAACACTAAATTTTAAGGAGGAAATGGCAGAAGGCGTGGCGTCGCCCACTTATGGACCAAAAAACATATCTCAGGAACTACTCGACCGATTTCAATGAAATTCGGTACATAATATTTTCTTAACACCCTGATGAGATGTACGATTAGGGTTAAATCGGTTCAGAACTACGTCTTCTTCCAATATAATAACGCTATTTTGAATTCCATCTGATGCCTTCTCTGTATAATATATCCATTAGGAACCAATGATGATAGTGGAATAAAACTTTACACAAATACGGTATTTGATGCGAGAGTATAAAAAGTTCGGTGACACCCGAACTTAGAACTTCCTTACTTCTTTTTTTATAACTCCTTGTACATCATCCCACTCTAACGTGTATGGCAACGGCGCTCTTTTAAATAAGAACTCTTTGTTCTCTAATGTTAGAGATAGGGGTTCCGCTAAAGCCTTTTGGTTACTTTAGAGTTTTAAACATCTATATTCACTAATCTCTCAGTAGTTAACTAGAGGTGCTCAAATAGAGTTTCATTCGTTTTATAGCCTGGGTTCTAGTATAATCTAATTTTGGAATGATGAGATAAATTCATTCACCCCATTGATTAGCTTGCGGAAGATGAATATGACAGAACTTCGACTAACAATTTCTGGATTTGATTAAACTTTTGAGTGATTAATTAGTTAATTTAGTAAAGTACAGTTCTTGACCATTCTGAATGCTTCTTCAGCTATTGGTTTCTATATACATATCATGTCTTCCGCTTACTCACAATATTTTTGGTCATATTCTAAAGAACTAAGAAGTTCGGGGAGCAGTACCTATCTTAAGTTATCCCAACATAATCTGATGCGTCGTTAGTAACATGTAAGCGTCCTTAGTAGTTTTTGTAAAAATACAAGTATTATCTTTGGCTCATTTATTCCCAAGACCCAAAGGTGCATTAAAAATGTTCTTTGCCACAACCAAGGAGGAGCCATGCAAAGAGCAGTGGTGAGATTCATTTCCGTCTCGCACTTTGAAGTAAATACATTTGCACTCGAACATAGTACATGTGGCATTACATGCCGCTGTGTGACAATTGAGGGCTGTTGACATTGCCAGAAATATGTGAAGTTCTTCTAAAAACGTGGAGGAATTACTATCATTGAGTAGAATAAGCAAACTTCTTAATGTCTAGCTGAAAGAAATTTTTATAGGCAGATAAGAAATCCAACCGATTCACCTTCATTACATAACATATACATATTCCTTTATTATATGCCCTCATGTGTCCATAATTATAAAAGTACATTGCTAGCTGACATTTAGCTGTGAATTAACGGTATTTTAGTATTATGCTACTCGCGTTTGGTAGGCGTGAGTTGTTGCTAGTGTTTGGTAGCGGTACCTCTGGGGAAAGTCAAGTGCATATGTCAATATACATATATACATATATAAAATTGTATACAGCTACCTACATATATATGTAGCCCAATATTATTATCGTTAGGTGCTTGTTTTCGAACTAGTGTGCAGGAAGTGGCTACTAAAATATTTTTATACAGGAAAGAATTCAGTAAATTTTATTAATATGATACTGAAGTCGCGTCAAAGCCTCTTATGAGCTTGTCTGAAGCTTAAATCAGCATTATAACAGCAATTTCAAACTGGAATGATTCTCAAACGAGAAACAAATAATAATCTTTTCTTATACTATGAGAACCCATAGAGTACAGCTCTTCCTATTCGACTAATAAACTAACTAGATTATTCGGGCCAGTAGGGCATTATTCGAATAATAACATTCGGGTTACAGTATCCCGATAGTCGTAAGCTGCCGACTATTAGATTAATCGTTCCTTGTCGACTATGCGGATAGCAAGCGTTCAACTTCTACAAATTTTGACTACGTTTTCATATAAGTTTATGGAATAGTCACAGTAGATATAGGATATAAAAGATATTTGCTATGCTTCAAGCGAAGTAATATTTTACTGGTGCAGCTAGATGAGGTATTAAGAGATCCTTTGATTGGTGGTCTATTGAAAAAAGAGGCATAGGAGCACCACACCGCGGGCCAAATTAAGCCTTTCCAGCAATTCAGTGCACTTGACAAAAAATCTGATAATTTTTCATCTCACCTGAGAATTGTCTCTTAAGTTGTAGCATTCAGAGCCGTGGAAGATATCTTGTTCCAGCCGGCTGAAGGCTGGATATGTTCCAGTGTCTCAACATCCTCGAAGCATATTCCGCATTCCACCGAATTCACTTTTCCAATTTTCTGCTCGTGGAATCTTAAGGGTAGCAGCCCTATGATATTCCTTACAATATTGCTAGTTCCCTTTTACCTAGAAACAGAACCTTCTTGGTCTGTGAACCATCAACACTACTCCAAAGAAGTGTTGTGTCGCAAATGCTCTAAAACCTGAGTTTTCGTCTACGATCCATTGGCTTCAAACAATCCTTGAAATAACTGAATCGTCTTGAACAGCTTAAGGGACCAACTCGTCTGCGTTTTATTTCTCTTTTATTCCCATGATTGTATAACCTGTTGATATACCTTCTGAGAGGTTGAGAGGCCTGCTTGCATGACTGGCCACTTGAAAGTGTATGGCCTTGCTAGAGTTAGAGCCAAAAATGTTGGCCTAAAAGACTGACTTGTAGTCAGTTACTTTGAAGATATTTTCCGCCAGTGGATTACTACAGCAAAAGCTCACACCTGTTTCTGTGAAACGAGTATGTAGATTTCGATGTTGAAACTGTCGTTGACAAAACCATTGTTCATTCTTCTCTATTGGAGAATGGGAACGTAGCATTTAATTCCTCATGAATCTCTTTTTTCGCTGGTACTTGTTAAATTGGGGGGTAATCTTAAGAGCCTTTGTTAGACTTTACCAAATCAGAAAGTTAATACTACTACGCCTGCTATTTAAAATCAGACTTAATCAAGTCAAGCTGACAGTCATAACACGAAGTCGTAGATAATTTCGTCTATCTTGGAATCATCAGTAACACCAACAACAATGTCAGTCTCGAATTTCAACGCAGAAAAAAGTGCTACTCCGGACAGTTCAGAAGTAAAATACTCTCTCGACGAACAAAGCTCGACTAAATTGCTGCCAAACAGCGAAATGGAAGAGCGACTTTCTACGCCAATAAAGAAGAAAATATGAATTTGCTAAGACAGCTGTAGGTTAGTTGAGAGTGCACATGAAGCGCTCAAGACGCTTAGCTTTCATCGGTTAAGAATTTTGTTGTTAGATCGTCTGCTATAAATCTTGAAGCTTCAGACTACTTCGAACGATCCTTATTTACTACTGGGTATATGAGAGACATCATTTACTGCCTGGTATAAGGCAACATTTTTTTTAATAACCATTAACCATATTCGAGGAATGTCTAATTTTCTAAGAGTTTTCCGCACCTTTTGCTACACAACTTCAAATGTGAAGCACAAGAAAGCAGGTAATAACAATGTGATGCGCTCAATATGTGCAGAGCTAGCGCCTAATTGAAGAACACTGCACAACAAGAAGCAAGTACTAGGAGAGTGAAAAACTGTGTTTACATAAGAGCATCAAAGGTCTATAAGTAGCAAGCGTCAAACGCATCGAATGGAAAAAAATCTAAGATTTATAACAACAAATCTACAAGCATTTTTTTCTGCTTGCTGTAACAACAAACCGCCATCAAGTCAAGCATGTTGAAATCTACGCGCTTTGGGAGTTTTTAATATTAATTATAGGCAACGCTAAAGTGTAGAAAATCATTTAAGGATGTTTCGAGTTGGGGTGGATGCCAGTCTCACGCCGAAAACGCGAGAGCAGCGTGTAGTAAATCAAGGAGCGGATGTGTCATAAATTCAACTTGGAGTGCCAGTGTATGTGTGCGGTAAATAGTAGAAGCAGGAGTACCAGAAACATAAGAAATGAAAGAATTAAAAAGAAAGCAGTCTATGCTTACTTAAAGCGCCGTTAGAGAGTTGCAGGGTGGCGGTTATTGTCATTAACGCATTTGATAATTAAAAATTGTAATTTTTTACTTTCGCAACGCGCTTTGGGAGCAAAGAAAAATATTAAATTACGCCGAAAGCAATCAGCGTGTTGTGTGGATAAGAAACCGACAAAATTTATCACTTCCTGCGGCTGAAGTGTGAGCGCGCGGTGCGTTTAAGTTTGGACAGGCATTAATTTATGAGCATTGATGAGCAAATTTCAGGCATAAATATATGCTTTTTTTTATATAAAAGACAATTTTCTGCTGAAATTTAAAAATCGTTGCCTACATTGCAGCGCCGCAGCCACATGGGCAAACGCGCCATTAAATTTTTCACCAATATTGCCACACCCACCGCTGGCTGTAGATAGACAGTCAAGCGTATGCCAATAAAAATGACTTATGTATCAATTTCCTGGCAGCTTTTTATCCACATCCCCTGTCCGGTTGTCGGTATTGAATGCCGCCAACAAGTATGCAAACAAATTTTCAATTTTATTTTTATTACTTACCCGCTGCTATGTGCGCATATCAAATATTTACAATTATTTCCGTGCAAATGAGCCATTCTTTGATAAATGCAAATAAATTCCAACATAAAATCCGCATTGAAAGTGTGTAGCCAAGGTGAAAATTGTGCAGCAGCCAGCAAGACAGGCATACACTCAGGCGCAGCATTAAAATTTTATTTTAATGTCATCGAGCGCTGATTTACTACACCAAAAACTGCACGCAGCGCCAATAAAGACGCGCAACTTTTCGGCGTTGCCGACTGTGGTGTGAGCTGATAACCAGGAAGTGCGTCTGTGGCGCGCGCGCTCAAAAGTATGCAAGACTTACTACGCTTATGCGGCTGGCGCAACAAAATATAATTTTAATAAATTTTATTGCCTTCGAAAGGTAATAACGGCAACGTGGTATGGCGCGCAAGGTGGGTCGACGGTTGCTTGGCTGGCAGTTTGCCATGCCGTCGTTAGCTTGTCGAATCGAAGGCGCTTTCGCAACAAAGCAAACGCCGGCGCTGCAAGCGGAAATGTGCGCATTGTTGTTGTGCTATGCGTTCGTCATGCAATAACAATTCCGAATGCTAAATTAGACAGCAACAAAAATGCGTAGCATAAAAGTCGAAATCTCGCCAAAAACCGGCAAGTGAAAGTTGTTGTAAATTGAGCAACGTTCGGCGTGTGTGCGAAATGCAAATGCACAATCGAAATGACAATTTGGCATTTTTTGTGTGGCTGCTGGCGCATGACTGACTATGTCTGCCGGTGTGGTGGCGCTGGCGGGGGTTAAGGCAGGTAAGACAAAATGTTAGAGCGTATTTTCGCCTGCGCGTTAATGGCATTGCTGATGGTAATGGTGATGTTGGCTGAAACCGAACCTTAATTACCGGCAATTACTTATATTTGTTATTGCTGTGGCAACGTGTTGTAAGGTGGGGTTCCAATGGAGTATAGTGCGTAAGTAGCCGAGTAATTGAGACAGTTCAATGCGGTTTTATTTATTGTAGTATTTCTTCAATATATGGATTTTTGGAGGATGGTGCGATTTTCAACTATATTGGAGTCTGTAACAAGAAATGGTTTAGGGAACATTTGTCTCTTTGGTTACATAAATTTTGGCTGATCGGCTTTTCATCGAACTTTTGCTCAAATATTGAATTATATTTTGATGAGATATAGCTGTCAATACTTTAGTACAGCTACCATTTCTTGAAAATATAAGAGGTTGTCAAAAAAGTCCTGCGTATTTTTATTGAATTTTCAATTGTTCATAAAATTTTTTCTGATGACGCATCTTCGACCACCTCTACACTCAATCAAATATGTGTTAGCGCGTGAAATGAGCTTTCCAAAAAGGTAAAGCATGATCCGATGCGACGAATAAAACTAGAACTACGCGCTCTCAGCGCCAACTAGCGAAAATACCGCAAGACTTTTTTGACAATCTAATATTAACTTTTTTTTTTTCTTTAAGAATTCAGCGCCTCATTCAGTTTTATTCTTATAATTGTTGCATGCCTGAAAGAACTCAAAATGGAGTTCTATGTAGTTTAAGTCTTACTTAATTCTTCCTTAAGACTTCTGTCCTTCATTCAGCGATATTCAGCTCTTGTTTTCTTAAGTTGCATAAGTGTTGAATGTCGAAGTTTTTAAGACTCTGTCTGACTATTTTTCATCTAATGTCCTGTCAGCTATCGGTAATAATTGTTCGATAAGAACTATTGTGTAAGTGCTAGGTTAATAGGTTCTTTTACACAATCAGTATTAAAGAATATCGTTTTGTAAGTGAAATGAATGAAGTGTAGAACAATAATGCTTTGCGTTGACATACACTATCCATCAGTATTTTTTTCTTTAACTAAGTCCGGGTCTTTTTCGATTCCATACTTATATCCTCCTGTAATAGAATGGCCAAACTAAATTGTCTTTACTTTAGCTGTACACATTAAATAGTAGAGAGAAAGAAATTGAAAGCGAAATGGACTTGAAGTAGCCTTCTGCTCCAGAAAATTACAAATAGGTAAAGTTATGTCGTAAGGTTGATCTACAGTCGATGTATCTCAATTGGACAGATATTCGTCCTTTGCCTTACCCATAACCTCATAATAGTAGTGGCCCATATCCAAATCGACGAAGCGTTTGAGCTTACCATACATTTTTTAAGCTTTTAATATCAATCTCAGTCACTTTGCAGGATTCGCAAAAGGTGTGTCTACAGAGATATTTTAATTCCAGTCTGCCAAATGCCGTGAAATGGAGAATAAAGTGTCAAGATGCTTCCACCTCGACTTTTTCTATACAGCTTTGACAAAAAACTACAGTGATTTCATGGAGTCCGTGGTTCAATAGTTTCAAGGCTTGGCGATGAGAAATTAGTTTCCACTGATTTGTTGTTGTATGCATTTAGGAACTTTCAATATCTCACTATATGTAGATTTGTAAACAATAATGTGACTTAAATGGAAAGCTTGTAGCCCTTTGACTACTCAAATACTGCTGAAGCTTTACTTTTATATAATATGTTCGAAAAAAGATATCACTGTTTACCAGGCATTGAACCACTTTAAATGTATGAGAGATTTCATGAGGTCTTTAAACCATGTAGAACCCGTGTTGGACTAACCCAGTCTTATACTAACAAAAACCACTGAAAAGCCTTAAGTCCTTAAATATGCTCCAATATATTTGACCTAGAAGTGAGAATGATTGATGAGGAGTTTGATGATATACTCCAGAGAAAGTTTCTGCTAAAGTATTACAGGCGAGGGAGTATTCAATTCTACGAATCTTATGGCGAAATTAATATAGTTGTTGAAACGAAAACGGTTCGGCTATTTTGAATAACAGTTAACCGAGAACGATGATGGCAGCTAATAACTACGGATGCAATAAACTTTAGACATGCACTGATCGCCATCCACAGTGGAGCCATCAACACTTACATCGACTTCCTTTCGGCGTATGACGTTCTTGGAGTTAAGTCACCACCCATAGCATTTTAACTGCTCCAGCTGCCCCAAGAATGTAGAATTATCCTTCCGCAACTTCGTTCTGTACACTTGTCTATTTGTATAGCGTACAATGAGTCTCTCAATGACACTAACTACCTTTTCTGGGCCCTGCAAACCCCAATCAGCTAACGCCTCTCTCCCTATGTTTCGACATCGCCGAAATAGCATCTTCCCTTGGACTACTGTTTTCTGTTTAAGATGACAACCTTAGCGTGGTCTAGGTAACCGATAAAAAAACAAGTAAGGAAGGGATAAGTTCGGGTGTCACCGAACATTTTATACTCTCGCATGATAAAGTGATAATCGAGATTTCAGGCGTGGTTGTGAACC
>NW_017537045.1:2193817-2197387 GCF_001853355.1 Bactrocera latifrons | reverse complement strand
CTATGGCTTAGTTATGACACTTTATAGGTTTTCGGTTTCCGTCATTTTGTGGGCGTGGCAGTGGGCCGATTTTGCCCATCTTCGAACTTAACCTTCTCATGGAGCCAAGAAATACGTGTACCAAGTTTCATAATGATATCTCAATTTTTACTCAAGTTACATCTTGCACGGACGGACGGACAGACGGACAGACGGACAGCCAGACAGCCGGACATCCAGATTTCAACTCTACTCGTCACCCTGATCACTTTGGTATATATAACAGTATATCTGACTCTTTCAGTTTTAGGACTAACAAACAACCGTTATGTGAACAAAACTATAATACTCTCTTTAGCAAATTTGTTGCGAGAGTTAAAAACAACAACAAGAACATGGTGGACGTGCCAAAATAGCGTGATTCGAGTCTTAAACTGACTCGGTCCATTTTAGGAACTTTTGCTAAAACTTTTTCATGAAAGAAATTGGCATATTCCGAATTTAGATCACAACTATTACATAAGATATGATTTTTTTTTAAATTACAGTTATAGGCATTGCCGGGACTTGAACTTTCGACTTAACGAGTGGTAGTCGTATACCAAATATGCTGATCTCTGATAATCGACAATATTCCTAAAAAAGTAGCTTCCTTAGAAGAAAGGAAGGTAACATCCACTTCTTTGGCACGGCAGCTGGTCTGTATAGTTCAGCTCGCTAACTTTGAGCTCAAAGTTGATCAGTGCAAGGGCGCACTAGCAGTAGCATTAAGCTCCACCCATATTAAACTTGTCTGCTTGTAAGAAAAGGCCATCTTAATCAAATTCCATTCACGGTGAGAACGAGCAGGGTTTACCGGGTCTCCGTGTATTCTGGCGCTGGATTTATGGGCCTTGCGCGAGCTCAGCCAGCGTTGGTCAGCAATAAGCACTTGTGCGCTTGTGAAAGTTTTCTGGCTCAGACTGAGAAGAAAAAAGATTCATTGAACTGCTAGCTCTTAGTAAAATTCACATTGTCGCAAAGGTAGATGGTCTAACTGCATACTGTTCCACGATGATGCTAAATGTTTTGGAGGACGTAATTTGTCAAATTTGCTCTGAGCAAAATGAGGTGGAGAGTCAAGGCACTTTCGCACGAAATCTCTGGCAGACTTTAGGCGTTTTGTTGAAATCCGCAGGTCCTTTGGATGTAAACGTAGTAGTTATGAGCATTATAGGTGCTTTCAGCTGTCCAAGTGCAATTATCCATGGCTTCAGCAAAAATCAGCATATTTACTCATTCTTACCTAATGGAAAATAGCGTCTCTCGAAATTACATTGTTGTTTTTGTTTTTGTTGTTGCTATTTCTATTACAGATTCATACAATCTTTAAACTACTTTGAGAAACCATTGAAACTTTTCATATAAAAATCACATTTGGCAACCAAGAAAATCGGTATTGGAATAATTAATTTTAGGTTTGAGCCGAAATTCGCTATGTGTGTGTGTCCACATAACACCTTTTCGAATTGGTGTGTAAATTATGTGCGCTGCGAAGGTGTGAAGTGCAGCAAGTGTGAAAAGTACCATCGAACAGCAAAGATTTTCACACCTCACAAAACACACACATACATATATACATGCAAACATATAGACTCGCTGGTCGTCTTGTTGTTTGCTTTGTATCGGAGAATTTGTAGTTTCTGTTGTTGTTGTTGTGGCATTTTATGGCGGTCTGTTAGTGGTGTTAGTTGTAGCATAAATTGATGTGTACATGCCCATACGCCTAAAAGTATGCACGACAAATTAAACTTAACCTATACAAATAAGACAAGTTTGGCAAGTTCGCGCACATACACACATACAACTTCATATATATGTATGCGCGTCCGTTCAAACTTAATTTAAGGTTCAATACAACGCAAACCACAAAAACTTGTGCACACGCAAGGAAATGTTTGAACACCGAAAACTGTAGCATACTTCTGTGCGCTAAGGCGTTTCAGGCAAACATATATAACTTTGCCACGCTCGTATGAGGTTCGCGTGTGGGGCACATATAAAATCTTGTGGTTTATTAGATTTTAATAATTCACAGACGGAAACACACGCAGCTTAACATACACAGGCACACACAAATATATGTGTATACATATACAACTACACTGAAAGCGCTTCAAACACACATATACTTACAACTTTTGTGCGCGCAAACTTCAAAGTTACTGCTCGTCTTTTATCAACCGTTAGCAGTCAGCGCAGCTGCATGCATGAGAAAACAACAACAATAACAACAAGCATTAGAAAGGTGTAGCAGTTCGAAAAAGGGCAACACAGCAGCACATATAAGATACAACACCTTCGGGAGCGTTTGTTTTGCTAACAAACTTAAAGGTTATGTGCAGCGAATTGAGTTAAAATCAAATCGCTAAAAGGCAAAAGTCGCAAGCTCTACATTTATGTGTGTGTGTGTGTGTGTGTGCATCGTGAAAAACGTCACTAAAGGGAATTGATTTGAGTTAGTATGCCGGTAAGCGTGGCGCAAGTGAAAAATTCAAGCAAATTTTGTAAAATGAGAAAAAAATTTTGGAAAACTGCTGACAAGGTGCAAAGCAACAAAGCTGAGCTTCAAAGAAAACCGGTGGATGGGGAGTGAAACTTTATATTTATGACATACATTTAAGGTTATAGTCGAAATCTTGTATTGTTTTTATAATTTTTACGTTGAAGGTATATGTCGCGAAGTAGCTACAAGCTTTGCACAAGTAACGGTTGTTTGCGGTAGTTAGATATAGGACCATGTATCTCAAATTGGAAGTAAACGCAAAACGAATTGATTTGGTGAGCGATAGCGTTATTAACACTTTAAAAAACCGGCTGTGGTCTTGTAATGGGTGACTCAAGTAGAGGTAATTATACCCTGAACAATGTATATTAAGTTTGTCACGAAGTTTGTGACACCCAGAAGGAAGGGTCGGAGACCCTATAAAATGTATATATAAATGATCAGTATCCGGAGCTGAGCCGATTTAGCCATGTCCGTCTGTCTGTATATATACGAACTAGTCCCTCAGTTTTTAAGATATCGTTTTGAAATTTTGCAAACGTCGTTTTCTCTTCAAGAAGCTGCTTATTTGTCGGAACTGCCGGTATCGGATCACTATAACATATAGCTGCCATACAAACTGAACGATCGGAATCAAGTTCTTGTAAGGAAACTTTCACATTTGACAAGATATAATGACGAAATTTGGTATGGACTATTTTCTAAGGAAAAAATGTAATCTCCGAAGAAATTGTTCAAATCGGTTAACTATAGCACATAGCTGCCATACAAACTGAATGATCGGAATCAAGTTTTTTAAGGAAAACTTTCACATTTGACAAGATATATTCACGAAATTTGGTATAGCTTATTTTTTGAGGCAACAATGTAATCTCTGAGGAAATTGTTCAGATCGGCTCACTATAGAATAATAGCTGCCATACAAACTGAATGGTCGGAATCAAATTCTTTTATGGAAAACTTTCACATTTGACAAGATATATTCACGAAATTTGGTATAGCTTATTTTTTGAGGCAACAATGTAATCTCTTGAGAAATTGTTTAG
>NW_017537045.1:2191482-2193707 GCF_001853355.1 Bactrocera latifrons | reverse complement strand
TAGCACATAGCTACCACACAAACTGAACGATCGGAATCAAGTTTTTGTATGGAAAACTTTCACATTTGACAAGATATATTCACGAAATTTGGTATGGACTATTTTTTGAGGCAACAATGTAATCTCTGAAGAAATTGTTTAGATCGGATTACTATAGCATATGGATGCCATACAAACTGAACACATAATTACTAACAGAAATGCACCTGTGCAGGGTATTTAGCTTCGGTGCAACTGAAGTTAACGCAATAGCTTGTTTTTGACAAATTCCGCGTGAGTCGTGTCAAGCTGTCATGCTTTTTTTGTTCAGTATTGGTTGGCATTTCATCATGGGAAGACTTCCGCCTGAGCATACTATCCCCATTTGAGACTCAGTGTTCATTATTGGGCAATATTCGACCGAATAGACCACGTCCAGCACGTAGTGAAGTATATATAGCAGCCGAACCTGAGAGTGTATACCAGAAAAATATATTCAATTCTGCCATTTCATAAAGAAAAAACAACGGTTTGGTGTCGTTTTATGTCCGTGGATTCATATGACCATATTTCTTCAAAAAATAAGTTTTATTGGTATATCTCGAAAACTGACGTACAAATTTTTATAATACCTAATAATATAGGGATATGGTTCTCTACATTGTGGGAGCTGGTGACTTTTCAGCAAAAATTGCTGTTCCTCGTATTTTTTGATGTGCGGTTTTTACTATTATATTCGCAACCACAAGTTGCTACGCCTAATTGTGCGCTACGCTATTGACTTAGAAACTTTTGGTAATATGTTAATATGCTAAAACTGTTCATTGACACCGAAATCTGTGCACAAAGAAGCACTTTACGGCAAAAAGCTAATAAAAATTTGCAGTTTATTAAAGTAGTGCGGCATGCAAGGCAAATAAATTTATGCGAGTAACACATATTTATAGGCGCACAGAGTTATCAAAGTACAAAACGGTTGGCAGTTGAATGAGCAAACAGTTGAAACAGCAAATGATATTCGAAACGCTGCAGCACGCTGCCGTAAACAGAAGTGAAGACAGTATTTTCAAATATGTAGCATACATAAGGGAGCAGGGAGGCGTAACAGCGCGTGGGAGCGCCACAAACAGCTACCACTTTTGACGTTTATTGTTTGCCTGTCAATATTTGTTTGAAGTGTTTGATTTGCTTTTAGGCGGCACACGAACATGCCGCACAACACAGTGAGTATGTGGAATTTTGCAAAAATTTCCAAAATTCAAAATTGGCTTGCTAAGCATTTCTATTTGCGTCGCTGCTACAGCCAACTAGCAGCATATTACTACTCTAAGCCGCAAATTAGAAAAGTTTCTAGTGGCAAAACGTAAACAAAAATCTAGTGAGCCGAAAAACGAGCGTAAAAAATATTAAGGACTAAAAAACATTAAAAAAAAGGCATTTAAATCCTAAAATCGGCAAAGTAAACCGAAAATCTGCAAAAATGTAGCATACCATTGAGCGCGCACACAAAAAAGTCAGAGCAATTTGCGAGCGGCATAAAAGTATGCAACTCATTCGTGCATATAAATTTAAGTGAATTGTAAATATTGATATTGGTGAATGAAATGTATGGAGGCATTGAATTTGTAGACTGCTTTCAGGCGTGCTATGCAATGTAAACTGATTTCGCGCAAGCTATGTTGCAAGACAATTGTAAGAATCTCGGAAATGGCTTCAAATGGGGGAGTTTAAAAATATTAATATATCTCTGAGCCGATTTTGCTTGAACATTTGTGCCCTTTGCCAACAAAGCAGCATATTTTCAAGCTTCTAGCACAAGAAAACCCCGCTGGGTCTAATTTCGCTGTTTGTTTTGTATTAACTGATTATTGTTTTCTTGTATTTACATTGGCATTCGCACTCACCTCCATTACCAGTTGACGCTATTATTTTATGCTGTCATCCCTGCAATAATCTAAGTGAAAAATTCAATTTGTCCTTTGTTTGCGCGTTGAGCGCACTTCAGTGACCGCTGTTTCGCACATTTTCTCTAACTACAAAATATTTGGAGTTATGCGGCAAATTATAAAATCAAATAAGCGCGAGTTAGGGTGGACTTTCAACGAAAAATAATAGTAATTTTGAATATGTATTTCTTTATCTTTATCTTTATCTTTATCCTAATCTTTATCTTTATCTTTATCTTTATCTTTATCTTTATCTTTATCTTTATCTTTATCTTTATCTTTATCTTTATCTTTATCTTT
>NW_017537045.1:2185369-2191300 GCF_001853355.1 Bactrocera latifrons | reverse complement strand
ATCTTTATCTTTATCTTTATCTTTATCTTTATCTTTATCTTTATCTTTATCTCTTTTTATCTTTATCTTTATCTTTATCTTTATCTTTATCTTTATCTTTATCTTTATCTTTATCTTTATCTCTTTTTATCTTTATCTTTATCTTTATCTTTATCTTTATCTTTAGCTTTATCTTTATCTCCATCAGTATCTTTAACTTTATCTTTATCTTTATCTCCATCTGTATCTTTATCTTTATCATTATCATTATCATTATCTTTATCTTTATCTTTATCTTTATCTTTATCTTTATCTTTATCTTTATCTTTATCTTTATCTTTATCTTTATCTTTATTTTTATCTTTATCATTACCTTTATCTTTATCTGCATCTTTATCACTATTCTTATTTTTATCCATATCCTTAACCTTATCCTTTTACTTTTCTTTATACTTTTCCTTATTCTTATCCTTCTCCAATTCATAAAATATATAAAATTTAAAATTGAGAGGCGAAGACTATTTTGAAGACCACAATATTGCCAATCTCTAACTATCTCTATATTTCAAGCAAGTATGCGTTGAGTCAAATATTCTAAAAGCAAAAGTAAATAAGTAAATTCGTACACTCCCTCTTAAATGCATAGTTCTCTCACTCTCTGAGTTTACTTTGGATATTTGTCGTTTTTTTTTTAATTGAAATTCAAACTCATCGTGGCCATTCATTTTTGCAATGAGTCAGCCAAGCATCTCCCACAACACTTATAGAATCTAAGCAACAATGCAATATGTTTATTTAAAATTCTGTAAGTACCTTAGAGGTCTGACATCTACACCAGAGGTAAGATGAATGTGGTTAATATTTTAATAATGTTTATTTTTCGTTAAAATACGCATTGCGTGTAAGAATAATATACCCTCTTTAGCATACGGACAAATTATATTGGCGGGATTGCTATTTTGCGGGAGCTGCCGACTCACCCTTTATAAATAAGTCAGTAAAAGAAAGAGGGTTTGCAGTTTGAAAAGAAATAGTTAGTTAATTCTTATGGGATATAATAAATTTATTAGCGATTCGGGGAAAGTTTCGTGAAGCTTTTCGAACTAAGAAACAAAGGAGTGAGAGAGTATGCAGTTACTACAAATTCTAATTAAGTGGGTTTAATGTAATTCAGAACTGTATCTAGCTTATACTCGTAAAGATTTCTTTAATACATATACTGTTTTATTTTCTGAAAGCTTTCAAAGACCATATAATTTGTAAAAAGCCACTGTTTTTTTATTTTGTGGAAGCTTTTAAAGACCTTATAAATATATGGAAGACCCGAGCTCTCAAAGATTATAGCTCTTGTGCGAGCTTTTAATTTTATCAAGCTGAAAGCTGTTTTGTTTTCTGAAAGCTTACAAATACTATGGTCTCTGCCACTGCTTTTTATTATTTGGAAGCTTTCTTTTTTATCAAAGGTGAGAGCTGTTTTGTTTTCTGAAAGCTTACAAAGATCGTATAATTTGAAAAGTCGCTGCCTTTAATTTTCTGGAAGCCTTTAAAGATCTTAAAAATATTGGTAGCTTTTTTATTTTCTGAAAGCTTCCAAAGTCCATATAAATGAAAAGGCTTCTTTATTTGTGGTTAGTTTTTAATAATCTTATAAGTTTATCAGAAACCAGCCGTTTTTGATTTATGGAAGCTTTTAAGGCTTTTATAGCAAATTTTTTTGATTCCCATTTCTGGATTCTTTTAAGAATTTTATTAAGTTATCAAACGGCAAAGCTTTTTGTTATCTGGGAGCTTTAAAGATCTTATAAATATATCAAAGCTTTTTTCTGAAAGCTTTCAAAGACTATATAAATTTGACAACATTTTTTTTTATTTACTGATAGTTTTTAAGGATCTTATAAAATGATCAAAGTCCAGCTTTTTTGATTTAGGGAAGCTTTCAACACTCCTATAGAAAATTTTTTAAATCCCATTAATGTAATATTTTAATGATTTTTTTAAATTATCAAAGTTTAAAACTTTTTTTTTTTTACTTAGACACTTTCAAAGACCTAATAAGTTAACAAAAGATAAATATTTATTTGATTTGCGAGAGCATGACTTTTATATATAGAATTAGAGAGCTTCATTATGTAACTGTGAGAAGCTAAACTAACTCGTCCTTTTGCTCTCTGAATACCAAAAGTTTATCCCTCTCTTTTGAAATCTCTCTCTCTCTCTCTCTCTCTCTATGTAAGAAGTTGAACTTACACTTTTTTTCTCTCTGAATAGCAAAACTTTATCCTTCGCTTTCTGGAAATATCTCTCTTTCTCTAAGAAGGTAAACTAACTCTTTCTATTTCTCTTTGAAGATGTAAACTTCATCCCTCTGTTTCTGAAAATATTTCTCTCTCGTCCTTTATGTAATGATAAAGCGAGGGTTCGTGTGTGATTTGAACCATTTTTGCTCTCTTTCTCTTTAAAAGCTGCATAATTTTACTCTATTACCATAAGCATGCATGAAAAACTGGAATTAGCTGTTTTCTTAATATATTCTTCGTAACTATATTCAAAGTTCTGAATATTAGAAAAAATCTTTTATTAAAGAAACTATTTTAGGCAAGATTAATGGTTGCATTTCTTAAAAGCAACCGATGTATAAAATATACAACTCAAGAGAGATCACTCGGGCTTTATCAAAAGCTTTATGTTGATGAGATTCATAAATTGCCGAATGCCTGGTTCCTATAGAATATACTTATCTGTAGTCATGGAGTTGCTTTAATTCTAAAGAGAATACCAGATCAATGAAAGATCCGAAATATGGATATGACCTCCAAGGATCGGCCGCCTCTTTAAAAATAATCCAGGGGAAAAATGTCAAAGCATCAGCTTTTAGCTAATTTTAAACTCAACTTAAAGAGTCTCGTTTTATCTTCTAAGGTTACCATTAACCGTTTTCACAAAAAACCCCACCCTACTCTCTTATCAGCACTTCCGCACGTTCGCTGAGGCATTTTAAGTATTTCTTGTTAATTTTTCACACATTTCCCGAGAAACTTCGCCGATTGAGTTTGTGTTTAAAAATGTTTAAACTTCTTTTTACCGATTACAAATAAGCTGTCAATTAGGCGTGTCGACGTGCCAACGAGCTAGGAGCACCTGCTGCATGCCAATGGCAAACAACGGCATATGCTACATGCCACATGCTACATGCCACGCACAAGGTGTGTCGGGCTGCGAACGCTTGACTGGATTGGCAAAGTTTTTGCGGCTTTTTCAATATTTTATGAGACCAAAGGCACAAATGCACAATAAAAAGAACAAAAACAACAACCGATATAATGAAAAGAAAGCATACAAAGCAATACAACAGGTTTTTGCGTTGCTTACACACACATGCACGTGGGTAAAGCAGAAATCTTAAGGTGTAATAAACGAGTTTGCAAGCGGAAGTGCGGCAGGAAGTTAAAAGTGAGCGCATATAAGCGTTTCATATGGGCGCTAGCAGGCCAGGAAGCAATCTAAAGTTAAGTGCCAACTTCGTAGTGTGCGTAGCAAGCATGTGGGTGTTTGTGTGTGTGCAGATGTTGCTTAATAAGAGAAGTTGCTTGCGTATTTATTTTCGTATTTGTTATGGGATTCTAACATGTTGTAAGTGTTGGTGGTTGTTTTTGTTATAGCAGTAGTTTTTGTTTTTGTTGTTTGTTTGGTTTTTTGTAATTTTGTTCTATGTTGCATTTTTATCATTTTTATTGTTGTTGTAACTGTTGCTGTTGTTGATTTTATTGTCGTTTTTGTTGGTTTTATTTTTGTTGTTGTATGCTTTGCTTTTGTTTTTGTAGACTTTGTTGTTGCTATTATTATTGTTATTGTTATTGTCAGCGCTTGCTTATGCGCCATTGAATATTGCAAAACAAACGATTTACTTGCCAAGCAACAGACGCAGCGCCGCTAAGCTTTTCTATTTACCCTCCCCCACCCACTAACTGCCCACACATGCTTCCGGCGTAAAACCACACACAGCTTGGCGCACACATTCATCAACACACGTTTACAGCAAGTTTTTCTTGCTTTTCACACCTGTTTGTCGTGTTTTCCTCACATCGTCTTCATAATTTCAACTACTCCAGAAGGTTACGTATACGCCACGTATGCCCAACCAAACGCCAAAATTGCGGTTTTCCTGTTTCCAATCGCTACCAAGTGTTGCTTCCTAGCCGGCTTTTGTTTGTTCTTGCTATTTATTTACTAAATGAAGAAAGCGTGCTATGTATGTGTGTGTGTGTCTATGGTGGGTGTATAACTCAATGAGCCAAAATTAAACAATACAAAAGATTAAGTGCAGATTTGCGACTTTATCTGTGCGCTGCCATAAATTGGTATTTAAAAGATGCCACACAAGTGCACAAACATCAATGAAGCAGAGAAGCAGATATAAGCTTATAAATATGCTGCCAATAGTAGAGCTGAACGAAAGTGCGCATGTGGATATGCGTATATATGTATGAATGGAAGTAAATCTATAAATATGTTAATATGTGCATGTGTTTTTGCAAATAAATAGGTGTCTTAAAGTTGTTATACCATTAGTTATAAGCTGATTTGGCTTCGGTTTTGTTTTCAGACCTCGGTGAAAAGGGACCTACTTATAGTGCTAGTGCAGTTTTGTTGTTGTAATGTTTAAGATGTTTAGGGAGCGCTTCCTGCCACCGTTTTGAGACACAAATAGTTTGTGCACATCTAAAAGACAGTCCCCTCATACACACTGCAAGGAGTAGAACTGGCTGGGACATTCAAAATCCTTCGTATCAATATTAGTTAGCAAGAAGCAAGTCTAGACAAAGCTGTCTGTACGTCCAGCTGTTTAGCAGACATAAGCTGTAGTGTTCTCTCATTCTCTCTCCCAATCTGTCTATCTCTCTCTTATTATTTCACTTTCTGAAAAACAGCCTTTGAGCTTGGCTGTAAATACCCCAGAATATCTATATTATGTGGAATAACCCCAGATCACACCGATATTTTAAAACGAAGGCACCCAAAAGCGGAGGAAAAATAGAAAAACGCATGAAACTAAAAACCTGGAAACATCCAAAAAGAGCAGTAAAGAAACATCCTTATATGCACTTACAGGTAGTGGAATTAAATTTGAGACTAAAAGCCTTGGGTTCGACAAAAACCGTGTCGATTTTCTTATCCTTTCATATCTAATTTTTTGTGTACTACCGTGTATTAATTACTTAACTGTAGCCTTCTAAAAAAACTTTTTTTCGCGAACGTACGTAGTAAAGGCAGCTTCCATGAAAATTTTTCTTTTTCTGATTTCAACCGAATAATTGCATAATTCACATGTAGTCATTTGAGCTTTTTGATCAGGAGAAAGTGAACTGTCTCTTGAAAGAAATTCGTAGAAAGCCTTGTCAGATCACTAACATTGCTGCGTGACTAATTAAGTTAGTATTTCATGGTAAGACTCACTTTTTAGACATTTAGTTTATCCAAGACTTCAACCTAATGTAGCAACGTAAGGCACCACAGACACTCTGAAGTCCATTTGACAAATTTCGGCTACACATTACTTAATTGTTTATAATATTGTTATTCTAGAAGTGATCTCATTCACTTTGACCTTATGTCGAATGAACGCTTAGTTTTTGAAACTTTGATAGAGTACACACAAGATGGTTTTTAATGTGACCTAACGTGATATGTTCATCAGATAATTGAGTACCAACCTAAGAAAGATATTTACAACAAGTTTATAGTTAATTAACATAAAACTTTTTCCTCGCCTTGTTTCAGACATTTGCTTTGACAGATAATTTTTATTTATGTGTTTTGCAAGTTCGTAGAATTGAAAGTCCGACGAAGGTATTTAGTCTTCGTATTAAACTAGACTAATTTATATAATAAGCTGGCGCGAAAAGATGGCTCAAATAGTCTAAAGTTTCTGCGAGAACATTTTTATACAAAAAA
>NW_017537045.1:2172923-2185209 GCF_001853355.1 Bactrocera latifrons | reverse complement strand
AAAATGCTGCACAGACAAATGGAGCTATTTTTACTTTGAAATACTTTTCTTGACATGTTGAATTAATCTTTGGAAACTCCATAGAATAACCAATACATTTTTTTGTTGAAAGCTCGTTGGTTTGGTTTTACAAAAATCACTTAAATGGCTTACTTATACAATAATAAACGCTTGAGTTTGTATATTCGATAATCTATTGCCTTTTTAGATTGAAGGGTTGATATCACAGCATGAATGTTCATTGGAGAGATTTTCACCTTTTGTGGTACCTATAAAATCATAGAATTGGATTTGCAAATCGTTTTAGGTCACCGAAGCGTTTTGCTTTTACCAAAAATTTGTTAACGAAGTTAACATCAATCCCAGCCATTCCAATTGGACTTTCTTCATACAAAGCAAAAACCGTCGAACAAAATATTTTGCCGTACCGCGCCTGAACCTATGGGACACTGTCCAGTCAAAATACTCAGCGAAGTAGGCTTTCTTAAGAGAAAGTAGTGCCGAAGACCTCTTATGGCTCACACTGGTTCAGAAGGACCTGGTAGTCACACAAGTTCACAGATCCATAGGTCTAGCGCTGGAATGTAAGAAAATATCGAAATTCCGACTCGTTTGTAACCGACTGGTATTCGGGGAAACTCTCCGTAACAAGTTCATCGGGTTGCAGGTTCCAAAGAATCTGCTGTGACCGGGTACCCATACAAGTCTAATACGGAATAAACTTGATACTATTGTGATGTAATGAAGTCGTGCTCTGCTTGACTAATAGTTTCTCTCCGCTGAAAAGTCGCTCTGTGGTTTCTTGGAATTTATACAAGAAATTTTTATTATCAATAACGGCGGCTCTACAATGTTGAAGAAATGTCGCACATTTTTCGGGACAAACAAATACCTTACTCGCTCTAATACCTCGAATTTGCGCCTCAGTAAGTAAAGTAAAGAGAGCAAGGAGGAATTGTAATAAACAAGGGAAGAGTAATTTCCAACAGCAAAGGTCGCTTTGGGCTCAGTAAATAGTCGACAGGAAGAAGGAATTGAAAGGAATTAATGAAGTCTCCTAATATTTTGTCTAGAATTTTCAAAGAAAGAACAGGTAAGGAACAGTCAAAAATATGGAACAAAGCTAAGAAAATGAAAGAAAATATGGCTATTACCAAATCAAGCAGCTAGAGTCTGAAGTGTAAGACTGTTAAAAATATAGAACCAAGCTAAGAAAATGAAAGAAAAGATATCTAATTAAAACCAAGACAATTATTATTACCAAATCAAGCAGCTAGATTCTGAAACGTATGAAGTTAGCTTTAGTAAAGTCAAAAAAACTTTGTCTTTCAGAACAAGATCTCTGAAAAATTACTTAGATATTATCGACTTAGTTTTATTTTTGAAAAATTCGTTGCAAAATAAACACTCGTCCCACACAATTTGACAGTCGCCTTATGTCTTCTATCACGCCAGCAAATACTTTTGTGCTCGTAAAACTTTTATGTATTCATTTTTTTTGCGGTAACTCTTAAACTTCCTTTTGTTTACCACAATTACTATAAGATATGCTCACATCAAATTTATACGTATGTATGTGTGTATCCACAGTAGCCAGACATAGTCAAACTTCTTCTAAGATAATCACTTTGTACAAAAATAACAGCAAATCCATATAAAAGTTTTACCTTTGCACATACACTATCACACAAACAAACTTATGGTTGTGTGTGCTTATATTTTGTGTATGAGTGTAGTTTACACATGTACTAATGCATAAGTAAGTGATGTGTTGCCGTTGTTCGGCACTTTATTTTATTGTATTAAGCGTGTACATAGATTAATTGCCATTGGTTTTGTTTGGCATATGTTAGCTGGCACTGTCTTGGCGTGGCTTGGAAAGGTAATTAAGTGAATTTAGCGGTTTATGTTGTTTGTACAGGTTAGTACATTTGTATATGTGTATATATATACATATATATACGTCACATCACATGTCGATGTTATTTCATTTGTTACGTTAACTCAGGTTGAAATATTATTCGAGGTATAGACAAATTGCTCTGAACCTCTTCACTTATTGAAAGTAAAAAATCATCTTTACATGCCTTCTCAATAGATCACAGATCTGTGCGCTGCCCACAAATTATTTGTAAGCCCCAAAATAAACGAGATCACCCTAAAATTTCTATAAATCCCGAACTTAGCGATATCTAGCCGGACTCTTTTTTCAAAAAATGTTAGTTAGTAATCAAATGACAACTGAAAATACAAATTTTTCTTCTGATATTAAAAATTTAAGACTTAACATTAATTATAATAATTCATAGAAAACATAACTAAGGCGTTAGTAACGCATTTTTTAAGGCGGATAAAGATTTTCCTACAAAAATTGCTCATACGTCTGAAGATATGTTAGCGTAGGGTTGCATTACAAGTCCATTGTGGCCTCTTCTATATCATTTATGGTCACAAAACTCCAGCACTCTGAATACTTCAAGGCTTGCTGGGCGCGATAAAGATGACCCCTGTTCACGTAGATGGATCTTAAGGTCGTTTGCTTACTTCTACAAATTGCTGGGCAATCTAGAATCAGGTGTTCTGGAACTTCCTGCTTCATGTCGCAAAACCGTCAGTTTGCGTAAGAGACTATGCCCATGTTGGACAAAGATTTCTTGAGTCTACACTGCCCCGTTTAGAGTGCGATAAGCAGACGGAGTTTGTCTCAGGGAAGCTTGATCATATCTCTAAACCGTGATAGCTTGCAACTTTCCAATAGTAACATAACGTGGCGCATTCTTATTGCTTGCTACCAGTGCCGTTCTCTCCCCACTCTCTCCCCAATACGGAGCAATTCCTTTATGCTGTGGGACCAAACCGCAATTAGTGGTTCTGACCCCATTATCTTGGACGCTGTTGTCGGCTAGCTGATACGCTGGTTGCGATAGTTGCGTTAGAGATCAATTTCTGACTTATAGGAAAGACTTCTGCTTGAGATGCTTAGAAAACATAACATTAATATGGATAGTTTGGTATGCGGTCCCACAAGGCCTGCTCCAATGCCATCCGGTGTTTTCAAGCCTTCAGTGTAAAACTGGATAGTGCTCCCGTTCAGTAGTTGATCGCGCGTGGTATTAATCTTACTGACCAGAGTATCTCTAAACTTCTTTGTGAAGTTTACCCTCATCGTATCGCCATCGCTTGGAAGAATAGCCAGTGGTGTGACTGAAGTTACTTATGCTCCAACTAAATGCAAAAACATTTTTCCAGTTCTATCTCTCTTTTGACTCACTGTAATCCGTTTAACCCGTAATTTGGATGGGATTGTGCCATCTAAGCTATTGTAGATAGACTTCGTAATAGTTCCTGCTATGTATTATTTAATGAATAAGAGTTGGCTTATGTAAAAATAACCCCTATTGCAATCAGTTGGCGAAGCCCCTAACCGCCTCTTTTTCAATCTATTCTTAATTTGAAGAGAATATATACATAAGTAAAGATTGATTCTTCGTTCATATTAAAATTTGTATATGGAATTATTTTTAGTTTACGATGGTCCAAATAATACTAGGTTTTACAAACACTTCACTCTCGTACTGGACTTGACTTGAGGCGATAACCTACCGATTCCGTTGTTCTTTTGCCTTTCATTTTGCTTTGCAAGTCTTCCATTGGGTAAATCTCCCAAATAAAACCCTGAAAAGGTAAGCAATGTTATAAACAAACAACATTATTGAGAGTCGTTAGCTGCTTTAGCAGTCAGTGATGCGAAAGTACTTCTACATTCAATTCGAAATCAAATAAAAGATCAAACAGCCGATTTTAATTGTGTGCT
The DNA here is from genome assembly GCF_001853355.1 of Bactrocera latifrons. Taxonomy (NCBI): domain Eukaryota; kingdom Metazoa; phylum Arthropoda; class Insecta; order Diptera; family Tephritidae; genus Bactrocera; species Bactrocera latifrons. The sequence goes on along the minus strand of NW_017537045.1, from coordinate 2,181,395 downwards.
TGAAGTGTGAAGAAAGAGACGTAAAAAGAACAATTATAAAATATTGTGTTTATCGTTATGGTATCAAAAGTGGTATGCGCCAATGCCTTCTCATGCACTTGAGTTTGTACTCAAAGCAGCGGTTGGGCTACGTGGCATATTTTTAGGCGGATAATGTTGGTTTTCGTACAAAATGAGATTAAGAGCAGTTTGAGTGTGATTATGGTGGTGGAAGGAAACCGATTTAATCTCATTTACAAGATTTTATATCATTTGATATAGATTACTACTTTACTACTCAATAGCCTGGTAATATGAGCGCATATTTTCATTTATAAATAGACGAAATTATATTTCAATATATGCTAGTTTATACATAAATATTTATATAACAAGGTATGTGTACAAAATTCTTCATATAAAACTTTCTTTTCTTCGCTTAACTCCATCAGATGCTAAGCTTCTAGCGACAGCTAATGAATGTGTAGCATACACAAAGGCGTTCATAGCTATACAAACCAGTTCAGGTATAAGATGTGCAGCTTAAAAGTGTTAGCAAGTACTTCACATGTATATGGCTGTCCTATGCTGCTTTGTAGCAAAGTTTCGCGAAAAATATTGCGTCTGCGGTTAGTAAATACGCTGCAAGGCAATAATTTTCATACCAACTCACATGTATATCGGAAAATAAATAAAACAGGCGAAGAAATAAATTTTGTTGGAGTGCGGGTATTAAGACAGTGGCGCTTGTTGGTGTAGAAAAATATGTTTTTTTATCTCGCTTTTGATGAAAATATATAATTCAATGTGAAAACATTTAGTGCTCTTGAAAGGAGTTTAAATATTTATGAATAACTTAACTACTCATTTGCTAAGAGTAAAAACCAAATTTTATATAAGTTGCCTTAACCTATTACCTAAAAAAAAAAAAACAAAAAAAAAAAAAAAAAAATGGACGGGTATAAAATTTTAGCTCGATATGTCACCGTGACACTAGTTCGACGGACAAATGGCCATATAGACGAACATGCCTATATCGACTTGGTGGAATCATCGCTCCATATTTCTACCAAACTGATGTCGGTGATAACGTAACAATCAGTGGCGACCGTTATCTTGCCATGATAACCGACTATTCGAAGCATGAAATTGAAGCTCGTGATCTCGGCGACATTTGGATTCAACAAAACGACGGCACTTCCTACAAATCTCATCAATCAATGGATTTATTGAGAGAATGATTTATTGAGAAATGTAAAATCTAAAATCGACGCGAAAAAGTCATTAATCATAGCTCAATAGCGTTCACCATTGACTGTAACATTATGACCATTATGACCGACTTCACTTTGGAGAAATATGGACTCATGATTCATTCTGCCCCTTAACTACATCAAACAGTGATGACGTCTTATCAATAACTTGTGTAGGAAATCGCAGACCAAACGAAATATACACGAAGTAACAGCTGTTAAAAAACTTACTCCGAAAAGAGTATTGTCCCATTGTGTAAACCGCATGTCTAAAAAAACATCCGTTAAAATCGTTAGTGTAGGGTAACACTACCGCTTGATAACGAGTTTTGAGTTATAGGTGCATTCACAAACCGAAGCATACCTTTAGGATGCTGTTTAAGCATCAGCCTAGATGTATGCCTTGTTTTGGGTTCGGCGTCTAATGCGTATAAACCTCTAACGAACTTTTGTCAGTCAAAAAATCTTATCTTACATGCCTTTGTTAAACCATTCTCGAAGTTTTTACTAAAAATGATATATTTCCCACCAGTTGAGAGCTTTGGAGGTTTATGCAAGTATGTGAAATATCAAATTTTCACTTGAGTTTAAGCTTTATAAAAGTTCTCAAAGCCTCACTTGTTGAATTTAAATACATTTTGGTGCCTTGCTTAGTTTTCACTGGTCTGAAGCCCCTTATGCTTACAAGTCTGCGACGTCTATGGTTTTAAATTTCTGCTATTTTGCTATTTTATTACTGCCGTCTTTGATTGCAAGCAGCAGTAATGATAAATTCTGTGGCATCACCTTCGAACAGCCATCGAACGCTGTACAAATATATATACATATACAATACATCTATATGTGATGGTTTGCCAGACTCCACATGCCACCTGTGCGCAGCTGTGTCACGTTGCTGCTAATAGTAATTTCTGTGTGTGTTTTTTTGTAGTTTTAGTTGTTTTTCTTATTCTTCTATCGTATTTATTTATGTGCGAAGTGCTTCCGACATTCTTTTTGTTGTTTTTGCTACTAGCTACTAAGTATATTATCAACGGAAAACGCGCATATGGTGTTGCATTGTAATTTTCAGAGACATACAAACATACAGACGTAAGCGTGTATGTATGTATGTAACTGTATGGCCTACCGGTATTACTTTCTTTGATTGCTTTATTATTATTATCGGTGGCTATTGCATGGAGGGAACATGCATACACACACACACACATACACATATATTAACACTCACACACATATATCAATATACATGTGTCTTTTCCGCAAACTTATAAGCACAACATCTTCATATCCGGCTGTAGTTGCGAGCGTATGGCTCGTTATCCTGATTATCCTTTTATTTCATTTCTATTACTTGCTGCCTCGTGCCAACACATATTTTTTCTACAACTTTCTTGCATTAGTCATTGATATACTTTGGCTGTTACACTACTCTTATGTACCCCCCCGCCAACTGATAGAAATATTTCCTCGCTTGATACGCGTTCTATAAGTAACACAAGCTTTTTCTACATAGCAGTTACAATATGGCAGTGAATATGAGTAATAAGTGGCGGTAGTGAGTAGCGCAAAGGTGGCAAATACTACAGAGCGTCGCCGCGCTGCTGACATTCATATAAATCATTTGCTGCTTTTTGTTGTTGATTTATGCGTTTGTGTGGCAGCAGCAAAGCAGTACACACAAGCAAACATAACTATAACGGGAATATGAGATACAAAGCGAGACGAAAGCAAAAAAGTAGCGACAGCAAACGCCGAAGTATGGCAAGCAACTTCTAATAACACTCAAGCGCGGTTTAAGGGGGTGGCGCAGTGTAAGCTTCAGCCAAACATACACTTATACAATACAATAACATAATTTTCTTTTGTTGTATTATTGTTTATGCAATTGTATTTCCTTGCAGCAGCATCTTCATTTTTGCCCACTTTCTCCAATTCTTTTTTGCCCTCATTTGGTGGCTATTGAAAGTTGTTGCTGAAAGCTGACATAAATCATCGACAAGATTAAGCGCAGCAACACGCCAGCTTACCTCATTTCGTTATCGTCAATATGTTTTGTGTTATAGGCAGATGTAGGCATATAAACAAACAAATCTATATACATTATACATACAAACATATACGTGTATATTTAATAAGGAAGGCATACTTTTGTTACGGATATGATAATTTAATATCGTAAATACATGGAATGTGGCGGGTAAGCAGAAATGAGCGTACTAAGATCGCATATAGTTTGAGAAAGAAATCTCTAAAATGCTGCATAAAAAGCAACGAGAAATAAAATATATTTTATTTGTTAAAATATCTTACACCAATACGAAGCTAAATTTATAGTTTTTGTTCAAAAGCACTTAAAAAAGGACAATCTTCCCATATCCCAAAAATTGAGGTACTAATTGACGTATACATAAGCAAACAGACGGACAGAGAGACGGCCATTTAAACAAAATTTCAATATTTCACGTTAAAAGTTGTAGGTTAGGTGATTGAAAATTGCTTCAACAGATAATGAAAACTGTAAAATATTTAAGGGGTAATATTTAGTTGGAATTTTCAAAAAATCGATTTATTTATTTTATTTTATGTTAATAAATTAACACACATTTAAAAATACGCACGGAAAATTTCATATCGTTCTGTTGAATATTTTTGAAGTTACACGCAAATTCGAAATGGCATTTTAGAGTGCTTCGAAGTACAAGGCCAAACATTAAACGCGTTTTTCTCAAAATGATTTTTCAAAGTCGGTGACCAACATTACTCGAAAATGGCTAAACCGATTATTCTCTAATTTTAATACGAGCTTCTTAAATATTTTTTTAGTAATTAATTAACGTTTTTTCAAACAATAAATATTATTTTATAAATAATTTAAAGCCGAAATTTTGGTCAAAAAACGATTTTTTTAGAAACCGCCATTTTTTATTTTAGTTTTCTTATTCCTTCGATTAGTTACTAGAGCTAACATTAAACATTAAAGAAATCTGTTGGGTTTTTCAACATAATAATATCCAGTTCAGAGATACAATGGTCAGCGCAAATCGTCCCTTTTGAGAGAAGCTCCCGGAGATCAGCTGTAGTTCCTTCCCAAATAAACATTTTAATTTTCTCAGGAAAAAATTCTATTTTTTTGTTCTTCTAACTGTATATAAACGTTTAAGAGACTTTTTCTTACTCTTGCAATGTACTGTTACAGAGAATAATAGTTTTGTTCATCTAACTGTTGTTTGTATCACCTCAAAATAGTTGTGTTTTTTAAGTAAAATTTAAGTTATCTTGAAGTCTGACTTGGTACAAGTGTTTCTTGGCAAAAAATTGGCGAAAAGCTCGTAGATGGACGTAATCGAATCACTGCCACGCCCACAAAACGCCATTAAACGACACACAACAAGTGCCATAACTAAGCACCAAATTAATATATAGAACTGTTATTTGGTACAGAGGATCGCAATAATAGCGCGTTATAGGCTAAAATTTTTAACCACTAATGCTATAAGAAACATATTCACCAAATCGGCTGATAAATCCGCCCGCTCCCTATATAACGGTACTATTAAAAGCTACTAAAAGCGCGATAAATCAGTAACTATATATGCCAAGCACATTCAATTTTAACTCGAGATGGTATGAGAAGCTTACCAAGAGGGTTTTAAAGTAACCGGGCTAAAATTGGAAAATAGGCGTGGCATTGCCTTTCTTTAGGAGAAATCGCATAGCTTTGGACTTGCTTTACCAATTTCAACCAACATAACATTCTTCTGATATTCCTATGTCTGAGTTTGAAAATTAGCGAAATCGGGCTACAACCACGCCTACTTTCCATATAACAGAATTTTAAATTTCATTTGATTCTTTCATTTTCTAGTATAAAAACCAAGAAGCAACTAATAACTTTGGACGAGTAATGCGTTTGAAGTATGTCACCTTATGACCAAAAATTGTCCAATGGAGACAAAACTGTTTAAGCCACTGGGTACCGAAAATTTGGATATCAGCGCCTATAGTTGACTTTCCGCAGATAATATCGATTAATGTGTGAAATATATAATTGAATTTTGGAGAGAATACTTTCCTGATAATAGTCTGTCTGTATGTTACGAATAAATTGAATCGGATCAATGCTTTCCTTATCCCTCATATATCTAATATTAGGTTGTCAAAAAAGTCTTACGGTATTTTCGCTAGTTGGCGTGAGCGTGTAGTTCTAGTTTTATTTGTCGCATTGGGTCATGCTATACCTTTTTGGAAAGCTCATTTCAAGCGCTAACATGCGTTTGATTGATTGTCGTTTCTTTTAAGTCGTTCGTGAGCTATAGCCTCGCAAACATGGAGCAAAATAAAGAGAAAATACGGCATATTTTACAGCACTACTACGATAAGGGAAAAATGCATCTCAAGCCGCCAAAAAAATTTGTGCAGTTTATGGATCCGATACAGTTTCCATTTCCATCGCACAATGATGATTTCAACGTTTTCGTTCTGGTGTAGAGGTGGTCGAAGATGCGCACGCTCCGGCAGCCTGTCGTCGAAAATTGCGATAAAATCGCTGAATTGGTCGAAAGAGACCGGCATAGTAGCATCGGCCAAGAGCTGGGCATGAGTCATCAAAAAAATTTTTATGAACAATTGAAAGTTGAAAAAATTCAATAAAAATACCGCATAACTTTTTTGACAACCTGTTATAAAGATTTTCCAACTACCGGGTGACTTTATACCGCATATATCGGCCAATTTTTAGGCTACATATTTGATAAAATTGGGTGAAAACATGCCCTAGACCCCAAATAACTAACAAGCCTTATATGCCTGAAGATTTTACCTCGGCTTTAATACTTGCAAGTACCAAGAGTATGAAATGGGAAAGGTTCAAAAGTTAAGCTGTAGCTTTATAATAAAATGAAAGTTCAATACGGCAAAATTCATTTAAAACCAAAAATGTTTGTAATTTATTAGCTAGGCTTATGTAGTAAGAGATCCGCTTGTTTTCGAAAATGATGAATCAAAAGGTTGGTTTTGTAACCGCTATTTTGTATGAAAATTTTTGTATTGCGTTTCTTAAACCCTCAAATTCAATCTTATTATAGTGCAGCAGAAATAATTAAGATTTATGTATCTTTGTTTTCTGCTTTGTTGGCGTGGACACCGCTATAATTCTCCTAAGTACCAGAACAAATTGTTAAATTCACAACTTTTTTTATAGCGCTCTGCTCGCCTAACCACTTAATCAAGCGTACATATGATTTCATTTAACTTGATGTTTGGTTTTGTTTCTATGTTAATCATGCCTATGGATTTATCTATATATCCGCCGTGAAATATTCTTTCATACTGATCTATGAAATTCAAGATAAACCCATTTTTATACTCTTTTATTCTATAAGAAATGCACCAGCAAAGAGTATCAGGCTTCTTTTCAGCCGTAGTTAAGGTTTTTGTTATATCTTTTTTCTCTCTTATTCTCATAGTACTCGCCATGAGACGCTTTTTATTCATAGCTTGCTTGTAATTATTAATATTTTCTAAGTAAACTGTTTTTTTTTTTTTGTGATTCGCTCAAAGCACCGAAACATCTAAACACATATCTGTTGTGGTTGGGTGCTACAGGTAGCTTTGTCTTCAATTAATTATCTAACAAGGCTATAATGTACTACATAAAGCTCATAAAAAGCACCGCATACTTTTTGCAGAAACTGATACTCAATAAACAGAGCAATTGAAGCGCGCATATAAAATTACACCACACACACATACATATATATTCATACAAATTTAAATAGGTATATCTAAATATAGTGTAGCAATTTGATGATGTTGCGCTTGTCACCACAAGTAATGCACTTCGCACGCCTTTGCGGCGAGTGCAACATAAAGCTACAACGTAAGCACCCAGTACTTATATGAGTGTGTGTGTGTGTATGTGTTGTAAAGCAAAGTGTGCATAATAAATATAATTTCGTGCACCTTGGCAGCCATCGACGACGGTAGTAGTAATTGTGGTGTACACTTGCTGGTTCGTGTTGCTGCTGTGTGCGCCTAAAGGTAGTGGCAGCAAAGTGCGTATCAAAATTAATGCGCATATGTCAACACATCTTACACATATGTATGTATATACAACAACATCCACCCGTACACATAAATAAATGTCATTATGGCGTGTTTAATAAGACGCGCTGCGCTAACACAGCGCCTAGTATGGAGCGTTCAAAAGCTGCGCTCCCAAATGTATGCTACAGTTTTGTGGTTAAACGCATTCGAGTATGTATGTGTGTGTGTGTGCGCGCCCTGCTTATTACTATTTACATTACACTTTTATTAGTTTTATGACTGCCACAATATTCTTCCAACACAGCTGCTCGTATGCTGCTCATTTTCACCGTTAACGCTGGCATATTAAAAATCTTCGTGTCGTAAGAAAATATTCCTGATTAGCGACATAATTCATGAAAATGCATATGTGTTGAGTGCTTGAGCTCTGCTTGAAGCTGTGCGACAATTCACTGTCATTGCAACAACAGCAACGTGCTGCTCGATGCCTTCACGCAACTCAATATGTTATTCATTATTAGCGAGCTGCTAGCTTATGCGCGATTATAATTACGAACTTGATGGGCATGCGAGCGCTTGCAGCGAGGAAAAAGTATATTTTATATGTAGTAAGATAATATATATGTATATACATATATGTATAAGGATGCGTAGTTCATAAATATGCTGTGCAATTAATCCCCACTGATTTACTAGCAGTGTCACTATCAGAAGAAGCTGCTGGATGTCACAATGATAGCAATTTCAAGTGAGACAAGGTGCGCAGCTACATTTGTACACCTTTAATAATTGTGGAAAGAAAGATGAAGATGGAAATGAAGCAAGGAGGTTGAAGTTAAACAGGAAGATGAACACAATAACGAAAGGTGGAAGCGAAACGAGGGGGTGGAAATGAAGCGAGAAGATGCATAAGAAACAGAATGCTATAGATAGTTGGGAAAACTAGGAAACTAGATGTAAATCTTTCAGTCTTTTAAATTTTGACTGGTTAGTAGTTCTATTAGTTTAGTAATATTAAAAAATGCGAATGTAAGAGTGAGATAAAAATGAAACAAGGACGTTAAAGTTAAATAAGAAAGTTAAAACAGAAAAATAGATACGAAGGAGGAAGTTGAAAATGAAACAGCAAGGTGGAAATGAAAAGAAAACAAGTAAGGAAGGGCTAAGTTCGGGTGTCACCGAACATTTTATA
>NW_017537045.1:2140554-2172103 GCF_001853355.1 Bactrocera latifrons | reverse complement strand
TTATGGAGCCAAGAAATACGAGTACCAAGTTTCATCATGATATCTCAATTTTTACTCAAGTTACAGCTTGCACGGACGGACGGACAGATGGACAGACGGACGGACGGACAGACTGACATCCGGATTTCAACTAGACTCGTCACCCTGATCACTTTGGTATATATAACGCTATAACTGACTCTTTTAGTTTTAGGACTTACAAACAACCGTTATGTGAACAAAACTATAATACTCTCTAGCAACATTGTTGCGAGAGTATAAAAATGAATATGCAGCATGAAACAGATTACTATAGCTTACAGAGTTAACCATGATGAATATAGCTGAAGATCGCTTAGTTGTATAAATATAGACTAGTTCAACGCTTCTCAGTTAAATATTAAAACAAGTAGGATAGGAAAAGAGTCATGGAAATGAAAAAGTAAAATATAAATAAGGCAGTAGTTAAAAATAAAACAGAAGCTGGAAACGAAAAGGTAAGGTTCTAAATGTGTGAAATAGTTTTGTGTTGCCTGGAATGAAAGAGTACGCTTAAATAGCACAGCATAGGAGTTAAAATCAAATGTCGCTTCAACAGATTTGCAAACTTCATTTAACCTCTCTTTGTATCTGTTTGTCTTTGAACAGAGTATATGACTCCTTTTACAACTACCTATCATTCAGTGAATTCTGAAAGAACTTAGACACCTTGTACTGTTATTGCTGTTGTAGTTGGTGAAAATGATCATTCATGAACGGATATAATTTCACAATCTTCAAAATTTTCTTTCAAATTTTATCCCAGTTGTCAAATAAAAAGTTTTTCATACAAGAATTGGATTTTATTCGTTAAGCAGCTCCTTAGGGGGAAAGTTACGTGTGCAAAATACGTAACTTGCCTTTAGAGCAATATCTCAGAAACTGTGAGACTAGTGGCCATACATACAGATATACAAAGCTAAATCGTTTCAGTACCCGCCTTGCTAATCATTTATAAATTTGCTGTAATGTGTATATATATCGCCGACTTTGCGATAAACTTAATGCACTCTTATTACGGTATGCAGCTTGGGTTAGTTATTCTAATATTTTCTCAGAGATGAGCAAGCTTTTGGTAATCTGTTACCACAAGCAAAGATTATTTTGTCTAGCATTGGTGCCTTGAAAAATTTTATACAAAAATATTTCAGTGACTTCTGAGCTTAATCATAATAAGTCAAACTTAGAAGGTTTGCAGTCCTTTAAAATGTTAAACTTTTCTAAGCCAATAATACTTTGAATGGGATCCACATTTGTGTCTATAATGAATTTCTTCGGAAACTCTCTTTCGCGCTCCATTTTCATTTAAGGACTATCACCACGGTGCGCCTCCTCTATTCTGAATTTCCATTTTCCTTTTTAGTTATGTATGAGGCCTTAGTATGAGACTTTTGTCTTCGCAGTGGTGAAGTTCTCTACAAGTAATTGTAAAACAGCTTAAAATTTGACTGTCATCGATTTTAGTTGATTTTTTTGATGGATTGAATGAAACTTCGTTTGCTTAGGACCATTAACTATACTAAGTGGATGACAAAATAGATTCGTCATTCGCAGTAAAATTCGTATGTTTTTTTATAGATCCATTCTTGGGATTATCGTAATTCACATACTTTGTTCGCTTTCCAGCAAAAGGGCTTAAAGGTCTACACAATCAAAACAATTCGTTTGATCATACCGAATTGTGATGTTGGGAACTCATATAATATATTTATACATATCCAAAATAAGCTTGGCTATCACTTAAAGGAAGGTGTTAACTAGAATATAAGGGTTTCCTGGGCACGCCTCTCGCTTTGGGGAAGTTGATGGGTGCATGTAGATACCTAGTCCTTACTTAGTTGTTTAGCGGACAGTGCTTTAAGAATTCACAGATTATGTTCCTAGGAATCTATTTTTCAAAAAAAAAAAAAATATATTTATCAGTAGCAGAAGCCTGTTGATGAGTGATGTTCTTCTAGAGATATTGATGTAGTGAATGAAAGACCGTTAAAGAAGCCACAAAATATTACTTTCAACCCCTAAATGTGTGAAAAATCAAATAATAACTTTTTCGTATATATATTTTATTTTTATTCATTTAGCAAAATTACCTTCCAACTAACCATTCTTCGAATGCTACTTAAGAGCAAAAAATATCCCGTGGCGATTATATTTTCCGTTAAATGCTCCTTACTCGCCATCTTATCAACATGCTTTGACACTTTGTGACACGCTAATTAATTAGTGGTCTCACGTTTTGAACGCGCGCCAAATATCCCGAAGCTGTCAACGACAATGCCTATAAATGTTGGTAACGGAACATCGAAGGCGCCGCGACTAATTGTGACTGGCTGAAATTAATGAACGCCGTCACAATAGTTCCGGGCGAAATGTGAAACATGATTTTTCCACAATGAACTTCATTCGATTGGTTTTTGGTTTGGGCTGGCGCGCATTTCAAGCTTCACTTCCTGTGTTTTTGCGCATCACTTTGTTGCACGAATTCGTCATTCGTGTAGAATGAGTGATGTAATCTAATTGAAAAATCATTTGAGTGCAGTGAATGATAATTTTTGCGCGCAATTTTTTATTACGCGAATCAGCTTTACGCTTCACGGAGAGCAAAGGCAAAATTACTGCTATGAGAGTGGTAGTTCTTGGAGGAGCGCGTGTCATGAATGACTAATAAGGAATTGAGTTTGATTATAAGATTAGAGAAATTGTGGTGCATTTATAGTAAATGCCTAAAGCTGGACCACTATATCTTTTGTGGATTTTGGATTCAAATCCGTGCTAAGTTGAGTCTATACTTGCAGAAAGTCTTTTTCCAAATATGTTTTGAGGTTTAAGAGCTTATGAAAGAAATCTATAAGGCATTTCGAGGCAGTCGGAAACTTTTAGTATGCACCATTTGTAATACCAATACCACGCAGAAACTTGACCTTAAAGCTGGAAATAATCGCTATAAAGTTTGTAGAGAATGGGTTCAAAACCTTGCTAAACTGAGTTTCCACTCTCAGAAATTCTATTTATGAATATGTTTTGAGGTTAAAGTGTTTTGAAAGAAATCTATAACCCAATTGAGGCAGTGTGAAACTTCTATTGCCCGTCATTATAATACAATGTTCCAGAAGCTTGAACTTAAAACTAAAAATATTGGTAAAAATAAGTTTACAAATATAAAATATTAAAAATTGATTTTTTTTATGATTTCCAATGCCTATGGATATTCAGTTTTTACTTACATGCAAAAGTCTCAAACTTTAACCCGCCAAAATGATAGCTGTCAGGCAACACCGCTGTCATATTTGATAAACTTGTAAGATTTCTCTGCGCACACATGGTACTTACTGATTCGAAAGAAGTGTTGCTAAAGCGGTTACATTAACAAGCAAAATGTGGGTATAAAAAAAGAAAAAAATCTAAAAAAATACTTGAAATTTTGCACTTTGCTGTTTACTTAAACTTTTGATGCACACTTTTGACGCTATCACTTTTTAACACACATCAGTTGTCTACCACTTTGGAGCTGCAACATATTTAAAAAACTGCTTGAAAAGTAATGACCGCGTAGGAAAATATTAAATTTTTTATATAAAATTACGGTTCATTGGAGCCCGTCTCAAATCTCTCCACACTACGTTCCAACTAGGGTCTTACTGCTTACTAGAGCGTTCAAAACTCAGAATAAGAACTGTTCATATTTATTTAGAATATCCGAGCCCGCGTCTAAACTCTCCACATTACGTTCGAACTAAGGGCTCTCCATTTACTGGAGCCTACAAAATATAGAATAAAAGCTGTCTTATATTTATTTAGAATATCACGCTTATTGTTTAGTTCCACAATTGCCTACAGAGAACTTCGTTTATGTGTACGTTTTCGTTGAACTTATGAAACGCTTTGTTCAACTTGCCTATCTGCGAAGTGCCAAGCTGTGATATGCACTTGTCAGCCGAGTTGGTTAGTTTATGTTGCATTTTTCCTTTACTGTATTTCATTTGGTGTTGCATGCCATATGTTATGGCATTTCTTTAGAAGATTTGCATAAGTTGTGCAACAGAAGGCTGCAGAAGACTGATATTTAGCCAAGGGCAATTGCAGAAGTGTAAATGTAATGTAGTTTTTAGTTTTCTTTGCTTAAAAATATTTCGTTGAGAAATGAGCCATACACATACACTCTTCGTAAAAAGTCTGTAAAGAAACTATTTTCTTGTTTAAGAATTTATAAGATAGTTTCAGGTAATCTTTTCCATATGGCAGTAGCCTTTTTTTTAGTAGCTCACTATTAATACTAATCACTTTCCACCCTATCCTACATTTCACTTCATCAGTGGTCTTTTGCCTCCGCTACCATTTCTAAGAACGCATACATTTGCTGTGAGTTCGAGCTTAAGAAAGAAAAATATCGTTCGACGAAGACAAAATTGGATGAATGCTTCTTAGTGACTCAGATCAGGCACCTTTTTGCTAGAAATTTTTGGCCTTAGAGTTAAAGATCTGACAAGGAAACGACAAAATTATAATTATATCCAAAAGTGAAGTCCGTCAACTGTTGGAGAACCGTATAAGTCATGGCTTTCGTACTTCTGGGAATATATATTTGTTTTACATACAGGGTCTTGCACTCAAGACACAGGAAGTGTAAAATAGCCATAAATTCAGTTTGGAGAATTATTTTTATTTATTTTAAAGCACAAAATGTTTGAAAATAATCATAATTTCAGGATCTATCCACTTTTGCTCGATATGAGCACCTTTTGCCTTAACTATGGCCTTGAGACGGTCAAAAAACGAATCGCAAGCTGTCCGAATGTGACTTGCCGGTATTTTGGCCCACTCACGGACAATGGCTTTTTTTTAGTATTTTGAGTCTGGTGTATTTTTTACTCGGACCTTGCTCTCCAAAATGGCCCAGAAAGAATAATCTTTTGGACTCGCATATGGGGAATTCGTGAGCTATTCTGTGGTCGTAATGAAGTTCGGAACGTTTTTTTAGCCATTCTTGGTTCACTCACGGCTTGTGGGACGGTACTGAGTCTTTTTGAAACGTCCATGGTTTGCGACCGAAATGTTTGTTTGCCCACGACTTCAAAGCAGCCTCCATATTACTTTCCCCATAATATATCGCATTTACTTTAACGTCAGGCTCGTCAGCGCTCAACTGCGGTGACAGCGACCCAAACCATTATTTGTGGCGGTTGCTGCTTCCTGGTGGCCAACCGATGAGTTAGATTCTCGTATGAAGGATCGGTCAAGTAAACCCTATCGTTTTGAGAGTTTATGAATTGCTCAATTGCAAAATTTTTTTCCTCAGAAAACACAATGTTTGGAATTTGACCACTTTCGGCTAAGCGAAGCAACGGGCTCATTTATCGGAACTGCCGATATCGGACCACTATAACATATAGCTGCCCTACAAACTGAACGATCGGAATCAAGTTTTTGTATGGAAAACTTTCACATTTGACAATGTATCTTCACTAAATTTGGTATGGATTATTTTCTAAGGCAACAATGTAATCTCCGAAGAAATTGTTCAGATCGGCTCACTATAGCATATAGCTACCACACAAACTGAACACATAGTTACTAAAAGAAATGCAAGTGTGAAGGGTAAATTAGCTTCGGTGCAGCCGAAGTAAACGTTTTTTCTTGTTTTTATTGGACTCAGGTGTCTAAGTTCGAACTTCTTTTTTTTTTTTAAGTTCACTGCCAAAACGGGTATGGAGATGAGATTGAGAGACTGTACTAGCAGCGAGTTAATTAGTGAAATTCTTTTTTTCCATAAACCTGATTGTGAACTCTTCCAATAATAATAAATGTTTAATGATTTATTGAAGAAGTGTACTGAACAGGCACTTGTCTCTAAAAATATACAGCACTGCAGTACCCAACCAGTCACTCTCTTGCCATCCCCTCACCAAACTCATAAATAATCCACCAATTATTTCGCTGTCAATTTCAACACTGCTTTAAGCGTCTACGAGGCAGACATACCACTCCAACTATAGTCACCTGCTCCGAGCGTTTGTATGTGGCAACGCCATACATGCAGCTTGGCAACGCCACGCCAACTTGCGTGTGCTTTGGCGACTAAAAACAAAAGTTTCGTAGCAAACAAATGAAAAACGACAGCGCCGCAACGAAATCTCAGCGATTAACTGTGCTTTCCATACATTTAGCTAGCGCTGTGCGACAGTGTGAGTGCCGAAAAGTGCAATAAATTGTTTTGCAGAAGGTAATATTTGCGCAGACAAACGGCTAGTGAATGTCCATAAGACGACCGACGGCCTACTGTGCCTCGCAACGTGTGTGCCTGCGAACAAACAGTGTCTTCGGTTGTTAGTGTCGAAGATATAGTGCCTTTGTGGCAATACTGCACAGCAAGCAACTATTGAAATTGGCTTAAAGTGTGCGAGTTTTCCATGGTATGCTGTTGCCGTCAGCGTGGCTTGTAAGCGTCTGCCGTACGGTCTGCGCTTTGGTCTGTTGATTCCGAACTTTTGCCGTTTGTTGTCTCCTTACACTAGCTGTCGGTAATTTGTAAACTATAACTTCGTCAGTTGGCATATACTTCGATTGCCCGCCATGTTGCCAGACTGCTTGCTTGCTGCCTTCTTAAAGTCGCCCGCCTCCTTCTTACATAAGTCCGTACTTAGCTTGCCGCATCCATTCATTCAAGTCACTTGATTATATCCTTAACATTCGCACACAGTGTCCGAACACTTAAATCCTTTCAAAATGCGCCACTTACCGTGCCACTCGCATGCTTTTCTACCACTCACCACACATCCTGCCGCTACAACGTATTCGGTCGTTACGTTCGTCCAGCGCCAAGAGACTAACCCACCGGGTTGGCCGGCTAACCGTTTATCATTGCCTTCTTTCACTTGCAGCGCTTCAATTTTGCTTTATTTCCACCTTCAAGAAAGTCTGTGTTTGTGTGTGCCAGTCACGCACGAAACGGAAGTTCTTTAGTAGATTATCTGCCGTTCGACTCGCTGCTTTATTTGTATCCCCCAACCAGCCACACACCATCGAACACTCATCGCTCATTGAAATGCTATGGAAAATAGATTTGTAATTGGAGGGCGTGTTTGTCGAGTGAATTTCCGTTAGCGCTGCCTCGTACCGCCCACGCATGTTCCTTTGTTCATTGTTCTTTCTGTTTGCATCTTTATTTTAGTTTGCTCTTCACTCGACGCTGCGCATTAACGGAAGCGGCCCATTAAGTGTTGCCAATGATTAGTCGGCACGGAAATATAGATTTAGCGTGAAGCCAGCTAATCGAAGTCTAGGTACGTGCCTTTGCCAAGCCGTCCGTACCACGGAGATGCTGTTGCTCTAGTTTTCTTTTTTCCTTTACTTTTACAGTACTATTTCTATATTGAGTTATTACTGTTGTTGTTGTGTTCCTCATGACTATTCAGTAGTTGCTGTCATCGAATGCTAATGGAATTCGGTTATAAATCAAATGCTTAATTGATGCTATCGATGGCGAAGTAGGGTTGTAGCTTAAACGAAAGTAGCTTTAAGATAAGCCTTACTTCAATGGCTGTTGAATGCATTAAAATTAGGAATACTCCAAACTTAAGTTCCCCGATTTACTAGTGTAGAGGTTTGGTTCGGGGCGGTAGCCTGAGTGACATTGCTAATCAATCTGTTCTCTGATACGAAAAACATTCCTGGTTAGATATTTAACTGGATCCTTGAGGCAATAGCTTCTTTAAGAAGCAGTTGTAACTTCCTCTATTTTTCTAACTCCTTGGATAGTTCTATGTCTGTTATAAAGCCTTCCTCTCAGATAATTCTAGCATTGCGTTAGTGCAGGTCAATTCTTGCTCTTTCACTTAACTTTTTGTTTTAGTATGGTCAGGGGTCCTGAAGCTCAGCAGTGCTACTTGAATATCTGTGGTGTTGATAGCTTCTTCGAAACTTTTGGCATGCAGTGTGACTATAACTTTTTGTTTTAGTATGGTCAGGGGTCCTGAAGCTCAGCTACTTGAATATCTGTGGTGTTGATAGCTTCTTCGAAACTTTTGGCATGCAGTGTGACTATACCTGTCCGGCCGTATTCAGTAGTTTCACTTGAAGGACGTTGAAAGAATTATGTGGGAAGGGAGCAGCATCAGTTCACGAAGACAACAGAGGCCCAATATGTGTACGCATCAAAGCTTTTCTCTAACAAAAATGTAGAACCGGTCTCTCCATCGCCGATGTGGTACAGTAATTCCTCTTGGTGCCCAAATGTACTTCTGCTCAAGAAATAACTCTATAGGCACGAATTTGTAAAGATAAACGTAAGTCGAGGGAAATCGACTTACAAAATTTAAAACTAGGCGCTTGATGCATAGTATTTAAGGAAAGTAAGAAAGGAAAATGATAGCTGGCATCTGGATTAAAAATTATTTTTACTTAACTTTACAAAATTGTGCACAAAATAACAATAATTCTGAGAATCGAAGCAAAGAAGACAAACCCTTATTGCCCGTTCTTTAAGAAATACCTAAAGAATAAAATTTTCTGCGATTTGGACAAGTAAGTTGAGATTTTAAAGCTGGATTTCGTAGTTATTAGCAAATATAGAAGTTGATTCACAAATGTATAACATATTGCTTCAATCTCGAAATGGACGAGAAAATCGACAATTAAGATCTGTATATTGCCGATAATCAAAACTATCTTGAGGTGCTCTTATACAAAAAGATCGCATGCATTCACAAGTTTGAGTAAACAGTGAAAATCTTAAAAAGGCCATTAGGTACTCAATTACACAGGTCTTTCATGGACGTAATATAGTACATATATATTGCTTCCTATTACACATTTGTGGCCGCCGATTCTGTATACATAGAGTATAAGTTTGTTCGAAGTGAAACTTGATCATTACCCTTTCTGCTGCATTGATCTTGCGACCAAAGTGATCGTCTTTCGGCTTTGGCTCAGCTAGAAAAATATTTGTCAAAAAGCCAATTTGTTTTTTGAGGGGAAAAAATACAAGCAAGCCAAGCTTTCGATAAAAAGTTTACCGACACTGTTGAAGTTTGTAATGCGCTTGTAATAATTTTTATTGCCTTCCTTGGAAAAGCAAAGATCCTCAGTGACTATTATTTAGGGCTATTGTACGCTATGAAATACGAAAACGAAAAACGGCCGCATTTGAAAAAAAAAAAAATAATAATAATAATGAAAAAAAGTCAGTGAAAACGAAGGAAAAAATTATTGAATTCTTATTTTATTTATTGAATTTATTGAATCTGGCCTATAGTGACTTTTATCTTCTCATATCTCAAAAAAAATGCTCGACGGGCAGAAATTTTGGTTGAATGAAGAGGTTATCGCCGAAACATAGGTCTATTTTGAGGCAAAAGGCAAAGAGTACAATAAACATAGTATCGAAAAATATCTATATCTATAATCAGTGTATTAATCTTGATACACTTACTTCTACTTGGAGATATCGTGATTAAAAAAAAAAACGATTTTTGCCAAAAACATTTGGTTTACTATGGTAGGCGGGGTCTTTTCAATTGAACTGTTAAGTTCACAAGGGGAATTTGTTTATAAAAAGTAAATTCTTCCTAATAAATTTCATCTCCTTCAAAGCATTGCCCGTCTGTACAGTTTATACTTTTGTCAATGTTTTTACCAGTCCTCGACACAGTCGGAACAAGTTTTTTCCATTGTAGTCTTTAAGGTCTTCTACTATTTCGTTTTTATCTCCTCAATCATGTAAAAACGGCGTCCCGGATTGGTTTGAGCCAGAAATACCAAGCAAATATGGTGGTAGGGGTTGATATCTCGAAGAACCAATGCAGTTATTCCGGCTGTTTCATATTAATGCTTAGCTCAAACACCACATAACGATCCTTGTTAACAGTTGGGTCCGGCGGAAGGAAATCATCGTACTCCACACCTTGATAGTCACAGCACCTTACGTTTCCATCATATTAGTAGTAAATGAAAAGCTGGAAACAACTACAGATTTTTGCAAACTGGAGAATTAAATGCGAACTTTATTGACATGAAAAGTTCTCTTTGATCTGCACTAGGAGCTCAGGACATTACAATGATCCCTTAACCTTAGCCAACTTCTGCTTTAAGCTGTTAGTTTTAGTTAACATAGCCCTACTTTTAACATTTCTTGAACGTATTTAGTAGGAGACGGCCTGAAACGAAGCTCCGAGCTCCCGTTTCAAAGGCTGGTAGTCATATGCCCATATATTGCAATTTAAAAGAGATTGTATGGAGTTCAGGGTTGCATTTGAAATAGAAGCCAACAAAGCGACGGTTTTAGTGATACAAGTTTTACATGTATAATTTTTAAAGACGCTCGCTATTGTTAGATCCTCCGAGGTTGGAAATCTTTTTCTTTATCGGCGTATACAACGCTTACGCGATTTTAGCCGAGTTGGAAATGCTAAACCTTTTTTACTTTATGTCTTCCCGTATCAACCGCCACAGCATACCTCAAATGCTTCTTCACTAAACCTTTCTACGAAAACTTTACTGTTATAGTATTCATATGAATTGCTTTTTACTTAATATTAGAGACAATGAGCAACAATTATTGCCCATACTTTCCACTTAACTAAACACGAAGCATAAAAGGTATAGCCACCGTGTGGTTGTTGTTGCTGTCGTGTTGTAAGCTTTTTGTCCGGTTAAATGATGTGTAATCGTCTTATGTGCGCCTCAATGCCTTCACTCAAACTAATGTACATTGGTGAAAAGCGATAACAATAACAACAAATAACACATTGATTACAAACAAAAGGTGACGACGATGGCAACAATGTTGTTGACAACAAAAAAACAAGCTAATAACAACAACAACAACTATGGCGTAAGTAAGTGTATTGAGGCAAAGATACTTTGTTAAGTTCATTGAGACTGACCTCGTAAAGGACCAAAGAGCCGCAATGAATAAATGCATGAAGTTGCAGGTGCGCGTGTGTGTGTACTGTTGAGTGCTGAAGCGGTTAAGAAATGCTGTATGAAACTGTGTAACGTGTTGTTGTTTGTTTGCCAGCACATGTAACTAACTTTCAATAGCTCAATGCCCTCGAGGCGTTAAAGGCAGCTGATAGTTACACCGATGCGATGTCAAAGGTTGAATGTTCATGTTTGTACTTTTCAATGTTCAAGTGTAAAAGATGAAAAYATTCATAACAACAACAACAACAATAGAGTAGGCTAAGCAACAACTGGTCGATTGCGCCTTTGATTTCAATTCGACTTTATACATACATAACAGATACCATTTATGTATATATATATGTAAATTATATTTGTATGTGTGTATCTGCTACTTTGTGCGTTTGTATGTGTGCGTTTGAATGCGTCGTCTGTGGGTTTGTGCGAGTTAAACTTTATAATTTGCAATCAATTCAGGCGCACATAATAAACCACAAGCAAACAAATGCCAGTTGGCCGCAAATACATACACGTAGTGACGCCTACTCTAGGCTGCAAACATTTTCTTAGCATATCAGCAGGCGCTCGTGGGCAGTGAAAGTGAATATTAAAGTGTTTCAATTCTATTTACGCTTGTAAGTTTGTGCTTAAATTTAATATTAAATAAGCATGATCCAAAGGGAAAAATTTCGAAAAATATATGTAAATACAGGGTGCAACAAAAGTATTTTTTCTAAGAAAAATCAATGAACAATTAAATAAGTAAACTAAAATTTATTAGTGAACATTTCAAGTGGTATAGAAAGAGTATTATAAAAGTATAAATAAGTACAGGGTGCAGCAAAAGTGTCTTAATAAAAAAAAAAAAAGTTGAAAAAAGCCTTAAATCAGTTTATATTTAAAATTTAATACTAAAAATAGTTGAGAAAGGTTCATTAAATTATAAATAAATACGGGGTGCATCAAAAGACTTTAGTCCAATAAATATATGTTATCGAAATATACGTAAAACAGGGTGCAAAAAAAGAACTTTATCTAGTAAAAGCAGATTTTTTAAAGTATTTATTCTAGTAAAAATGAACATGAAAATCAGCTAAATAAAGCATACCTTTACTTCTGTATAATCTTGAAATTTCTCAAAATAGCTATGCAGGTCCTCCTTATCATTTAGGAACTAAATTTTGCACGCTTATTCTTAGTGTCGCTGTAGTACATCCTTTTGGACCTCTTGATGCTCCTAGGAGGCGGATCCGCTCCGATAATCGCGTTCGTTTGACGAGTGATGGAGCATAGGCTATCGAAAGTCAAACCTAAAATTTATTGACAGTCGGAAGCTTAGCGCCATCAACTGCAATATTAAGAACAAGTCTGTTATCCATTTACATCTTCGTACAGTTTGTGAATATGATCGCTCTGGATTTAGTTGGGGCGAGTGTTAGGTTCTGTGCAAAGAGAAAGCGAGAAAGGCTGGAGAGATAGCCGTTTACGTTTAGGTACATGCCATCAGGTAGTTCACAGTCCACGTCTTCAGTCTTGGAACGTAGATTTTTCGCTGTCCTCAAGTAGCGTTGTGTCTTTGATTCTTTCAAAGGCTTTCGATAAGTCCAACACTACGAGTATCGTCCTCTCGCAGGGTGGTTTCTGGTTAAGGCCAAAAACTAACTGGGCGTTTATGACTCTGAGTGCTGTGGTGATGCTGTGCACTTTTCGGAAGCCATTTTGCTGGTTTGCTAGGCTCAGGAGTAGCACGGCCTCAAGTGTCTTCACTACTGTGGAGAAGACAGTTATTGGACGATAGGACTCCCAGGTTTCCCAGGTTTTAATAGTGGGAGCACTCTTCCAATTTTCCAACCATCGGGTATTCGTAAAGTGGTTAGCGACAGGTTTAAGACCTTGGTGAGGTAGCTTACTCCCGTTGAGTCCATATGCTGTGGAACAGAATTACTTTCATATTAACCAAATTTGGAATTTTTGGCAGATCTGTTTCGCATTAAAAGTATGAGAGTAGAGAAGTAGTTTTTAAAGATGATCTGTCACACATATCAAAACTTTGCTGATCCTCAATGCTTGCCTTGCAACTTTTCGTTAACAGTACCCATTCGTTTCAAATGTGGAACGAGTTTTTTGGGATTCAAGTTTCGACGACTGACATTAATTATGCGATATTTTTGAAAACCGGTCATCCAAAGTGTGGAACGCAAGTAACAAAACCAGAATATGGCGCATTTTCTGTTTAGTGATTTTTGACAAGATTTCGTACCAGAAACTTTTAAGATAGTTTTGGGATTGCTAGACTTAGAAATGTCGGAGAGAATGGTCTCGTTGTCGGACTAAGCCAAGCAATTCCAAAACTGTTTAAAAAGTTTTTAGTACAAAATCTTGCCTTTCTAACGCCAGACAGAGTAAACGAATTGAACTTATATGACACCAGCTTACTAAAGCTGTCTATCAGATGGATTTGTGTTTACTAGCGCTTATATAACTCCTAAACATTCCGAAAAATATGTTGAAACAATTACCAATTTGATGTAAGTAGATTTTACCCTTGTCCAAAAAGCCATAAACGATTACAAAAGCAATGTGGCATATCAAAGAAGCAGAGCTAGTAAATGTTTAGCTGATAACGGACAGAAAATGGCACTCTCATTACGAAGAGAGTGCATGAGCTTTGCAACTACCAGCTTAGAGATCAACCTCGAACTAGCTAGAATGGGTAAGGGCTCATTGGAAGATGCCGCTGCAGGCCCCAGCGAGCTCAACAATAAACTGGCGTAATGGTTAGGTGCCAGAAGGTTGTCAGCTACACAGAAAAAATGCATGTACACCCGTAAGTACGCTTATGTGTCACTAAGGTCAGCTCCGGCAGCTTTGCTTCTTTGTTGCTCCCTACTGATTTGCAGATTTCGTTAGGTGACTAACTGCCTTGTTGTGTTCTTATGCCCAACTTGATTTGTTTGTTTGTTGGTCGGACTGTTGATTGCATCTACAATTCATAGGAAATTTGCAGCGTGCAACAGAAATGAAACAAATCAGTGATAAAGAAGAAGAAGAAGGAGTAGTGGTGGCAGAACAAAGATTGCAAAAACGGAAGCTAATGGTTGTCTCCTCGATGCAGTGTTGCAACTGCAATACTGCGGCACCCACACACATACATTTTAACACCGTCAACTGCGAAATCCGCCTTTACTTTCCTACACGAATTTCAGTTTTGTAGAGGGTAGCAAAAAAAGTCTCATAAACGCAGCTAGCAAAGCGAAACTGCTGTGGCTGGCCAGTTGCACTTGTGTTACGATTAAAATTGGCGAGTTTAGCTCCGCTTTACACCATTGTCGCACTCCAACAAGTCCAAAAAGTGAGCCTTGCATACCGATTCCGTCGTGTAAGTCAGTCGGTTTGTTTGGACGCTGGCAAATTGCAACAATTTGACTTAGTTTGCTATGCATGCCACACGTTACACTCACTATTTGCTGTGCCTCATAAGCCCGTTGACTCAACCTTAAACCCGTAGCAATCTTTGAGCTTTCTTTACTGCAGCGATGTGGCTGGTGGCTGGTAAATATCGTAAATGCAATTTCTAATCGAAAATTGTACCATGAAAGCACAGTGTTTAAGAGGCACAGCTTTGACTAAAATTTAATGTAAAAAATTTTCGTTACTTTGGATGCAGGGTTCTGCGTATTTTTTGTGATTCTGTCATCATAAATACAGACCAATCCTCTGATCTTACTATGCTCTACGCCTTTGGAATAAATACAAATTCATGAATAAATACAAATGAACACTACGAATGAACTTACTCTTCTCTTGAGAGTGTTAAACTTCTCTCTCTGTGTCACTGGTCCTCTTTTTAAGTACTTACGTATTCATTCTGAATACGTAATAATAATTCTGAGTGAAGTACTCCCTTTCGCGGTTTCTATTCTACCGAGTAATGCGATAAATTCATGAGACCCATGTCTCAGATCCTTGGCAAAAACTTGTTCTGTCTAGAATTATATATTATCCAATCCATACTAAACAGTCCAGCCGCCTGCTGCATTTCATTGAGGTAGAGGTTGGAGTATCGGCTTCAGGAACCACTTTTTTTTTGGATTTTATTCGCTTACCTGAGTAACGTAAAGTATTTATCTTCCAACCATATCTCAGGTCTCTAACAAAAACTGTTATGGCTGGTATTGGAAGTTAGACGCATTAGTCATGAGAACCTCTCAAGCAAACTCCCGTAGCATCTGACGAGTCACTATCGCTTTGAGTGTCCGATAATTTTTGATTCATCTACTTCATTCGAAAGAAAATTTCTGCAGAAATTCTAACGGCTGTATATAGTAGGAGCTACACCTTCACCATTTGACTTTTATTTGGGTTTCGTTCGTTAGACTGAGTAACGTGATACACCCATCATCCACCCATGTCTCAGATCTCTAAAAAATTCAAAATTGAGCTCGTATTCCATTTATGTGTTTGGAGTCTCGGCTTCGATAACCACTTTTATTTGGATTTCAAGAGAAGATGTCGCCTTTAAATAAGCATCCGCAACCTCCACTGGTGTTGCACGGAGGGAGAACCTACCCACGGGAAGGAGTCAACAATGCGACGAGGAAACAATACAGCGATCAACATCAAATGTGCACAGACGTCGACGAAAAAACCGTGGGCAAGTGACCATTAGAATTGAGGCCAGCAAAATTCTGACTACGGTACACTGGAAACCCGAGACTTATCAGTTAGAAAAAAGGCCTGGTGAGGACAGTATTCTGTCACGTCACGTCACGTGATAAGAGTGACATCTTAGCGTCCTTTGTCACGTTAAAACCCTGCCAGGTCTTCATGTACGTTCAATGCACGTCGCCTTAGATTTCTGGCCGTACAGGTTCAGTGAGATGAGCTTCTGATTCGAAACTGAATCAACCGCAACAGCAACAAGAAACCTAACAGAAAGGTTTTCGCTAGAAGTAGTTGGATACTTAGACCATGAAGTGACATGGTCACTTCAAAACAACCAGACAAAACTGTTGAAAGGTGTTGTGCAAATAATGAAGACGGCGTTAGCAAAACGCAAGAACGTCAGCATGGATGTTAAGAACGAAACGGCACAGCCAGACAAACTTCCTTGCATAAAATGTGGCCAACCAGGCCACAAATTGAGAGGGCGCACAAAGGCCCGAAGAGGCTAACAACAAAAAAGTCAAACATATCCTGGTCTCCGAAAAAAGTACGGTTATATAGGAACTACCAAAATAAATGGATATTCTACAGGATATATGATGGAGAACGGCTTTGCCAACTTTATTAGAGATCACCGAGAATGCTGTAGAAAAAGAGAACTCAAATATCTTTCACTCAGATTTGAGACATAGTGCGTGAAACTTGATTAACCTTTCCCATATTTGTGGAAAAAAACAGTAGAAAGGGATTGGAGAAGAAGTGATTTTATATGAAACTCATAAGAATCAAATTTTTTGTGCCTTACTGTTGAGTTTGGTCTCTTTTATGGGAATTATTTTCTTTGATGATCTAAGACTAACAGTAAGGTAGTTTAGGTATATCAGATTATACCTAACCAACATAAAATAGTTTTTTGATATGCTCGAGTCGCGAATTTCTAGTTCGTTGAGCCCAAACGTGCGAATAGTTCCAGTTGAAATAACACACTGTAAGCCGTAAGAGTGTAACCAATGTAGGTAAAGGTCTCGATAGGAAGTCACCACAAGCACCCAGTGCCAAGTGAGCTGGCAATAGGACAAATCAAACGACTTTCCGTGACCAACGGCCATAAGCGCGCAAAGCTCAAACGGAGAGCGGCTTATAGAGGCAAAGGCAAAGGCAAAGGCAAAGGAAACCAAATTCAAATTCGAAACGAACAAAATGAAATACGACAAAGCAAAAATCATTTTATAATGCTGCGAACAACAAACATACTTACAACTGCTGAGAGGTGTAGTGACCAAGAGACCGATCGGCCCAGTAGCAGTTTGTCGGCAAAGAAAATGCTAAATTGAAGTTGACAGCAGCAGCGGAAAGAAATGACGCTGGACTGCCTGCTTGGCACATGATGGTGTGGGGCAAGAGAATACTCGAAATTCACTCGAGGCATAATATGTGTTTACGTAATCAAGCTCTCTTCCAGCTAACGTGTTTGCCAATGGCCAACTGACTAGTTAGTGCCAAATGAACTGGTGAGGTATGTGAGTCGGGACGCAGCGTGCATACGAAATGGGCCGCAACTGTACGAACCGAAATCCCAGCCGTGCCGCTCTCTGCTGTTGTGACGAAATGGCACGAGCGTCGCCATCGGTTTGCGTGTCCTGTACGCTGATGCATGTGGATTGATTTACGTTCGAATAGATTTCTCAAGCGTGTGTGACGCCAGCAAAAATATTAGATTTCTCCAAACTCAGCCAGGGAGCAGCAGTGAAGCATAGCGGTGAGGCGCGCCGGGCGTCTAAAGCACAAGCCATAAACCAAATACTCGGACGTAAGGCAAATGTGATTTTATAAAATGCAGCAAACAACAAAATATATTGTATATATGTGGCATATAAAGGCAAGAACTATGGAGCGTACAACAACAACAAGAAGCATTGAAAAATATCAACAGCCAGCACAAATATGTCAGAAATAAAATGCAACTGTGCACTTTTTGGACAAATACGTAGATATTTGTTATGTCCGCATGCTTAACGCCCCACCGTACCGCAGTCAAAGCTGCTGCTGGCAGGGCATACATGCGCTACAAATGCACATATTAGTAAGCATGTGGCATGCGTCTCGCTGTTGGTGGTGCAACTGCAGTTCGGCTGCTTTCTTCGAAACTCTTTTGGTGTGCTCTAAACTGTTATGTGGGGAGAAAAATCACAGTAATAACAACAAATAAGCTATTACAACGAGCAGAAATGCAGCGTTTGAACGATGGAAACTCGATTAGTCAAGGTGATTTTCAGCTATCTCCAAGAGGCTTTGAACTTTGGTCGAAATATTCAGACAAATCGAGTGTCAGAGAGTGCTTCGATGCTACAGAACTGCTTAAAACTCGGAAAATACTTATACTTAAAATGAAAATCTTAACGTAAGAAGTTGCGAAGCTTTCTTTAGGTAAAATATGTCACGTCTTGCATGTTCGTATGAATCAAAAAGACCGTCGCAGCCAATCGTATCTATTCCAGCCAATTCATGGGGTTCGTAGAAAAGTATGGCAACCAAAATGCTTTAACCTTGGTCTGGTGAAACCTAGACGGTGGAGAAGAAAGTGTTTATCATCTTCGTCACAGCTTTGATAAGTTGCGTCATCCAAATTCTTGAACCTCACCATCCTGACTTAAGATTCACAAATTGTAGGGTGGTAGTTTCTCTTAGCAGGTATTGAGAAAAATTTAGAAAGGCAATAAGAATATCGTTTCAAGCTACATTAACGAAACGTTAATTTATCTAAAATTTAGCCGTTCACAATAATACTAAAAGGTTAGATTAGGTTAAACTAATAGGCCAATAAGCCATCCATAGACCAGTTTGGTCCTTTGTTCCCAGATAGAGTTCAGTTGCTAAGTCCAAGACTAGTTGTCATCCTTTAGAATGCCTGCAATTCACTCAAATGCTCAGAGACTCTGCGGCCTCACTATCGATGCCTCCTTCAGTATATGCCTACTTCAGGCAATGCGGGGAAAATGCTAAACTACCTAAAATACTAAAAACTTTCGCCTCTTTTGGTCTAAATTATTCTGCCAGTATCATCCGAGCTTTGGTGGCATTAAGGGAATCTGCCGCATGCTATAATGGATGTGAATTAAGGCCGAAATATACTGAAAAATTATGTTGTTTTGGAAGCATTGATGTTTTTTAGGATTTTTACTAAGTGCTACATATGCATAGCTTTAACAAATTGGCAATGCCAGAGCCAATACGAAATGATCATTACTTAAGAGAATAATATATTTTCCGAAGAAATTGCTCAGATCAAATTACTATACTGAACGATCGGAATTATGTTCATATTGTAGCTTCGCTGCAATCGAATCCGTCTGTCTGTATACTCGTATATACGAACTAGTCCCTCAGTTTTTAAGATATCGTTTTGAAATTTTGCAAACATCATTTTCTCTTCAAGCAGCTGCTCATTTGCCGGAAGTGCTGATATCGGACCACTATAACATAAAGCTGTCACACAAACTGAACGACCCGAAAAAAGTTCTTGTATGGAAAACTTTAGCATTTGACAAGATATATTCACGAAAGTTGGCACAGGTTACTTCCTAAAGTAAAAATGTAATCTCCGAAGAAATTGTCTAGATCGGTTAACTATAGCATATGGCTGCCATACAAACCGAACGATCGGAAWMAARTTCTTGTATGGAAAACTTTTGCATTTGACAAAATATATTCACGAAATTTGGTATAGGTTATTTTCTAAAGTAAAAATATAATCTCCGAAGAAATTGTCTAGATCGCTTAACTATAGCATATAGCTGCCATACAAGCCGAACGACCGGAAAAAAGTTCTTGTATGGAAAACTTTCACATTTGACAAAATATTTTTACGAAATTTGTTGTACGTTATTTTCTAAAGCAAAAATATAATCTCCGAAAAAATTGTTCAGATCGGTTAACTATAGCATATAGCTTCCATACAAACCGAACGATCGGAAAAAAGTTCTTGTATGGAAAACTTTTGCATTTGATAAGATATATTCACGAAAGTTGGCACAGGTTATTTTCTAAATAGCATATGGTTGCCATACAAACTGAACGATCGGAATTAAGTTGTATGTAATCTCCGAAAAAATTGTTCGGATCGAATTACTATAGCATATAGCTTCCATTTAAACTGAACACATAGTTACTAAAAGAAATGCAAGTGCGAAGGGTATATTAGCTTCGGTGCAGCCGAAGTTAACGTTTTTTCTTGTTTTTGGATTTGTTTCTAACAATTGATGGATCAAAACGCACATATCCTAAAATCATCTCGACACACAGCATTCTTTCTACGGCGCTGGGAACAGCTCAGTTCAATATGTCTAAAATCCGCGATTAGGAGATGGTTGTTTCTTTTTTGTCGCTTATTTAGCGTTGAAAATATATTTCAATGAACTAAAGAGGGATAGTTTTTCGACCGTAATATAGGAAAAAAGATTAAGATCTAAGATTATGCCTGAATTGTCAAATAATCTATTGAGTTCATTTACAAAGTCTATGTCATCTAATGGAAATGTTTACGATCTCAATTATAATGAATCTTTTACGATCTCGAAGTCTTTCAGCGCCTTTCGTATTTTTTATTAAAATATTCGTCACATTTGGTTGATACCCTATTTGTGCCTTCCCGGTCAGCTCCTTAGCAATCCTCTATCATATATTTCTGTTACCAAGAATGCAGGTCACAGCGATTTACTCTTTGCATTACGCTCAAGTTTATCTAGCAGAACTAACTTTCCTGAAAGTTGCAAGAAGCTTCAAGAAAGCCTCAGGTTCACCTAGCTGACCCACACTTTCCTAAAAGTTGCGAGAAGCTTTAAGAAATGGTTTTGGCATAGTTTTTCGAGGGTTCGATATCTCAAAAACTGAGGTATTGTTTTGGGTATATATAGAAAGACGCCAGATAGGGTCTACGACGTATTCTTTTGGATTTTACAAACATCGTGGTAAACTTAATTTACCTTGTCTAGGATATAAAAATCTATGCCAATCATTGCCAATTACTATAATATCAAAAGAAAGACAAAAACGATTGATTTTGTATAGAAAAAAAAAAAACTTTCTAAAAATATATGAATAAAATATAATTAGTTAGGTCTGCAACTACTTTTAAGGAAACTAGTTCGAAAATCTTTTTTCTAGACAGGATGAATAAGCGTTATCGACGTGTTAAAAATTTACTTAAATTTCGGCATACTTTTAACCGCGGACAAATCGAACTGTCCTCCTAAAAGTAGAAACCCATTTGGTTTATTTTTGTTTTTACACATATGAATGACTTAGATTTATCAAAAGGTAATTTATATTTATATTAGTTATCGTCGTTTGTTGTTGTGCCAACAGTCATTCCTATTTCCCATTTCTTTGCCGTTTCTAGGGCTGCAGCCATTGGCTACGCCAGCCGAGGTCCGGGGTCAGTACATATGCTTAGAGTTCTATACCATTTTACAACATTTGAATTTGCATAGTTGACTTATTTCTATGCATTTCGGTTTGTTTGTTTGACTGATTGTTTGCCAGTGCTTGTTGGTTCGGTCAGTTTGTTTAGTTGGGTCGCTTTTCGCTTTGCTACTAAGTAGTTTTGCGTTTGTATCACTGTCTATTTACTCACTCACCACCCGACCAAACTCAAGCGACCGGCTCTCTCTCGTGCCGGAACACATTTGATTTTGTTACTACATATTTTGGATAATAAATTGCGAAATTTAAGATTGAAATTCCAAAGTAATAAATCGCTGTGCAGCTCAGTGTAGCAAAACCGAACAAATATATTTCTGCTAGCATAAATATAAATATTTATCTATGTATGTACATATATGGTTTAGTGGTGTTGGTGTACTACATGTGAAAGCTAGATAAATCGGTTTTTGTGAAAGATTGCAGCTAGGAAACTGTTTACCGTTATACTAAGGCTAATAGAAAAGCATAAAAGTTTATAATCTCTTGATTTTATTATTTTATATCGATTAAAATTAAAATATTTCTTAAAAATATTAAGTACGTACTTTCCAGGTGCTATTTCATTGAACGGGAATTCCAATAGTCGCATAACCTTAAGAACTTCAACTATCTTGGACATTATACTTAACACTTAAGTTTGGTTTATTCAAGATTACCAGAAAGTATGCTAAAATATTACCCTCTTACATATGTAAGTGCATATAGTATATGCCTCAGAGTAGGCACCCTATCACTCTGATTTTCTCACTCTCTCTCTCTCTCTTTCATTTTCTATATATATAAGTATATATATATATTGTTTTCTATATCACATATCACTATAAGAGACTAGCTATAACAAGTGGGTATAAATAGAAATCCAATCCATAAAGTTTCAATCCTCACTTGAACGGAACTAGTTCGTCATACTACTCAAACTTAAGATCCACTCAATTCGGGTTGAAACACTATTACGTTCAAATTATGTTGAATTTTTCGTTTTGCTTATATTTGCACTAAGTATTTTCCAGTGGTTGAGATTCAAATTGTCATTCTCAGAGGACGAAATGTCTTATTGATAATTAGAAGCGGTTATTTGTATCCTCAGCTGTTGCATTTTTGATTGTTAATACAAAATAAAACAATATTCAGAACCAAGGTGTTATTCGAGAGCGAGCAGAAAGTGCTTTGATTGCTTTATACTGCCGTAGACAAGCAAAAGGAGGTATGTTCTAAGCATCTTTATGAAGGGCTCTGAAAGAACCGCTCTTTCGCTCGAGAGCGTTCAACTGGCGGCAGGCATCAGCATATGTGATGAACTAAGGTCCGCTCCAACCTCGGCACCTAACGCCGTTTGGCACATATTGCTCATCGACAACGCAGGAGGGTGTATGGCTGCTAAAGTTCCAGTTCAAACTCCTCACTATTGCAATGTTCTCCAAGCCTCGGTTTGCAGCCATAAAATTAGCAGCCGGTTTACTGATCCGGAGTCCACTCTCCTTCAAAGAAGTGACCATCCACTCAGACAACAGAGCGGCGATACTAACCATGAACTCATTAACAGTGCGTTCAGAGATGGTCTTACTTCGCTATCAATAGCATTGAGTGTCTTTGTGATAAGACTGGTTTGGGTGGCACCCTAGAACTGCTATCACTAGAATGTGAGCGTGGAAAGAGGTGGAAACAAATCAGCACTTCCTGTTTGAATGTTCCGCGTTTAGAAGGTCAAGTCTTCAATACTTGGGGCTGTGGGGCTGGGGCTGTGCAAATTTGTATGCTACTAAGCGTTTTCTTAATTTATAAGTTCGAACACAACATTTCTTCATTCCTATGACTTTACAAAGGACTACATGGACTGCTATACCATGTGCGATATTTCTAGACCGCCATCTAACCTAACCTTAAATTTGTGTTCTTACGCTTAAGCTAAAGAGCTTTCTCGAATTTTACCGAATGTTTATTGACAAAATTGTTAGAAACAAGGCTAGGCAGAAACTGCTCCCCTTCTTGACTATCTCATTTTGGCAATATTAAGACTGAAGCACCTTGAAACGGCTTCAGCTATCCAGGAATGCCAGCTGGAATCAAATTTAAAGTTGGAAAGCAGATTGCCGACGGTTGATATCCAACTTCAGTACCTACAAAGGACATACATCTAGATGTTCAAAAGTGATACTCGTTGTTGTTGTTGTTGTAACGGCAGAATTCTGCCGAGTTGACAGTCCTTGGCCGGATAAAAATCCGGGTCCGTTCCGGTTTTCGTAGACCCGACTGTCGTGGGAACGGAAGTGATACTTCTCATGGAGATCTGCTAAAGTATCACAAACAAACTGCCTTCCCGTAAGAGGAATTATTTTATAATAGATGGCAGACATAACTTCATGAGATGCCTCTCTTTTGGCTGATAATCCTTATAATTTTTAATAGAAAATATGAACCCTTCTTGATTACATTTTTTATTCTATACGGAGGAATCTAGACACTTTTGCCTCCATTGTCCCTCATCTACAGAAAAACCTTTCATATGTCATATAATGCTTATATATGATATGGATCTGTTATATAAATATTTATAACTGCTGCTAAGTCTTCTCCAATCTCTTTACTCTGCTTCAGAAAAGCTCTCACTCACTCTCATTTCCTCGTTCTATAAGCTCAACTAAACACACCATTTTTCCACCAACAACATGTCAATCGTTGCCATGGCAATACCTCACCACTGATGCCACTCTCCATCCCCGCTTAAATCTATAAAAGCAAAAGACCTCACATTAATCCAATGAATTGAAACAAAGCGAGACTTTACTTGCCGCACAACGTGCCATTAATAGCCCGATTACCATACGCTCCAACACGCCGCATAAATGCATTTCATTAGTCAACTTCCGGCAGCAAATGTGTGCACACATCAATACCGCCACTTCGTCAATACATCGAAGCAGGCAACAACAAACACAACAGCAGCTAACTTCGAATGCATCGGTAGCAGTTTGAGAGCAATGTTGCCATTTAGTCGAAACCAGCGCATATGTGCATACGTAGGTTTTGCAACATGGCCCCAAAAAGTATGCTACAATTTGCCACGCACCTTCGGTTTGGGTTGCAGCAGTTGGCTGCCTGTCAATGCAGACAGATTTGAAGTCAACTCAATTAGAAATCAATAGCGTGTGAATAATAACCGACGGCAAGGCGAGTGCAATATTACACAGCAACAACAGCAACGACAATTCGTTGCTCCAAAGCATTTTAGACCGGCTAAAGATAGGCAGGCAAGCTGTTGGCTGGTGGCTGGAGTGCAGACACTTGAAATTTTCAAAATGATTGCACTTCATATCGTTCATTTGCAGCAACAACAACAATAAATACAAAGTTAATAGCGTTAGGTAAAGTGCATTTGCCAGGACGAAAAAGCTGCATAGACCCAGTTATATCCACAAACACTTAACCGAAAATGCAAGTTGTGAGGCAGGTGTGGCATGTGTTGCATGTGGCTCTTTGCAGCATGTTGCATTTATGCTTAAACGCTTCGCTTGGCTTGCAAGCGGTTTCTACTGCACTCACTCTCTCGTAGACTCGCAGCAACAATAAAAGGCTGCTGGCAAAAATTAAAGGGCAGCGTTATCGTTTGCTGGAAGAAAGAGGCGACGTTTTGTTGCATGCTACCAGCAGTACACATCGATTGGCCTGTCGATTATTCAGAATAATTCAATATATGCATGCCATACACGTTGGAGAGCTCAAGGATGCATTGGCTGATGCTTGGTTATCTCTTTTGGGTCCAAATACTGTGTTGAGTGGCATTTGGTTGTGACATTGAATAATTGCTTCAAGTGACTGTAAGTGTGAGGAACTTAATAGAACGGAGATGGATGAATGGAAAACAGTGGAAGCAATACCGATATGAACACTAGCGCTAATAAAATTTAAAGCTGTAATGGAGTGCCATACAAAAATGGTATATTGTTTAATTTGTTAGTGGAATTAAGTCGATTAGCATCAACTTATTTGATGGATGTTTTATCATCCAAACATTTCTTCATCCCCACCCTAGCGTTAAAGTTGCCAAACATGATTTTGACAACGTGGCGAGGGCAGCTGTCATGGGTGCGCTCCAAGCGCTTATAGAAGACACCTTTCGACGAATGTGGTGTCAAGATTTTGTCTGTTGTGTCAGTGTTCAGAGTAAGCTGGGATTTGTCGAGGCATCTCTGAATCAGCTTAAAAACAGTTATCAATTCTTCTAAAATACAGAAGTTAATAAATCCAGTCGTCAACGAAATATTTCTTTATGGCTATATGCTGATTTTTTGTTCCCTCTATTTTAGTTTAAAGTTTTTACTCACTCATCTAAGTTGGTACGGCTACCATCCTTAGTTTTACTTTCACAAACTAACTTTTTGCACAAATGATATATGTCTCCGTCGGCGAAACTCTTGATGCATGAAATAAAGATTTGACCTTTGATTCGTAAGTCGGCCTTTGAGGCCTTCAATCTTCTCTTCAAATATTTCAGTTCACAGTACTTCTTTATTTTTTAAAGTAACTCTGAAATAAATTGAAATTTATTCCCCGCATATTCACTACCGCGCTGAATATCTTCTATAAAAAGCCTTTTAGCATTAACTTTATTGCAACATTTAGTGGCATCACAGTGTTGCAGGCTAGTACATAATAGCACGTGATGCGCGTGCTCCTTCTCTCCAGAATTCCCATTGACAATCGTTGAATCTCGGTAACATTCCACTAAGTGTTGCTATGTGACATACGATATTGGAGTTAGAATTGGAGTTTTTAACGAGCATGGCTTACCGATTATCTAAATACAATATAATGGGTATTGCAATATGTGCGCTGTGCTTTTGTAAATCTGTAAATTTTATTGAAACAACACAAAGTTCGAAAGGGCGGATTTCAGTTTAGTTAGGATCAAAATGTATCTCTTTGTTGAGACCTTAGGCCTAAGAATCAAAAATAGTTTTCTCTGAAATCTAAGAAGTAAGCTTCTATAGCACTGTTTATTCTATACCGTAGAACATTATGTCTTTAAAGAATTTCAATATCTACTTTTTATCAGTATTCTAACTCTCCTAGAATCGCAGATCACTCTTTGAATGGAGTTGCCCTTAACGTTTGTACATTATTCTTGCTGGAAATATGAAATAGCTTTAAACTTTCCTACGTTAATGCCTCCAGTTATTAGAAAGAGCTGTAGCGAGCGGCTTTAAGCTTTCAAAGAAGAGTTTTCGAACGGCTGTATACTAATGTTTTGAAGTTGATAATTAAGTCAACTAAAAATTTAAACAAAATATCAAGATTATTAATTAATTAATATTTTGTTTTTTATTTGAGTGGAAAAGAAATTAAAATCTTTTGAAGCTCTCAGTAAGACTTTTAAGTCCAAACCTCTTTTATGGTATAGATAAATCAACAGAGCGTCTTCGGATATTACACAGAGTATCAGTAAAGATATTCGACAGAGTTTTCGAAAGAAGGATTTTAAATATGTACCCAAGCTGATTTGGTATTGAAAGCCATCGCAGGTATTTATGAAGTATGAATTGAGTACCAAAGATATAGAACTCAAAACAATCCAAATCTCTATAGGTAATTTTTGACATTGAAATAAACAAAAAAAAAAAAAAAAAAAAAAAAAAAAAAAAAAAAAAAAAAAAAAAAAAAAAAAAAAAAAAGTCTTCAGAAAACGAAAATTTTCTAATGAGTTCTAGAATAACGTCATTTAAGAAAAAAATATTTTTGTTTGTAACAGTAATGAAGATCCCGCAAAGAGCTTTTAACTTTTAAAAGTAATAGGTTGTCAAAAAAGTCTTGCGGTATTTTTATTGAATTTTCAATTGTTCATAAAATTTTTTTTGATGACTCATGCCCAGCTCTTGGCCGATGCTACGGCTGCTACTATGCCCGTCTCTTTCGACCAATTCAGCGATTTTATCGCAGTTTTCGACGACAGGCCTTCCGGAGCGTGGCGCATCTTCGACCACCTCTACACCAGAACGAAAACGTTGAAACCATCGTTGTGCGGTGGAAATGGAAACTGTGTCGAGTCCATAAACTGCACAAATTTTATTGGCGGCTTAACATACATTTTTACGATAAAAGTAGTACTGTAAAATATGCCGTATTTTCTCTTTATTTTGCTCCATGCTTGCGACGCTATAACTCACGAACGACTTGAAAGAAACGACAATCAACCACGTGTTAGCGCGTGAAATGAGCTTTCCAAAAAGGTATAGCATGACCCGATGCGACGAATAAAACTAGAACTACGCGCTCTCAGCCCCAACTAGTGAAAATAACGCAAGACTTTTTTGACAAACTAATATAAGAAATATTTAAAAATTCTGGCAAGTTCACGGACAAATTCATGA
Organism: Bactrocera latifrons; assembly: GCF_001853355.1. NCBI lineage: Eukaryota > Metazoa > Arthropoda > Insecta > Diptera > Tephritidae > Bactrocera > Bactrocera latifrons. The sequence continues at coordinate 2,144,675 of NW_017537045.1, read as the reverse complement.
AAGTCACGAAGCTTTTAAATACTCTTTTTTACATTAACTCGATCGAGTGTCGAAGAGTTAAAAAGTTTGCTACAATAAGCTTATATTTCTGAAGTATTTAGATAATAATTTATAACCGAGTTCTGGAAGTTTAAAAAGAAATATATATGATAAAATAAATACTTTTGATATGAAAAAGAAAACTCTCACACAAAGCTTTAAGCTTTCAGTAGCTTATATAATATATTTAAATGACTGCTGGAGTATTAAAATAACAAGGATTTTAAATCAGAAAAAAATTTATTTTCTTTTGTAATTGTTTGTTTAAGTCAGAAAAACGAAGTAAAGCTTCAGTACAGAGCTTTTAGCTTTCACTAGCTTAATTTGAACGCAATTAATAGCTAAAAATAATATAGAGCAGATTTGAAACATAAAAAATAACATGCATCAAAAATTTGTTTTAAAAGCTTCAGAAAGCAACTTAAAGCTTCAAAGAATTGCAAAATATATGATATAGCTGAAGAACCACTTAAATAGCGCTGAAAAATATGCTACACCAAAAATGATCTGCACCAAATGTGGAAGGTTTTTCAATTTAGAAGGGAAAAAAAGCTCCAATGAAGATCTAAAGCTAAAGCTATGAAATTGATAGCTTAACTTCTTAGATAGCATAGATTTGAAAAAGGTAACAAATACCATGCATTAAAAACATAAATTATATATGAAAACTATTTAAAGTTAGAAATGCGTAGAAAGCTTCACCACAGAGCTTTAAGCTTTCGCTAGAAAATATTAACTAGCAATGAGATAAAAACTTTCACAACAAAGCTTTAAGCTTTCACTAGAAGTCTTTAACCAGCAAAGAGGTAGCAAAATATAAAAGAATATAGCACCATAAAAAGCTTAAAGCTTTAGGAAAATCAAAAAATATATGAAATTGCTAACCAAAGTATATCGGCAATGCAGTACTGCAATATTAAAAATAATGATGTACCAAAAATAATATTAATTAAATTTGTAAGCTTTTAAAAGCTTAAAGCTTTAGGAAAATCAAAAAATATATGTAATTGCAAACTGAAGTATAATATATTGATAATATAGTATACAAATTTTTAATATAATGATGCACCAAAAGTAATATATATTAAATATGTAAGCTTTTAAAAGCTTCTCGCAAAGATTTAAAGTGCTGAAGGAACTCTTTGAGGTAAAAAGAAATTGCTAGAGCAGTTTTAGAGATTGAAAAGCCTAGTGGTCAAGGAATTCAGCATCAGAAAAGTCACGAAATGCCCGCGTAAACTTATTGTAACACCCTGTATATCGGTGTCCGTAACCACTGTCGGTGTTTTCTCTTAAGTTTAAGTGAGACATTTAATACGCGCTCAACTATTTACTTAAATTTACACACACATATACAGCTGGTTAGTTGTATGTGTGTGCTTATGGTGTGAGCGAAAAAAATTGCTGCAATTCTCGTTTTTTATGATAAAACTTCTGCGCTGTGTTGCATAGTGTTGAAGAACTTGTGCCAAACAAATGAATATGTGTGCACACCATGTCGTGGTTTATTTGAACAATAAAAAATGCCAGCCACAAAGCATCTTTTATGAGATTTTCCTGTTACTACTTTTTGTATTTTTGCCGCCACTTCATCTATGTCTTCTAGATACTTCTTCTTTTGCCATTCACTTTGATCACATACTTTTGTCAATCTTAGACTTTAAGTAAACTGTGTGGCATTTGTCACATTTTTATTATTGTTGTTGCATATGTGTTTGCTAAAAGACCACATAACACTAACAACAACAGCAACAAAACGCATACTACAACAACTTTATTGGCCAACACATGCTTAAGAGGTCCTTGGAGATAACAAGTGCTTAAGTAGTGGCGCTTGACGGGAATAAGTAATATCTGTAAGCAAAATGTAAAAAACGAAAAAAAAAAAAAAAAAAAAATTAAAAGGAAATAAAGCAAACTTCAAAGCAACAGCGCATTGCGTTAAAGCTCTGTGCGCATTTAATTCGATTTTCTGCTGCATAATATTTTAAAGCTTTTACTGAAAAATTCACTTAAGTCGCCACATTGGTGGCATAAAAACGTACGTGTCGTACGTGTTGCACATATCTATGCGCTACTTAACGTCTGTGGCGACCACAAATTAAGTTCGCCTTCCCATTCGAACGCTTTACAACAAAGCCCACACAATTTATTGTCAAAACTATTTGTAGAATTTATAGTTGACCCACCCTGCCACTGATTCTTCAAATCGATTTCAGCGAACAACCGCCCCAATGTGGCGGGGAGACCCAGCCCATCATATAATATTCTCGGCAATTTATTTTTATTTCAATTAACTGCTCATTCGATGACTTCATTTTCGGCAAATTTTCGGCGCGTTCGCAACATTGGCGATAAGGCGCAAAATTTATGCTTTTCAGTTTAGTTTCTGTGGCTGTCGTTAAATACTTGGTGGCATAATACTTGCTGAAATATGTATGTGTTTAGGTGTACTTTCAGTTTTCTCTTTTAGTATTGGGAAATTCTAAAGTTGGATTTCGAAATTGTATGCTCATTGTCCCCAAAATTGAGGATGTGGTGTAAGAATAGCACAAATATGTCTGAGCATACTTRAAAAGGACKAATAAAAGTKCTACATGTTTCTAGAGAAATATATTTCTGAAACAAAATYYTTCACGTATATTTTATTGTGCGCTTTAAAAGCTGACATTTTGTAGTAGAAAGTAGCTTAGCTTTCTCAATCGTTTTGAATATACTTTGAAACAAGATAATAAACAAAAAGTTAATACTGACTTATTATTGCAGGTTAATTATACTTAATTCTGTCTGTGTTTAATACAAGTTCGTGATATTATAGCAATGGTACTAAAATATTTTTTTTTTATAAAGTTTTTACTCATACTTTAGAAAGCATATATTAAGTAAACGAACAAAAAATTTTATTCCAATCAGCTTTTGTTTTCTTGTAAGTCTTTAAGCATTTCGACATTTGATCAACAGATTACGTAAGGTTTCAAATCTTGGACGTACATATTTGCGGTCTCTTGAAAGCTTCTCCAAGTGCAGCACGCATATACGAAAGGCAAATCGGTAGAGACTTCACTTCATACACTAGTATTTAATATCGAAACAGCTCTTCAATATAAGGAAAGCACTCTTGAAGCATTCCTGGACATTTCAGAAGCGTTCAACCACTCCTTATAGGATCTAGTCCTGCTATGCACGTTGGATCAGAAGCCCTTTACCACTAGAGGAATAGAAACAGCATGGAACGACGCTAGAGTGACTAATGAGGTCTGTAGAGGTATTTCACAAGGTGGAGTGCTATCTCCGTTTCTATGGACATTAGTGATGAATGAACTGCTAAGGAACATGGAGAGCTAAGCCTCTAAGATAATGGATACGAACGACATTGCCAGCATAATAACGGGTAGATATCCACTGAACATTAGCATTATTATGACCACCAATCTTATGACAGTCCACAACTGAGCATCGCAAGCGGGTCTGGGATTGAACCCGCAGAAATCGGATCTGCTTATGTTCACCTTCGATAAATGGAATATAACTCTCTCTCAACGACCGCACAAAATACCTTGGCGTAGTCTCGGTCAGCAAACTGCTGTGGAAGCACAATGTGGAATAAGTGAGAAAAGCCTGGCGGCTCTCTCCCACGCTCATGAACTCTTGCTACACAGCTATTGTAGCACTAACTCTTCGTTACGGTATATTAGTAAGGTGGACGGGCGTCCGGAAATTCACATACCGGAAACCAGTGTAAAGGGTTCAAAGGCTTGCAGCGCTGTGCTTAACGGGAGCTTCAAAGACTGCTGTAACAGCGGGTTCTGAACTGGTAAAAAAACCTTCCGCCCACAGCCCCGATTACATGATGCCACTTTTCAATTGGCAAACAAGTTTTAAAGTAAACATAGAACAAGTAAGGAAGGGCTAAGTTCGGGTGTCACCGAACATTTTATACTCTCGCATGATAAAGTGATAATCGAGATTTCATTATCCGTCATTTACATATTTTTTTATTTTGCTGTAAATTAATTAGATTAGATCAATTTGTGTACTTTGAGCATTGAATTGTGTTTTCATTTATTTTAATTGCATTGAAA